>NW_024732440.1:6022129-6024629 GCF_018991925.1 Homarus americanus | reverse complement strand
AGTCTGAAGATGATGTGAATGTGTACATATGTATGCATGTGTGTATAGGTGCATGTGTGTGCATGTATGGTGTGCATGGGTATGTATGTGTGTGTGTGTCTACATGTATGTGTATGTATGTATGTATGTATGTATGGGGTGCAGGGCAGGGGAAGGGCAGGGCGGGGTGACGCAGGGTAGTAGGGTGGAGATGTGGTGGGGCAGGAGGGTGTGGTGGGCAGGGGTAAGGGGTGGGGCAGGAGGTGAGGTGGGGAAGGTCAAGGCAGTGACGATGCACGCATTTTTGGTCGGTGGTGACGGGAGGAGGGGGAGGTGCTCCCTCCCTGCATCGCACCCCAGCCCCTCCGCCTCTCTGGGGACCCAACTCATCTCCTACTTATTTGGCAAATATATAGTGAACTACTCAACTGTTGTTTGTTGTTTGTGGCTGTTGTTGTGTGGTGTAGTGGATATGTTAATGGTTTGTTATTTATAATTAGTTGTTATTGTTGTTCTTGTGGTGGTTTGTGTATTGTTTAGATGTTGTTGTTGTGGTTATTTGTTGAGTTGTTATTTGTGGTTGTGATTGTTGTAGTTGTGGTGTGTTATGATTTGTTGTTAATGGTAGTTGTTGTTGTTGTTTTGTGGTAGTTGTTGTTGTGGGTGTTGTTGTTGTGGTTGTTGTTGTTGTTGTTGTGGTAGTTGTGGTGTGTTGTGTTGTGTTGTAGTTGTTGTTGTGGTTGTTGAGAATTGTTGTGGTTGTGTTGTATTTGTTGTTGTTATTGTTTTGTTCTTGTTGTGTTGTTGTTTGTTTGTTGTTGAAGTTTGTGGTTGTTTGTGTTATTGTTGTTGTAGTTGCTGTTTGTGTTGGTTGTTATTTGTTGTTGTTGTTGTGGTGGTTGTGGTTTGTGTGAGGTTGTTATTTGTTGGTTGTTTGTTGTTGTTGTGGTTGTTGTGGTTGTTGGTTGTGTTGTGATTGTTGTTGTTGTTGTGGTGGTTGTTTGTTGTTGTTGTGGTGGTTGTGGTTTGTGTGGTTGTTGTTGTTTGTTGTTGTTGTTGTTGTTGTTGTTGTGGTAGTTGTGGTTTGTGTTGTGGTTGTTGTTGTGGTTGTTGTTGTGGTTGTTGTTGTTGTTGTTGTGGCTGTTGTTTTTGTTGTGTTTTTGTTGCCAGTGTGTTGTTGTTGTGTTGTGTTATGTGGGGTGGAGTGTAGGTGGTGTATGGAAGGGGGGTGAGGGGGTGTGTAAGGGGTTTGGGGTGACGGTGAGGGTGTGGGGGGTGTGAGGTGTGTGAGGGGGTGTAGGGGTGTGGGGGGTGTGTGTGGGGGTGTGTGAGAGGGGGTGTGGGGGGGGTGGGGGTGGGGTGGTGTGGGAAGGTGTGTGGGGGGTGTGGGGTGTGAAGGGGGTGGGGGTGGGGTGGTGTGGGGAAGGGGGGTGTGGGGGTGTGGGGGGTGTGGGGGGTGGGGGGTGTGGGGGGGGTGTGGGGGTGTGGTGGGGGTGTGGGGGGGGTGTGGGGGGAAGAGGGGTGTGGTGGGGGGTGTGGGTGGGGTGTGTGTGGGGGGGTGGTGGTGTTTTGTGTTGCTTTATCTATAGTGCTGAATAATATATATCAATATATTTCCATTTTATCTTTCTCAATCTGTCTTTCTGCCTCTATGTATGTATGTATATATGTATTTATGTATGTATATGTATGTTTCTCTGTATACATAAATGCTGTAGCCTAAAGGTGGGTTTCTGTGAGTGGATGTGATGAGCAAATGGGGCAACCACTGTTACAAAAACGTCCCCAAACACACAAAGCGATTTTTACACCGGTTTCTGAAATATGTTTAGGCAGTAATAAAGACCTTTTTTCAACTCCTTTGCTTGAGCTGCGACAAGGGTACACCTGCTTTATTTACTTAGCAACTTTAAGGATTCGTAAAGGTAATTACGATCTCGTGGCTGTTACTTGTCTGCACAGGATGCTGTCTTGTGTGTGTGTGTCTCGGTGTCCTCTCCGGTTACAAGCCACTACCATTCTGGCAGTTTAGACTGATCGTAGCAACAGTACCACAATCACATCTATTAAAACTATTATCAAGTTTATTCCTTTTCTGTGCTATGTCATTACCACCACCACCACCACAACCAGAATCACCACTGTCTTATACATGCAACCACTGCATCAATAAACACCTCTTCACGCAATCATGGCCACTACCATCACACAATACCATATCACCCTATCACCACCTACCATCACCACAACCTACTATCTTATACTATCACCACATCTGACACCATAATATGCATACATATATCACACATCTTACCATCACACTGTCTTTAAATCTTTTAATCCTTACAACCACACCACCATCCTTACACAACCATATCCTTACACTATCACCACCATCACACAACATATATCTTTCATCTTTTCGTCTTACCATCACCACTATCACCACCATCACCACAACCACCACCCTATCACCACCAAAATGCGTGCTGCCGTCATCCCGTACCACTATCACCACCAT
>NW_024732440.1:5999989-6022030 GCF_018991925.1 Homarus americanus | reverse complement strand
CTACCTACTACCTACTATGGGAAGTATCCCATCTGCATATCAAGAGAAGTGTAATGAAAATAATAGTTGTTCTCCTGATGAAGGCCAACTCTTTCTGTAATGTAACAGGTGATGTTATACTGATGTGTTTGGTGTTATAGTGAGAAAGAATGACCGAGGTAAGGAGGCCAGTGATTGTTATGAGGAGTGAGTATTTTAATGATACGCAATTAATGTAAGACGTATATTGATGGGCAGTGTAACTAAAATCATAGTTGTTCTAATGAGGAAGGACAACTCTTCTTGTATTTTGACGGGATGCAATATGTTTTACAGGGAATAAATTAGTTAAGATATGCTTGTTGTTTCAACCCTTCTCCCCACTATCGATTTAGTCAATGAAAAACCCAACCCAATGCCTAGCTTACTCTGCCCGCTACCTAACGAGCTACATACTGTCCAGAGGTGGTCTGGTGGCAGCAACCTTAAAATTAAGAATAGAGTTAAGTTATCCCCTTAGAATTAGTGACCCCAGAATCTGGCAGTATACCTTGCCCTGACCGTTTCCCGACTACTAGTTCTGGCCATCGCTCCCAGTCCAATACTGGCCATTGGCCACATAACCCCGAGGGGCATATTCTCTTGGTCTGTACCTGCTTCTGCAGTGGAAGCTGATGTGTCCCTCCTGTCCACATGTGTAGCATATCTTTGGTGGGGTCAGGCCCCTAGTCTGCTGTCCATCTTCTCCTCCGTCAACTCTGGTCCATCCGGCAGGTGCCTCTCTGAGTGACTCTTGCTGGCTTTCCAACTTTTTCACCCTCAAGATCCACTCATCTAGCCCACTCTGAGGATTTCTTTGCATTTCCTCAGCTAACCATTCACGACTTCTTGACTCTTTCAGTCCGCGAGTCATGGCGCTCCCCACCATAAAATCATCATATTTCTGCCCATGCCCAGCTAGCATTTCATTCAGCTCTAACATTGCATCATAATATTCAAACAGAGTTTCATCATTTTGCTGTTTCCGGCTTAATAAATTCTTGATGGCTGTAAACGCACTCACATGATGTCCGTATACCTGCCTCAAATAACTCGTCAACTCATCTACTGTCTCCCACTCCCTGTGAGCATTGTATACACGATATGCCGCAGGTCCCACAAGATTCCGTACTACGAACTGTATTCGGCCGGCTTCATCCTCGTCTATCAGCTTGAGGGCTCGGTCAACCTCTCTTAACCACTTAGTTACCTCCAGCCCTGTCTTACCGTCGAACTTTGAAATGGTCAACTCTGCCCCGCAACTAACTCCCGTTCTAGTAATATGCTTCCGAATTTTACTAATTGTCTCTTTAAGCTGTGTTTGATAACCTGTTTCTACCCTGCCTAGTGCATCTTCCAACTGAGCAAGGTGTTGTCGTTGTTCCCCCTCTGATCTTTCCACTTGGGACTGACACTCCCCTCTTAATTCCTCCTTTAACTGCTGCAAATGTGTCTGGTACTCCCCCCTTAATTCCTCCCTTAACTGCTGAACATGTGTCTGATACTCCCCCATTGTTTTTCCCCTTAACTGTTGAATATGTGCCTGATACTTCTCCTTAAATTTGTTCACCAGTGCCTGATACTCCTCCCTTAGGTCCATGAAATCCTCTCCCAGCTGTACAATCTCTTGTCTGTCTCTGTTCCTCTCCAGATACATCCCTGCTGTCAAACACAAAAAGCCCATTACAGCTGCAATCAGCAGTGGACTGCAGAGTTCACTCCCTACCATTTCTAACCAAACCATGATTGCATTCATTCTCCCAACCACAGAACTACCAGTCACAATAAAACTACGCTCTGCTACCAAGTTGTAACCGGTCAGAAATTCCTATTGGGGTTTATTTAAATGGATAGTAATGCAGTGGAAGGGCCCCTCAGAATACCGAACCAGCACAAACAAAATTAATATAGTATTTACCGTGACCTAGACTGGTATTCCTGAGATTGGGGTTGCATTGGTCTTGATATGACACTTGTATTACTCCATAACATCACCTTTACAACACTAAAAAAATATATTAATTGCACAAGAGACAGTAATGAATTTGATTAATTTCTCTACATTTCTTATATTGCTAAGCACCATTATTAATAGCACAGACAAATATAAATGTGAGCTCACCAGCTCAAGAGTTGCTGAGATCGAGGGTCACACTTCACTGAGTTTAAGCCCCCTGACACTCCCATTAGAACACAACCCGACAGATCCTTAACTCAGCAGCTCCTCAGCACACATATCCATAATATAGCACAAAGGTCTGGAAAACCCCACAAAATAATACAGTATTAACCACTAGAAAATATTAGTTCTAAATTTGCTGCACTGCACAAAACCCAAAGATTTCAACTAATAACCTGCACAAGAACATGGGTCAATCATAGCATAGTGGTCTGATATCATCAGAGCCCAAATCAAAATGCACCTACATGGAAACCCAAAATTATGTGTTAACTGAGAAAATCACTCATGACTCGTTAGGGGAGTAGCTTATCCGCTTATTCTTATTACAGTACTTCTGGGTTCATGAGTCATGTGTGCTTTACTCCACCATACCCTTAACCATGTTAAACAACACTGGCCCAGAATACACCAATACCATTAAGTTGTACTACATGCATAGTACCAAACAATCCTTTAAAAGGCCCTCGCACATCCAGAGTGTAGAGATCAACCGTCACGGTCGTCGACCTCAGACCAAAACTTGGTTAGACAAACCACATACACCCATAGTTGAAGAGCATTCCACTCATCCTGCACCCAGAGCAAACTTCTCTCCCAGTTACTTTACAGGAGGGGGAGAGGTGACAGAAGTCCTGCCCTGCTAGTTCAGGTCGCCGTACATCCAGGTGTACCTTGCCCCAGCTAGAAGGGTGATCTAGTGTTCCCTCCTCACAGGAACTTCCCTTAGCTGTAGTGTGGTGTAGTGTCAGCTTGGTGCCAGTCCCAGTGGGGTTCCTACAGGTGGTGTCTCGATTTTCCTGAAATCGGAGTTAATATTAGCTACTGCTAAATTCTTTCCCGTGAGGTGCACCCTGTCTCCTTGCTGTGAGTTACAAGCTAAGAATGACCAGCGTCTGCCTCCCGCATGCATGCCTACCCCTCTAAGGGACTACTTAATCTTAAAATATCGCCGTGTGCGTACTGAGTACATATGTCTAGATGGAGCCGGAAGTTTCAACTAGGTAGTATAAAGAGGTTGGCTGACACTGTTTATGTAGAGTTGTGATCATGCAACAATTGTTACAAGTACTGGAGATGGAGAGGGTGACGTGCGGAGAGCGTAGATGTCTCCTCTGATCTCCCAGGCAACTCCAGCGGCCGCGACACATTCTCGTAATGTGCCTGTTGGTGTCATACGTTGTACTAACCAGGTGGGCAATCCCTCAATGAACAAAGAAATGGCTAAGCAGTCTTGGGCCTCCTAAGTGTAGCGAAGACTTTAAGAGTCTCGTCACATTCTAATTTGATATCCCGGCAGTGTCGGAGAGCAGCAGCAGCAGCAGGTATTTTAATAAAAAAGTGGTCCCGGAGAGCTGCTTCAAAATATTTATAATCACAGACACTCCTAAAAGGCTCCACTGTTCAGAGACTAACAGCATCCCCACAACATAGCAAGAGTGCAGTGATCATACGATCACGACCTCTATATCTATTCAGGGTAATCCTTGCAACATTTTACAACCATTCTTCCATAACCTGGTTTTTCTCTCATTTGCTCAAGTGCATTAACTTCTCTGGATCAAATACAGGGATCTGACCTCTGAATCTTTAAAATCAGGAGATTCACTGATATTGCATTGCCTACAATGAACACAAAATGTTGCTGTACTTCAGCTGTGAGTGCAGCTCGTAATATCATCAGAATGTGGACTATCTGGGCTACCGATAATTATAACATGGGATCTTGTAGCAGGGTGGCTTGGATACCTTATGCAACGATACTGTACTCAAATAAAACTATCACTACAGTAAGTCCTCGTTTAACATTGCCCCCCAATAACGTTGTTTCATCATAACGTCGCTATTCTGTAGATACCCATGATTCGGATAATGTCCCGCTGATTCAGTATGACGTCGTCACAGACTTCTTTGTACGGAACATCACCCTCTCTCGTCTTGGAGCGCTACGCTTTCACTCGCAGAGCGTCACAGCGTCCCCAAGCGTCGCCAGTCTTTGTTAGGCTTCCACAGCATTCGTGCGTGTTTAAGTGTTTTTGCTCTTTAATACTGTACTCTAACCATTCGAAATGGCTTCCAAGTGCCCATCAAATGCTACTGATGCTAGTGTTGTGAAGAACCAACGTAAGACCATTGGCCGTGCCATGAAAATGGGGGTTTTAAACCGCTTGAGAAAGGTGCACATGCGGTGGACATTGTTGCTGCGCTAGGTCTAACCCCCACAGTAGTGCGCACTATCCGGACCAGCGCGGACAAGATTAAGGCTAGTGTATATATATATATATATATATATATATATATATATATATATATATATATATATATATATATATATATATATATATATATATATATATATATATATATATATATATATATATATATATATATATATATATATATATATATATATATATATATATATATATATATATATATATATATATATATATATATATATATATATATATATATATATACAGTATATATATATATACACAGTACTGTTACAGCTCATTAGACTTTATGCTAATTTACAGACTTGTCACAAAGGGTACAGTACCTTTCATATAATTTTTAGAATATTAGTATGGTAGTTAGTCAAAAATTAAATTACCCATGAATGCATTAAGATAGATACTGCTGATAACATGGAGCTTGTAAAGGCACATGGGACAAATGTTTAAGAACATTAACACCGCCGAGACACCATTTGTAGGAAATTTATTTTAAATGATGGGGAGTTTAATTATTTCTTTAAACTTTTTTATTATCTAATTAATTACTCTTATTCTTTCTTTTAATTATATAAGTGTAATACTCTCTTATACTGTACGAATTTGTTATTTAGTTATTTAACATGTGCTTCCCAGTGTCTTATCCTGGGCTCATCCATCACTTGTTGGGGCAACTCAAATGCTATTATATTAGTTAAGGGAAATTTTAAATATCTATGTTTCTTAATTTATTCAAACAAAGAACGGGATACAGGGTAACATAAGTCATATGTCTAGTTACACTAACTAAATACCCTGGGGAAGCTTCATTTTATACCCGTACAATTAAAAAGAAACACTGACCAAGTTTACAATTCCCGTAACTGCTGTCCACTGTCGCGTTTTTTTCTTCACCTCATCTCAACACACACCGAATCAAACTGATCGTCTTTCAGCTAAGATTTGCTTGTAGCCTTGTGGAGGGTGTTCTGTCTACAGTTTGGGCGATGTGTGTGGTAGGAGAATGGCAGGAGGTGACATAGGGGAGCAAACTTGAACCTGAGGAGAAGTGCTTAGTGTAAGAATATCACCAACATAATTTCTTGTGCTTACAACACCAACACACACACACACACACACACACACACACACACACACACACACACACGCGCACACACACACACACACACACACACACACACACACACACACACACACACACACACACACACACACACACACACACACACACCACTCATTCACTCACTCTCTTTTAGTCAGGAGGCAGATGTGGCATTTTACACTTTTTGCCCAACCCAAGAGAGTAAGAGCAATTACTATCATGGTAAATTCCTTCAATATATAATACTACTGTAGTGAATAATTTGGGGGTATTATTCACCTCCTCAGACCATGTGTTGGGTCACACTGGGTTGGTTTCATTATAGGCATTCAAGTCATAATTATGAATGTTAGTTATTAAATCTGACTTACATTTCTCTGCCTTATGTTTTGTGTTATAGCATGTCAATAAATTGGGAAAGATATCACCATTGGGATTACTCGAACAGATATTGGGTGTGACAGGTGGTGCATAACATACATTGACAGGGCAAGGGTGGCTGAAGATACTGTACATGAAACATATTTGGTTTGTTAAGGCTGTGACTGAACACAAGAAGGTGGGTGAGAAGAGGCTAATGTCACCTGATGGAGCAGTAGGTATCCAAGTACAATAAAAGAAGTTTTACAGATATGCACATTCAGCCAGCTTCATGTTGAAGGGAGCAGAAAAGTGTGAAAGAGGACTGAGGTATATCTAGACAACTGATTGTGGCTGTAAAGGTGTATGTGTGTAAGAACCTTGGGTACAAAGGCTCTCTCTGTGCTAAATAAAATCACCTGGAGTTAGCCGAATAAAATATTAAAAGAGGCTTCCGGTAGTGAAGGGGTTAACATGCAGAAATGGTATACCACAAGATTATGGAATTTCCATGTTTACATTCCAATGCCGATGGTACTATTCGAGTAACAGATAAATCACCACTGGTTCACTTACTTAAAGGGTCAGACTCAACTGAATATTGCTGAAGACATGTTATCTCGTTGATGGGATGGCCATTAGAAACCCAGTTAGGTGCAAAATTTTTGGTGGTGCAGGTCATCCAGCAGTCAATATTTGTGACAGGCATGCACAGTCATTTCAGTGACAGGTACACTCGAGTTGTGATTGACCATTGTGAAAAAGATTCAATCAAAGCTTGACAGGGTGTGACGGACCATTGTGAAGAAGGATCAATCAAAGGCTTGACAGAGGCAAAACATACGAAGCCCCACCATCAGCAGAGTAGCTAACTGAGAACAATGATATGGCCCTTCCAGAATGGAAGGTTTTCATTGCTTTTACAAAATCATATTTTGTATATGTTGATTTCATATATTATAAACTGATTGTAAAATCAAGACTCATATTGACTGGTAGAAGGGTTGTGGTCACATCTCACGAGTTTTTCGATCCTACTATTGAACAATCAACGTGCATTGGAAAGGTTGGGGAATCCCTGAATTCTATTCATGAAGAAGCTGACACTAGGATCATCCTCCAAGTCATGCATTGGCTGATGCTATTAACTTTCCACCTGACCATCAGATCAGTTGTGTAGAGGTTATGGCTGTGTTAGTTTTCAGCAGTTCATTCATGTTCCAGGATAATTGGTTATCATGCAATATACTCTCGATTGTTTGCTGTTTGAAGTCCACTATTATATATTTTAATATTACCCTAATGAGGATGTTTTTATGTGCCAGAAAATAATAGAATTAAATTTTAGCAGAAAAGTGTTTTTCAATTGTTTGTAGCTAACCTGTTTTCATACAGATACACATTGTACATAATATAGAGTGTATTTAATGACCTCTGGTGACCTTACGCACAGTCTCACAGGGTAACCAGTGACCACCATACATCCCTGATACTGATACCATTGCCACCTCATCTGGTCACACCTCATACCCACACCTCTCTATTCAACTGTGGTGGACAAGGTACGTCAGACTTTGACGACAATCTATTGACGCATTTAGGATTTAGGAATAATGATAAGTAAACAATGTGTATTTGCTCGAAACAAGGCTAATAAAGTACTTGGGTTAATACAAAGGAGTGTTAGTTACAAGATTAGCGAGGTCATCCTAAAACTATATCTTGCGCTTGTGAGACCCCACTTGGATTACGCAGTTCAATTCTGGTCACCATATTACAGAATGGATATAGAATCCTTGGAAAGAACTCAGAGGAGAATGACAAGACTAATCCCAGGCATTAGGAACCTTGTGTACAGGGACAGGTTAAAGCATCTTAATTTGCACTCCCTCGAGAGACGTAGAGTGAGGGGCGATATGATAAGAGGTGTATAAATGGAAGTCAAGGCTGAACAAAGGGGACATTACAAAGGTACTCAAACTATCCAACCAGGAGCGAACTCGTAACAATGGTTTTAAATTAGACAAATTTAGATTTAGGCGCGAAATAGGTAAACATTGGTTTGGAAATAGAGTAGTGGATGAGAGGAACAAGTTACCAAATATCATCATTAACTCTAATACACTGGATAGCTTCAAACATAGGTTGGATGGCTATATGAGCAATAGGGGTTGGGTGTAAATGGGACTGCCCAGTATGGGCCAATAGGCCCACTGCAGTTTCCACCATATTCTTATGTTGTTTGTACCTGTTGACCCCCCCAACTATCCTCCTCCAAGGTGACATAGCTCTTGTCCCTCCATAAACTAGAGAGCTGTGTTGAGCATTTCCTTGTCCTCTTTGGATCCCTACTTGCTGTTGTCAGCAACCTACAGTGCCACATGGTGCACTCTGTGAGCCCCACCTGTCCACAGACTCCCTCACAGCTGCTGGTTATCAGTACTGCTGCAGAGCCCACCGGGCTTGACCAGGCAAACTCTGCTCTCCCAGTGCGTCGGCCTGACTCATCCTCACACCTCGACCCTGTCTACTATGCACCTCAACCTGTCCACCCTCCGCCGGCTATGCCTACTTGTCTCTGGGCTGTCTACACCAGGGCTCTGTTGGACCAAAGGATACGGGATCCCCCCCCCTTTTCGGCGTTCTGCACCTTTGGACCATACCGATGGACTACTTATCTCCGCCAGGAAGGACATCCCCTATCAACCTTCCTACATCCTCCTCGTCACAGCAACTACCGACTTCCATGTCATCACACTCACACTAAAAGGTTTGTCCCTTAATACTGTCAATGCCTATGTGGCTCCCTCCACCCCCAATGCCTATCCTACCACAACACAGTCCCCAGCCATCACCAACACCACTTCCTCCTGACCATTATCCCTCCTCCTCCAGACAGGCCTGGCATTTTACTTATTAGGGACTTGCTACACCTTGCCATAAACAGATGTATTGTATCGAGAATTCTTCCCTACACAGCCACACATGCATCCTGTTACTATATGTAACTTGCCAATGAAATCCATGGCCCTTCAGGCACTTACACCCTTAAATGCATGAGTCGACTAGGCAAGCATGAACTCTGCGTGCTTCCCTGTTGGGCGCTGTAAACGCTTTTTGCACTACGTCTTGCACAGGATGCAAGGGAATGCACAATAAACTAACCCTCTTGCGGGGAAAATTATAAAGTTTAAATTATGCCAACCCAAAATGTTTCAGTAAGACATCCTCTACCAAAATGAAACCTTGGTTGCTGTCACTCTCGGGTTAGATATACGTACTGTACTTGGAAAAATAAATCTAAATCTAAATCTAAATCTAAATCTAAATCTAAATCTAAATCTCTCTCTCTCTCTCTCTCTCTCTCTCTCTCTCTCTCTCTCTCGTGTTCTTGGCATTGCTAGTGGTTTCTCTGCTTTCATATGATATGGACAAGTTTGCCAAAGTTATGCAGTGAAAATTAGACCAAGAGGCAGCAGTTTCAAACTTTTAAGTACCAGTAAGCACCATATGACCATGCACCACACAAAGTTTCCGTTAAAAGAAAACAAACTTTTTTTTTACCTAATTAAAATAATAAATAATGTACTGTACTGTACAAGAAATGTTTAGTTCAGTATTATAACAATCACCACGCATCTACTTTCAGTTAAAAAAAATGCTCAGAATCTTACTAAACACAAAATCTTTGTTATACAGTACAGTGGACCCTTCCCATTTGCTGGTTTGCGATTCGCGATTTCGACGATTCGCAGTAAGCAGATGGTGGCTATGGTGGTTAGCTTGCAAGCTTTTTCCCGCAGCACAACGAGTCACCCCATGCAGCATCTCGTGTTGTATTCTCAAAACTTTAGTGTTTCTGTGTGAAATGGGACCTAAAAGACTGCCTAGTGTCAGTGCTAGTGATGCTAGTGGAGTGAAATGTAAAAGGCAAAGAAAGTTGAATTATTAGACAGTTAAAGGAGGGGATGAGTGGTGCCGTGGCTGGTTGGTTGTTTGGTATAGGTATACAGTAGTGCACTAAGGTAGAATAAGTTGCGATTTGCGGTTTTGCCTATTTGCGCCATTCCTTGGAACCTATCCCTTGCGAATAACAAGGGTTTACTGTTATTAAATTGAAAAAATAAGATACAATTAAAGTAATACAGAATGTTTAGATGAGAATTGCAATACAGTATCCTAAATATATGTTTCTGTTAAAGTTAAAACATTATTTGTGGCTTTTTAGATGAGTTTGAATTCGACAAGTACACTTCATTGATTTTTCTTGAGAAGAAGAGCAACATGCAGATGTATTCATAATTATTACTGAATGTAAATAACATCAGATACAATTTGACCAACACGCAAATATTTACTGTATTACTTAGATTCTTCCGGCAAGCATAATTCTTCAGTCAAGATTAGATCAATGCCCATACAGTATTTGAATTTGGACAGTTTTTTGCAAAACAATCGTTCATTCAAATTAATTTTGAATCAATCCACCATGCATAATTTTGCAGTTTGTATTAGACAGAATGTACAATTAGAATTAGATTAACATGCACAAATTATCCATTATGACAACCTGCTGCTTTTAATGCAAGGATAAGTTCAGAAAATTTTTAACTGTACTGTATTAGAGTCTTCTTAGATGGCTCCATGATGCTGCTCAGACTTATTTTCTTGACTTACCCCATAAATTTGGAGGTTGGGTTATGGATTTGGTTTTGGCTCTGTTAATGTTTGGGAGAACAATCTCTCGGCTGGTGATAAGTTAACTCTTGAAGGTCACCAGATAGTTGACCAAATTCAAGATGACTGCTGGGAAAACTTTTATGGTCTGTTTATTTTCCAGCTGTTTAAATGATACTATTGTAGCTGCATTTTATGTTGACCTTAAGCTTGAAAATCTAGCCGTTGGTTGATAGACGCTCCAGTTCCATTGATAGGTGTCTGTTGGGTCTTCCAATTTAATCTGTAATTAAAAGTAAGTACTGTTTTATAGATATCTTTGGACCTGATACCTGTATATAGTTACAAAAGTCGATTTATTAATTAATTTATTTGTACATAAGATACATAAGTGCAGTGATATCGAGGAACACGATCAGACGGTCATATTCAGATTTTTTTACTTCATTAAGATAAAGTTTTCTCAAGTTAAGGGTTAAGACTGAAATGCAAGTTAGATTTTTTTATTATACTTTGTGACATGTCAAGAAGTTTAAATTATTATTGATAGTATACTGTTAAAAATATTATTTTGGGGGAATATTAAGTCATCACTTTAAGTTTTAAAAAAATACAGTCTTAAAAAGGGAACCATGAGAGGCAAATATTTTACAAGGGCATTTATGAGTAAACAGAATAGTAGATGTATTTAATTTGCATTTGTTTCTTTAGAGAAAGATAATCGTTATTAAAAGACATTTTGACTTGTACCTGTACTTATAATAATGTGGACATATATTTCTTATGCAGGCAGTCCTTGAGTTACATACGAGGTCCGAGCCTAAGGACGTTCTTAAGTCGAAGATGTACTTAAGTCGAACCACATACCCTATGTGCAAACCATACATACAGAACAATGTTTAAAATCCCACAATAGGTATGTCATAACCTAAGTTCTTATATACGAACATCTAAAATCACTTACTTTAAGAGAAAGAAGAAATAGAATGACCAGGTAAATAAAATACTGTACAGTAAATTTAAAGTTTAACCTCATTCGTATCAGTAGATGTTCATAAGTTGGACGTACAAACCCAGTGATCTCCTTACCCGTATTTGGATACATATATTATATCATCAGATCTCAGATTCAGTATAACTAATATATATACCAGTACAATTTAAACTCAATCAGTTTTGACACTATAATTTCTGGTATGATCTTCATTCTTGTTGTGATTTGTGTGGTATTATTGTGTGTGTGTTATCTTTTATACTCTTCTCTCTTATTTACCATTTTCATTCAAATTTCCTACTATCCCTCCCTACTTTTTTTTCATTCTACTTCCCTCCTCCTTTCTTATATCTTCCTCCGGCTAAATATACTATATGATACGAGAATTGTATCGGTTAACAATTATTTGAATAGACAAATCATGGTGAGAAAGATAAAAGACGGTGCCAAGTAAACATGTGTTAATTGCTGTTATAATGTTATTATTGCTCTTCAACAACAAAGGACTTTAAACACTAAACTATATATACTGTATATATATCCAGTCTGAAGTAGTTGGAAGTAGGCAGCTACCAAATAGAGGTACTACCCATGGAAAGATATTGTCAGCATAATGTGTTGTCTAATGGTAGACCCTGCTGCCATATGGCATCACGAAAATTGTGACCAACTCCCAGGTTGCTGATCTGACTTTCTGCCTCATTTACACACAATTGCAGGGTTTCAATTGTTTCTCTTACTTTGACAACAACACATACAGTACAGGTATATAAATATATCATTTCTCACTGTTAATCTTTTTTATGGTCCTTTATTATTATTATTATTATTATTATTATTATTATTATTATTATTATTATTATTATTATTATTATCATCATTATTATATATTTTTTTAATATTTAAATAAAACTATTAATTTTTAGTAATTTTTATTTATCATTATAATTATTATTATTATTATTATTATTATTATTATTATTATTATTATTTATTATTATTATTATTATTATTATTATTACTATATTACTTATTTTTATTATTATATTTTTCGCGCCCAGGCCCAGACTTGGGTCATTTGTGCTCTGGTGGACTAATCTCGTAAAAAAAAAAATAAATAATATAATACTAATAATAATAATAATAATAATAATAATAATAATAATAAATAAAGTAAATAAATAATAATAATAATAATAATAATAATAATAATAATAATAATAATAATAATAATAATAATAATAATAATGTTTCCACTTTGAAAGTATAGTATTTTGTACTTTAGTTTACATCAGCCAGATAAGTGTGTTGCAACATGTCTAGTTGCAAGATAAAATCGGTATACTGTACAGTAAGAACCTTTTTGACTTTAGACCCAGACTCCAAAAGTATTTGTATGTTAAATCCTTTCCATGGATATGAGAACACATCTAGTTACGGCAGTCTTGGTGAAATTTTGATGCCGTTTGACAATGTTGTTGCAATTGAACCCTTAATGTGAGTTTTTGTATCTTTAGTTACAAGGGAAAAAAATATATATCATATATATCATACATTGTGCATGCATAAATGAATAAAGCACAGTGTTTGTGCACGATGCATAAGTAGTTTTGAAGATAGCTGAAATTTGGCATGGATATGTGGTAGTTGCCCCACACAAAAATTGAACTCATTAAAAACATATCAATTTCAGTTTCTTTGCTCTACACGGCATGGTTTTTAAGGTTAAGTTGAAATTTTGTATGAGTTTGTAGTAGGCCGGAGAATGTTCACGATAACAACAAAGCACAGAACTATTGTACTGTACCTTCAACAGAAAAGAACCCATTACAATTACAGTAAATTCATCATTGCAAGCTTACAGAGATTTAATGTTTGTTCTCTTACAAGTGATAGGTTATAATAATGGTCATTACAATATATATATATATATATATATATATATATATATATATATATATATATATATATATATATATATATATATATATATATATATATATATATATATATATATATATATATATATATATGTTTGTAAAACTTTCTATTTGTCCTAAAAAAATTGTCAGTAAACCCTTAATTATCAATTTGAGAAATATGTCTTGTTCAATGGTCAAATCCAACAGATGCAATTTATCTTTAGGGAATGAAAGTAGGTCATTCACTGGTACTCTAGTGAAAAGTGAATTTACATCAAAACTTATTAACTCACGTGTTTCATTGTGTGTCTTGAGTTTATCAATTAAATCACTGCTGTTATGTACTGTATACGGTATGCGAATTAGATATCTGGCCTGTAAGAGGGGATAGCATCCTAACCAAACCACTTTGATAAATTGTAAGTAACAGAACTCATAATAGGACGTAAAGGATTATTATGCTTATGTGTTTTGATCGATCCATACATATAAGGTAAAGTGGGATTGATTTGTGAGAACTGTTTATGAGATCTGGGTCTTTTTCAATAACTCCTTCATTTTAGAACTACAGTATATAACTTATTAATAAGCAATGGAAATATCTTCATTTGTAACATCTATCGACTTATTCTTTTCCAGGTTGATTATACCTTTAGCAATAGTAAGTGGATTAACGGTGCACTGAGCAATATAAAACTTCCTACCAAAACCAAGCACAAGTTTCTCATTTGTCTGTAGATCATAAGTTTATGAACAAATTTGGATCACTCAGTTTAGTCCAGTAATTCGTCAAACAGAGCATTTAATTTGACATTCAACCTCCTTTTTTGGACTTTATCACTTTCGCTAAGTGATTGATATACAAAATCACAAATAATATGCCACTTATCAACACAAACATTGTTTTCATAAGCACTTTACACTGAGCACTGTGTTTAAATGTAATTTTTATACTATCACTTGAATACATAGTGTTCCCCTTGAGCGGGTGATGAATAGGGGCAGTTGTCGCTTGACAGACACTTGTAAACACACAGGACCCCACAGGCCAGAGGTCAACTTTCAAGTTTCCCTTGTAACGGCTGGCTATTGTGGGCGTGCGTGGATGCTCCATTTATTACAGCGCAGTACATGTCCTTGAAATTAAATTGACAACATAAATAAATTGTTTACATATTTTCCATAAAGTGACTCAAATGTATATGAAACGGAGTGAAGCTGCTATTGTAAACGAATACTAACAAGATTTTTTGTCTGTGCATGACATCATCTATGATTTCCACTTTATATAACAATCATTTACTTGATACTACCTGTAGTTCACTGTACTACGTGGTTGAACTACTTCACTTCAGAAATAATACTCGAGTCAAATGTAACCTACAGGATGTGTAGCACTTATCTCATATAACTTGACCTATCACTAGACAATCCTCACTCAGAAATGTTCAAGAAGTTGTAGGTTTATAAGAAAAATCATCTTTGCTGCAGATCAAATTGAACTCGTCTGATGATAATGAAGTGGTTTGGAAAGTTGATCTCATTAAAGAGGTGATAGCAGGTGTAAGTGGGTTGTTAATCAGCAGTTGTGGTGACAGTGGAATAAATTTGAATTATTTGTTTTTTTATTTGTAAGAGTTTTCTACGTAGTGATTTATTGACGCTACTTTTGTGAGACGTTTTGGCTTTTGTATATCTGGCTTGCAGACGTCTTGGCTTTTGTGTGACGTCTTGGCTTTTGTGTGACGTCTTGGCTTTTGTGTGACGTCTTGGCTTTTGTGTGACGTCTTGGCTTTTGTGAGACGTTTTGGCTTTTGTGAGACGTCTTGGCTTTTGTGAGACGCCTTGGCTTTTGTGTGACGTCTTGGCTTTTGTGAGACATCTTGGCTTTTGAGAGACGTCTTGGCTTTAGTGAGAATCTTGGCTTTTGAGAGACGTCTTGGCTTTAGTGAGAATCTTGGCTTTTGAGAGACGTCTTGTCTTTAGTGAGAATCTTGGCTTTTGTGAGACATCTTGGCTTATGTCAGACGTCTTGGATGCTTATATGAGCAACAGGGGTTGGGTGTAAACGGGACTGCCCAGTATGGGCCAATAGGCCCGCTGTAGTTTCCTCCATTCTTATGTTCTCATGTCATATGACAAGCTTATTTGTCATCAGCAAATCCTGTATGCTGTTTGTTGTTCAAAATTTCAAAGGAAACATTATAAGAGCCATGTAATAAACAAACACCTATTTGAATAATTTTAGAATTTGTTTTCAATTTATAACTCGCTTCGTTATTCACCTGACTAACGTCTTGTGTTTCACAGGACGTTGTAGGTTTGAGTAATGTTTTTAAAATGTTCTTCCTGTAACATTTAATTTGTTTTAACAAATTGATTGCCTCATTTGTTTTAGGTAGTCCAACTGTTCAGGTTAGAAGCACTTTGTTGTTGCTTCAGGTGCCAGGGTTATTAAGCTCTTCCACCTAGTTTCTGTTATAGATGGGTACTACAAGTCACAATTTTGAGAAATTCAGATAGAAGAAAAAAGGTTTCAACAGTTTTATACCAACTTATTGGACTGAGGATTTTATAAGAATTTTGTTTTATATTGTCAATTTTCCTATACAGTGTTTTAGTGCTTCAGCGGCCAGGAACACACACACACACACACACACACACACACATATATATATATATATATAAGACATAGGAATAGACTTGTGTGAAGCTCCCTGATTGTAAATTAAATTTGATTAACTTACTCTGCCTACAAAACTCTTATATTAGATAGGTTAAAAATGTAAGCGAGATATTTGGATTTTATCCTTGATATTTATAGAGTTCCTCTTGCACGTTTTACTAATAAAGGATTTTTTTTAACGTTGAGGTGTGTGAAGTATATCTAGTGTTCGAAATGCGGGGGGTTTACCCCCTAAATACACTTAAGACCCATGGAAATAGACTATTCAGTCCCCCCCCCCATTTCGAACACTGAGTATATCACTACAATTATGCACTTCGACCTGTATGTTAATATTTGTTGCAGCCTTCCCGTGAGAACAGCACAGTTCAGTCATTTATCTAGTCACACTGGGCTATATCAATAACTAATGTGTATTTACTTTATTTTGGAAATTTCTAAAAGGCCATCATGTTGATGATCACCATACATATAAATTAATAGTTTCATACACAGCCTAACCCAATCTAACCTTACCTTATCTAGCCTACTTTAGATACGATATTTATGGTAAACAACGTCTTAATTGTAACAGACTTTTCCATATGCGAGTTAATTTCCAATCAGTTATCGCAAGAACAAAAGATTTTCCCTATGTGCCAAAAAACTTAATCGGCGGTAAGCTGTAAAAAAAAATTTTTTTACAAATAGGAACAAGTTTTTGTTCTTTCTACAACTGAATGGAAAATAACTTGTATATGAAAAAATGATTTAAACGTCATTTAACCTAATAAGATAGTAATTTGCACAAACAGTATCCATTCAATGCTGTAATTTAAATCCATATCTAATCCTTAAAATGGCGTCTTTGTTGGGTACTATAGTCTACCCTGTGGTACAAGTCGGCATCAGAGAAAACGTAATCACAGTTAGTTCTACTCTCCTTCGCCAGATGTCCGTTTTATCGGTCGGTCTCCCACGTGCCGCTCATAGTAATAATTAGCGGCAACAGATGGCAGCAGCGTTCACAATACTTGATACTCGTGTTGGCCTGTCGGTCTGTCGTATGGGGCCCATGGCGGGTGGGGGGAGGGGAGGTTTTTTGTATTGTTGTCTGGATTACAGTGATCATGGACGAATAAAATGGTCATCCGAAACATCATATTTATAATGATTTCAAATGAAGAAGTATTAAATGTGATGTTTCTTTTATATTCTGATTATATAAACGATGATAATAGGAGTTGTTTTCGTTTGTTTAAGCTTCCCTTTTATATGAGAATATCCGAACACCTTATTTTAATTAGGAAGTAGTTATTGTGAACGCATCAATCAAACATATATATCCAAAATATTAATGATATTTTGAATGAAATAGACCTCCAGCAAATTAAAAAATTAAATAAATTTTTAAGTTAACGTGCATTATGATTAACATTTCGAACAAGACGGGAGAGGTTTGACAGGGAGCGGCTGGTGAGACGAGGTTCTTACCCTACAGGAGCCTTAACTTAAGTGAAAATTTTGAGAAATGTAAGATAATAATTAGAGCTGGGCGAATTGTAATTAATCTCAGTTCCGGTATGTCATTGTTCGAATACAATACAGGAAAGTTGGATTAATTCTTATATCACTAATCAGGTTAAATAAATTCCAAACGTGGACTAAAACAGCAAACACTTTAGCTGCAATAAATATGATCGTATAACTATATACGGTCATTATTATTGATATATAGGGAGAGAGAGAGAAAGATGTATGTGTGTGTGTGTGTGTAATTTTAAGGAACACAAATTTGGGTATAATTTTTAATGTTTTAGTAATATTGGATATACAGTACAGATAATGTCCCATATTTAAGTAAGTTTTGAATATGTAAATACTATTGATTATTTAAGTGTTATTCAAATAACATTACATTACTGAGGTGCTTCTAGAAGGTGGCTTTGTCCATACTGCAAGAAGTAACAGACTCTTGTTGTGTTTGTGTGAGTAGCTCTTTCTTCCTCTTCACCAGCCTCTTTCTCCTCCCTCCCATCTCCTCCCCTTCCTCCTTCTCCAGCCTCTTCCTCTTCTTCTCTATTCTCCTCCTCTTCACTTCTATCATGTCCACTACAGTATACTGATGATAAGAGTAGTAGTATGCCCATATTTTGGGTGGATAACTTAAACACTTTTTCAAGAAGAAATCGTAAAAAAATAAAGATGCCAATATATTTTACTCTCTTGAGTTGCTTAAGAAGGTAGTAGACCAAATGGGTTTCTGTCTTTAACTTAACCTTACTATTGTATAAGGAGTAAGACCAATTGGAACCAGGACTCATAAGACTGGGCCCCAATATTCATTTGGTCAATGAGGCTCCATTAGACCAGAAAAAGGGTGTAGGTTAGTTTTTAGTATATAATGAAAAGAAGTATGTTTTGGTGATGTATTAATAAGCTGAAGTAGTAATGTAGTTGTAGAAATTGTAATAGTACAGGATTTGACTTATAATAGCACATTTTGTGTTGGTTGAGTGAGAGCTCAGACTTCAGGGAGGATACAGTAATTATCAGTTATGTAAAGTAGTGTAAGTGTGTGTGGAATGGTATTTTAGCTTGTCAATTAGTATCAGTTGTGGTGAGTGAGATGAGTACAGTGCTGTACATAACTATATGATAATAAGCTCAATTAG
The DNA here is from genome assembly GCF_018991925.1 of Homarus americanus. Taxonomy (NCBI): domain Eukaryota; kingdom Metazoa; phylum Arthropoda; class Malacostraca; order Decapoda; family Nephropidae; genus Homarus; species Homarus americanus. Next base: position 6,003,201 of record NW_024732440.1, on the reverse strand, counting down.
TTTATGTATGTGTAATGACATTTTTAGCTTGTCACTCCATAATGGCTGTGGTGGATGATGTGAAATTAAAGACATAAGAATTTCACCAGTTGTAAACAAGCATGTGTAATGACACTCTAGCTGTGAAGATTCTGCACATGTAATGATATTATAATAGTGGTAGTATATACTGTATAATATTACAAATTGTTTTTAGTCAATGATGAAATACTTCTCAGATACTGTGGTGTTAATGTACTTGGATACTGTATAAGGAAACACCGGAATGTGAAATGAGGATGTTAGTGCATATAGATGAAAAAACAGAGATAATTAGACAGGTAGATAGGCAGACTGGTGAGCGGGTAAGATTTATACTCATTTTCTCGGGTTTGCTCTTCATCTGGGCGCTCACCACAACCCTTCAATTTCCATCTTTATTTATTTCTAATTTCATTTATTTAATACAAAAGAATCAGCTATATTCTTTTCCTGTCTCTGCTCATCTCCCCTTCAATATCCATTTCCATTTGTTTACTTTCACTAATTTGATAAAAGAAATCCACTTTACTCCTGTCCCTAACCCCCCCCCCCCTGCAATATACACCCACTTTTATTTACATTAATTCTTTTTATAAAAATATTATCATACAGTATTAATCTTGCCCTGTCCCTCACCTTCTATTTCTGTTTGTATACTGTAGTTCTTCCACTCCTCACCACCACCAACACTACTGGCTAAAAAACTCACACCACTCACACCACCAGTATGTACGCAAACTCTCACCACCACCAGTATCTACGCAAACTCTGCCACCACCACCCAGTACAGCTCTGCAAGCTCTCACCACCACCACCGGTATCTGCACCAGAGCTCTCACCACCTGCCAGTATACACCAGCTCTCACCACCACCACACCCAGTGTATGCAACAAACTCTCACCCACCACCACCAGTATCTACACCCAAGCTCTCACCACCACCACCGAGTATCTACACAGGCTCTCACCACCACCACCACCAGTATCTACACCAGACTCTCACCTACACCACCAGTATCTACACCAGAAACTCTCCACCACCACAGTATCTGCAAGCTCACCACCACCACACCAGTATCTACACACCCAAACTCACCCACCACCACCAGTATCTACCAAACTCTCACCACCACCACCAGTATCTGCCAAACTCTCACCACCACCACAGTATCTACACCAAACTCTCACCACCACCTGCAGTATCTACAACAAACTCTCACCACCACCACCAGTGGCTCTACGCAAACTCTCACCACACACCACCAGGTATTACACCAAGCTCTCACACCACCACCACCAGTATCCTGCACAGAGCTCTCACCACCACCACCGAGGTATCTGCACCCAGGCTCTCACCCACCACACCACCAGTATCTGCACCCAGGCTCTCACCACCACCACCAGGTATCTGCAAACTCTCACCACCACCACCAGTATCTACCACCAGGCTCACCACCACCACCAGTATCTACAGCAAACTCTCCCACCACCACACCACCACCAGTATCTACAACAAACTCTCACCACCACCACCAGTATCTACACCAAACTCTCACCACCACCACCAGTATCTACCAAACTCTCACCACCACCACCGGTAATCTACGCAAATCTCACCACCACCACCGGTATCACCACACCAAGCTCTCACCACACACCAGTGTTATCTACACCAAACTCTCACACCACCACCAGTATCTGCACAAACTCTCACCACCACCGCAGTATACGCAAACTCTCACCACACGCGGTATCTGCAGCAGCTCTTCCTGCAGTCTTTTCGGGCTCGCCGCCACCACCACCAGGTATCTGCATAGCTCTCACCACCACCACCAGTGTCTACACCAGGCTCTCACCACCACCACCAGTATCTGCATGACTCTGCTACACCACCACCGGTATCTACAACTAGAGCTCTCACCACCACCACGGTGTCTGCACTGGGCTCTCACCACCACCACCAGGTATCTACTGCACCGACTCTCACCACCACCACCACCCCAGGTATCTACAACAAACTCTCACCACCACCACCACCAGTATCTACACCAGGCATATACTTGCCGCCACCACCAGTATCTACAACAAACTCTCCCACCACCACCACCACCGGTATCTACAACAAACTCTCACCACCACCACCACCAGTATCTACACCAGCTGCCACCAGTATCTGCCGGCAGACTCTCACCACCACCACCGGTATCACCACAACAGGCTCTCACCACCACCACCACCGGGTATCTACAACAAACTCTCACCACCACCACCGGTATCTGCCTGAAACTCTGCACACCACCAGATATCTACCAGCAAACTTTCTCCACCACCACCACCAGTATCTACACCAAACTCTCTGCCACTGCCACCCATTATCTGCAACAAACTCCATCTTACCACCACCAGTGTCTGCAACAAACTCTCACCACCACCACCACCAGTGTCTGCACTAAGGCTCTGTCTTTGGTATCTACAGGCCTCTCCACCACCACCACCAGTATCTACAACAAACTCTCACCCACCCACCACCAGGTATCTGCACCAGACTCTCACCCACCACCACCAGTGTCTGCAACAAACTCTCACCCACCACCACCACCGGTATCTTCCAGCAGCTCTCACCACCACCACCACCAAGGTATCTACAACAAACTCCTCACCACACCCACCAGTATCTACACCAAGCTCTCACCACCACACCACCAGGTATCTACACAGGCTCTCACCACCACACCACCACCAGTCCCACAGGCTCCTCCGCCACCACCCACACAGGTATCTACACCAGCTCATCTTTGCTCCTCTACCGGTATCTACAACAGAGCTCTCCTTACCCACCACCACCAGTAATCACAACAAACTCTCCCCACCACCACCACAGTATCTACACCAAGCTCTCACCACCACCACCAGTATCTCTGCACCAGGCTCTCACCCACCACCACCAGTATCTACCAAACTCTCCACCTACCAGTATCACAACAAGCTCTCCACCACCACCCACACAGTATCTACACCAAGCTCATACTTTTCCCTTGGTATCTACGCAAACTCTCCACCACCTGCAGGTATCTACGACAGGCTCTCACTTACCACCACACCAGGTATCTGCAACCAAACTCTCACACACACACCCAGTAATACTACAACAAACTCTCACCACCACCCTACAATTATCTACACCAAACTCTC
>NW_024732440.1:5583507-5999889 GCF_018991925.1 Homarus americanus | reverse complement strand
GTACCTCTGGTACCACATGTATACCTTACCTCTAGAACCTCGTGTATACATTTTCTCTGGCACCTCATGCATTCAATACCTCTGGCAAAGTACCTGTATGTTTCACTACCTGTATATTGAACATTACCTGCGTTTCACTCTACCTGTATTTTACCCTACCTGTATGTTTCAATGTACCTATGTTGCACTAAGTACTTGGGTAGTGTACATCCACACATCTGACATATTGACAGTAAAGATCACGGAGGAGTTTGTCCACATAAGAACGTTTTAGGTTTCCTCTTTAATATCTCACTAACACACTCTTAAGGTCACTCTAAGTCGCTAAACGGTAATTTAATGTCGATTTATTATACACAGTAACGATTGCTTGGGAGGGGGCACTCCCCTACATCCTTGTGTAAGGTGAAGCGTTTACAGCGCCCAACAGGGAAGCATGCTAAGTTCATGCTTGTCTTTATGTCTCAAGAGTTAAGGGCCTAGAAGCCTGAAGCGTCAAGGGCGTAGAAGCCTGAAGTGTTAGTGGTTTATGTCAAGTTATTGGAAGCTCCAACAACTCACTGAATACGAATTCGCAACTTTCGACTTACAACAGGTACCTACTTTACTGCTAGGTGAACAGGGACTAATGGGGGCTAGGAAGTAAGTCCAAAAAACTTCCACCGGCCCGGGAAATCTGGCTTGCGAGGCAAGAACGGTACCGCTTCTACCACCGGTCCCCCGCATGATACAGTGGGAGAAAATACAAAACCTGGTGGGTTTATTTTTGTATTTTACAGACTGGGTTTTGCTTTCTGCTAATGTTCCTACACCGTGCAAGTTAAGGTATAAAGATAAGAATTTGTTACCTTAAACAGCGCCAGAAGTTTAGATTTGGTATATTTGATGATGTGGATTTCTGAAATAGACTTGGCGAGTGTAGATAATGGCAGCCGAGGCGCCAAAAACCCTCAATAACTGACTGACTTCAATTTTCCGAGTTTCCCAAGTTCATCACTGTCATCTCTCGTGTCAGTTGCTAAATAATGTGACACGAACAGTTATAACTCTTAACCAAGCTGACAGCCGCCGTCAAAATTGGCAGATTGCGTGTAATGGACCTTAGAATTTTATGGTAGAATAATCGTTTACTGTTCTCACTGGACGTAGACGATACTAGGTTCATTACTTTGTGACTTGCAGCCTCATAGAACTAAACTGAGAGGGAAGGGATGGAGGGAGGCACCGCGGCACCAATTTAATAATCACGTTCACCATATTTCGTGTTTGTTAGCTTGTGTACAGTTGCTTAAAAAGAAATAAAAATATTTACCTGGTTTGGTCGATGCATTTCAGAAGGAACACTACGACTCCTGTTGTTTCGGTAGGGTTGTCAAAATTCTTCGTCCGTTGTGTCATATTGCTTAAGATTATTTTTGTAATTATAGTTTTTTATCAACTATACATGAAGAAAAGAACCTGGTTTGACCCCGTAGCAACTCCAGGCGAAAACTATAGAACCAGTGCAGATTAGAAGAGCAGTATATGTAACAATGATACTAATGTTAGGTAATTATTGGTTATTACGGTCGTGTTATCACTATTGTTGTTGTTTTTTACTGCTGTGTATTGGTAATAACTTTCTAAAGCCTCCCTACCCCTCTAGGGCTTTCAATCTCTACCCCATGAGACGGATTCATTTCTGCTCCCGGGTAAGGTTAATGGGCCCAGGGTTAATCAAGTATGCCTCGATCTATGACCAGGGTTAGTCGAGTATGCTTCGCTCTATGCCTAGGGTTACTCGGGTATGCCTCGCTTTTTATGCCCAGGGTTACTCGGGTATGCCTCGCTTTTTATGCCCAGGGTTACTCGAGTATGCCTCGCTTTATGCCCAGGGTTAATCGAGTATGCTTCGCCTTATGCCCAGGGTTAGTCGAGTATGCCTCGCTTTATGTTCAGGATTAGTCGAGCATGCCTCCCTTTATGCCCAGGGTTAGTCGACTATACCTTGCTATATGCCCAGAATTCATCAAGTATGCCTCGCTGTATGCCCAGGTTAATCAACTATACCTCGCACTATGCCCAGGATTATTCCCCGCTATATGCCCAGGGTTAATCAAATATGCCTCACTATGTCCAGAATTAATCAAGTATGCCTCGCTTTAAGCCCAAGGCTTGTCATGTATGCCTTGCTTTATGCCCAGGTGCCTCACGTGTCTGTTACCCATGCCTCCCTCTATACGCCTATCGTCTAAGGAAGTATTGTTGACGCAAGAGTTAAGTGTGTATTCCGGAGGCGCCGCCAGCATATAGTTCAAGTATTGCTAATTCCTCTAAGGTATTTATCAGCTTGTAGTAATGGTATAACTAGTGTTGCTAATGATTAAAACAGTTTTTCGGCTTTTGTTGGTGGATTGGTTAATTTATCGGCTTTCCTTAATGGTTTAACTCGTTGCTAATGGGTTAAAAAATTATATTATTTTTGTGGTTTATCTTTGGTTTCTGATGGTCCATTTTTTTGTTTACAGTGGTTAAACTTAATTTCGATTTAATTTGGTTCAGTTGGATTAATTTTATTTAAGTTCATTTTATGGGTTCAAGCAATTTAAGGATTAAACCAATTAAGCAGCTTTATTTAATAGTGAACCCAATAAATAAATGTTTCTTGTGATTCAAAGGAAATTAACACCTAAATGAGTCAATCCGTTTCAGTGCTTCCAATTTTACAGCCGCATTAACAGCTTATCCTAATTGATCACCTGATATAAGAGGTTAATTGTTGTTCAGCCAATTTAAGTGTTTTTAGTCCAGTGGTTCAGCAGTAGAAGGTGGGTAATGGTCTCTCAATTCTGTGTAGATTACAATGGGTTTCCTGTGCGTGTTGACGGTAGGTGTTACACAATGTTCGAGTGCAACGCTTCACCATGTCTTGATGTTTCTGCCGTGTGTGTGTGTTTTTGTTGAACAAACTACGTTCTTGGGTAGCTGGGGGAGTTCTAAGACAGTTGAGCATAGCCGTCTGTGTTCGTTGGGAAAGTCGGGTAGCGAAGGACAATGTAATACGCTGTCGGGAAATTAGTACCATCGCTGTAAACATTTGACAAGCGGTTCCTCCTGTGCATATCGCATCGCTGAGTGCTTGTAATTGTTGCTTTGTTTTAAAACATGAGTAGAGAGAACAATTTAAATGTCGCGCTATCAAAGAACGTGTTATTTGTAATTATATAATAAAGAGAACACGCTAATTGCCCGCTGGTAATTAAGGAAAATTACAGTGCGTGGAGCAGGAGGAAGGAGGAGGGGGGAGGTAAGCAACCACTAAGTAGCCGTGTACATCCTTCCCTGGGTGGCCACGCCCCGCCCGCCTGTCCAGGCCACCCACCTCTACAAACACACACACACACCTCTGTAGCACCTAGGATACATACACTATAAAATGTCTATGTAGATTTATACATAAGAAGATTTGCTAAAATTACCTGAATGCTCCTCGAACTAGGAACTTAAGTCACGGATGCACCGACCTTAGACCTGTGCATTAGGTTTGGCAGGGTAGTGTCAGCTGCCACCCACCACCCTTCGTAGACACAGTTCACGTCTTATCACTCTTCAGTGTATTAATTATCATTACTCAACAAGAAACTACGACACCCATTGTCATCTTACGTTATGACCTTAAATATATTACGTCATTTTACATAATTCCTGTATACGTCTGATGGTGTCCTACTGACTGTTCCTTCATGCCGTTAACCACGTTGTAGATAATAAAGTTCCACAAATAAATAATTAGCGTTAAATCCTGGTGTTCAAATCCTTCAATCTATTCACTTTTGACTCGTATCAGTTGTTTATATTTTAAGACCTGATGCGATTGTGGTGTGAAGGGTGAAAGCTCCTGTTTGTTGCCTTCTGCAGCGGATCCCGTGGTACAGGTGCTCAGTTCTCAGTTCGAAAAAAAAAAAAAAAAATATATATATATATATATATATATATATATATATATATATATATATATATATATATATATATATATATATAATAAAATATATATATTAATTTTTTTTCATATTACTTCTGCATCACCCCATTCCTTCCAGTCATGCAACCCCACACACACACACACTACTGCACAACAAACTGTCGGTGTCGTTCCCCCCATTGCAACCACCTTCCTCACTATCACCTCGGGTCACCACCACCACAGTGCACCCGGGCCACGACCTGGTGTGTGTGTGTGTGTGTGTACACGTACTCTCTCACAACACCCTCCGTCAAGACTAGGAAGAAGAGGGGGAGAGGAGAGGTTTTGCCTGGTGGCGGGGCGGGCGGCGGGGAGCCTTGGGCGTGACAAGTGCGTGCGGCGGCAAGAACCCGACTGATGGCGAAAGAAAAACCGTAGAGAATCTGTGGAGTGCAGAACCTGTCCCGAGTACTGTATTACATTCCAGGGGACTGGTCCGGCAAGTATAATTACTGGCGACTGGTTTGTACCGCCTCCTGAGTGTGTGTGTGTGTGTGTGTTGGTCAGCTTGCTAAAACAGCTAGTTGTGTGTGTGTGTGTGTGTGTTGGTGCTTGCTAAAAACAGCCAGTTGTGTTGTGTGTGTGTGTGTGTGTGTGTGTGTGTGTGTGTGTGTGTGTGTTGGTCAGTGTGTGTGTGTGTGTGTGTGTGTGTGTTGTGTGTGTGTGTGTGTGTGTGTGTGTTGGTCAGCTTGCTGTTGTGTGTGTGTGTGTGTGTGTGTGTGTTGTTGTGTGTTGTGTGTTGGTCAACTTGTAAAACAGCCAGTTGTGTGTGTGTGTGTGTGTGTGTGTGTTGGTCAGCTTGCTAAAACAGCCAGTGTGTGTGTGTGTGTTGTGCTTGTAAACAGCTAGTTGTGTGTGTGTGTTGGTGTGCTGTAGTAATTGTGTGTGTGTTGTGTGTGTTAAAACAGCCAGTTGTGTGTGTGTGTGTGTGTGTGTGTTTGTAAAACAGCCTCAGTTGTGTGTGTGTTGGCTTGCTAAAACAGCCAGTTGTGTGTGTGTGTGTGTGTGGTCTAGTTGTGTGTGTGTGTGTTGTGTGTTGCTTGCTAAAACAGCTAGTTGTGTGTGTTGTGTTTGCTTGTAGTTGTGTGTGTGTGTTGTGTGTGTCAGCTTGCCACTTAGTTAAAACAGCCAGTTGTGTGTTGGTTAGCTTGTTAAAACAGCCAGTTGTGTGTTTGTGTTGGTCAGCTTGCTAAAACAGCTAGTGTGTGTGTGTGGTTGTTGGCCAGCTGTGTGTGTGTGTGTTGTAAAACAGCCAGTTGTGTGTTGGTTAGCTAAAACAGCCAGTTGTGTGTTTTGTTGGTCAGCTTGCTAAAACCAGTTGTGTGTGTGTGTGTGTTGGTCAGCTTTAAAACAGCTAGTTGTGTGTGTGTGTTGGCCAGCTTGCTAAACAGCCAGTTGTGTTGTTAGCTTGTTAAAACAGCCAGTTGTGTGTTTGTGTTGGTCAGCTTGCTAAAACAGCTATTGTGTGTGTGTGTGTTGGCCAACAGCTTGCTAAAACAGCCAGTTGTGTGTTGGTTAGCTTGTTAGCTTGGTAAAAAAACAGCTAGTTGTGTGTGTATGTGTGTGTTGCTAAAACAGCCAGCTAAAACAGCCAGTTGTGTGTGTGTGTTGGCTAAAACAGCTTAGCTTGTTAAAACAGCCAGTTGTGTGTTTGTGTTGGTCAGCTTGCTAAACAGCTAGTTGTGTGTGTGTGTGTGTGTGTGTTGGTCAGCTTACTGCAGTGTGTGTGTGTTGGTCAGTTTACTAAACCAGCTAGGTGTGTGTGTGTGTGTGTGTGTGTGTGTTGGAGCTAAAACAGTCATTTTGTGTGTGTGTGTGTTGGTCAGATTACTAAAACAGCTAGTTGTGTGTGTGTTGGTCAGCTTGCTAAAACAGCCAATTGTGTGTAGGTGTGTGCGTTGGTCAGATTACTAAAACAACTAGTTGTGTGTGTGTTGGTCAGCTTGCTAAAACAGCTAGTTGTAATAAATACTACTAATAATAATTAACGGTTTATTGAAAGCATGACAGCCGGAAGGCTGAAAATATACAGTTACATAATTGGGGAATGGGTGTCTTGATTTACAAATAATATACAAGTAACATAAGTGATACAAACTACAGGGCATTTCAACATAGTGACAGTGCAAAGGGTAAGATTGACTGGGAGTGAATATACTCATTGATTACAAGTTATTGATAATTTTTACAATGGTTGGGACTGGGCTGTTTTCATAGCGACCAGTTCGTGCTCATATGGGCTGGATGTGGTTGTGGTGTCGAACAGTAATTTTCGGACGAGGGATCTCGGGTGTTAGTAGGAGCCGGTGTCGAGGATAGTGCAGAAGTGTCTCACCAAATTTGCAGATGAGGTCGTGGTGATGGTCAGTGTGTTGAGCGCTTCTTGATATGTGGAGTAGGAAGGGGAAAGAATAATCCTGCATGCCTTCTTTTGCACGTTTTCTAGGTGTTTACGTTGTGTGACATTTAGGTAGGAAGACCGGGAAGGGGAGGCATAGGTGAGCTTGGGAAGTATGAATGTTGAGTAAACACTGAGGAACTCTGTGTGTGTGTGTGTGTGCGTGTTGGTCAGCTTACTAAAACAGCCAGTTGTTTGTGTGTGTTGGTCAGCTTACTAAAACAACTAGTTGTGTGTGTGTGTTGGTCAGCTTGCTAAAACAGCCAGTTGTGTGTGTGTTGGTCAGCTTGCTAAAACAGCCAGTTGTTTGTGTGTGTGTGTGTTGGTCAGCTTACTAAAACAACTAGTTGTGTGTGTGTGTTGGTGCTAAAACAGCCAGTTGTGTGTGTGTGTGTTGGTCAGTTAAAACAGCCAGTTGTGTGTTGGTCAGCACTAAAACAGCCAGTGTGTGTGTGTGTTGGTCAGTTAAAACAGCCAGTTGTGTGTTGGTCAGCTTGCTAAAACAGCCAGTTGTGTGTGTGTTGGCCAGTTAAAACAGCCAGTTGTGTGTTGGTCAGCTTGCTAAAACAGCCAGTTGTGTGTGTGTGTGTTGGTCAGTTAAAACAGCCAGTTGTGTGTTGGTCAGCTTGCTAAAACAGCCAGTTGTGTGTGTGTGTTGGTCAGTTAAAACAGCCAGTTGTGTGTTGGTCAGCTTGCTAAAACAGCCAGTGTGTGTGTGTGTTGGTCAGTTAAAACAGCCAGTTGTGTGTTGGTCAGCTTGCTAAAACAGCCAGTTGTGTGTGTGTGTTGGTCAGTTAAAACAGCCAGTTGTGTGTTGGTCAGCTTGCTAAAACAGCCAGTTGTGTGTGTGTGTTGGTCAGTTACAACAGCCAGTTGTGTGTTTGTTGGGTTTTTGCCGTTTTGTGTGAAAATAGCCTGGCGTGTGTGGGGAGGGGGTAATGCAGGTATTAATAGTATTTGTGTATTTCCAAGAATTGATTACATGTACCATTGGATATTAGACTACGTATATAAGTTTCAAATGATTACCCAACATTATAAACAGAGAGGACAGCACAAGCAGATAGGATGAAGGCACATAGGACGTGGACGAACGGTAATCGGAAAAACATGACTGGTATAACCTCATGGTTGGAGCATGAGGGAATGATCAGGCATAGAAGTGATATAGATCTGTTGCATTTTAGGGAATAGATGATCTCTGTAGCATTCAGTCTTACATGTTAGTTTAGTTGTGTGTCGTGAAATGCGTCTGCGATTGAAATTTTCCTGTTGGCTGTGAGGGGCGTTGGCGCTTTAATCTTAAGACTTACGGTAGGTCCTCACGTCGTTGAGCCAATGATTTGTAAGGTTAAAGACTACCGCTCTCGGGTATCTCGGGTGAGCTTTTCTGGTATAACACAACATACAAATTGTCGTAGTTTTTGTGTTATGTAAGGCCATTGTGCCATAAAGGAACTTTGTATTCTAACACTGAACTGTTTGCCGCGATAAGGAAGGAACATTGTCATGATCAATCTGAACAAGGGCCAAGTTAATTTGCACACATATTAATGTAAGTGGGTCTGCTGACCGTAGTACAGTAAATAGATAAACGTAACTTTCTATTTGATGGTTTGGGATAATGTTGACTAGTTTGGTGGTAGTGACGAAATTTGCAACAACTCTTGTCACAAAAGCAATAGTAAGATAATATATATATATATATATATATATATATATATATATATATATATATATATATATATATATATATATATATATATATATATATATATGGAAAGCCTATTGACCTTAGCAAAAAACGTAGGTGGATCCATTCGGGTACCTTGGGGCGCTCCACAGGTAATGAGGTCAAATATGACAACATTTTGATACCTACTGACCTTGTAGCGGCGACCTGGGAGGAAATGTTTGGGTAAAAGTTGGTGACATCCCAGTACATGGAGTCCCGGGAGGGTAGCTGTAGTGTGGTCCACGAGTTGGATGTTTTCTTAAAGTCGATCTGGGACGTTGTGGTGAGGTGTGCGTGTCTTAGAAGATCCTCATAAAGCTCAGGTTCTCTCACCGTTGTGGGTATAGTGACGCCATTTACCGTCGAAGGCTGAAAAAATCTTGGTTGTTTATTTTATTGCAACAAAGACTATTTCTTTCTCGGCTGATTGACTCCCAAAATTCAACGGTATCTTCCCAAATACATATTATGGTTTTCGTTTTGTAGCTCCGCATAACTGAGTGGACATAATGACTTTTCATTTAAAACATCATCGGTTATCTCCACCTTTATAAACTTGACCCATGTAGACACTATAACTCAAGACCATCACACTGTATAGCCTTAACCAACAAGTAGTGGTTGGTGGGGATGGTGGTAGTAGTGGGTGATGGTGGTAGTAGTGGCTGATGGTGGTAATAGTGGGTGGTGGGTGATGGTGGTAGGGTAAATAAATGGTGGCGAAGGTATGGCTATTGGGGGAGGCTGGAGGCCATTTTGAAAAAAAGTAGTGGGTGGTGGTAGCAGTGGGTGGTGATGGTGGTAGCAGTGGGTAGTGGGTGATGGTGGTAGTAGTGGGTGATGGTGGTAGTAGTGGGTGGCGGTGGTGGGGTGACTACCTTAAGTTAGCTTTCACCTGAGGGCTCGAGGTTAGAAATGTTACCTTCCTCGAACTGGTTTAAGGTAAAAGTAATATATATCCTTAGCCTGGCTTTTTTTTTGTGCCGCGGGCTGTGGTTAACGTTTCTTCTCATATATATATATATATATATATATATATATATATATATATATATATATATATATATATATATATATATATATATATATATATATATATATATATATATATATATATATACACACCCGTGCCTCACTTAGCAAATCATCCAATTCTCTGTGATCTCTTTAACTGATGTATTCGTCTCTCTCTCTCCTCTCTAACCTAGTTAACGAAAATCCTCACCTGTGTTGGGCATCATCCCGTTAATGAACTGATGTACACAGTTTCCCCGCTAACCTGTAAATAGTACTCAGACCTACAGTAGATAACGTTCATTAGACCAACGGTACTTCCACAATAACCAGTTAATGGGGGTGTACTGTGTAGCAAAAGTTTGAACGAATATTCGCCATCTACTCCTTAATAGCATGTATATTCACTTAAGGAATATACACAGTTCACGAGCCTGGTAACGAATGTATGGTTTTCAACGTTGCCTATCGTGGTGTGTTACCTGCAGCATCAGGAACAAGCAGGTGCGTGATGACCCCCCCTGGCATGAAGCTTTGAATGCTGCCTCGGCTGGAAACAGTTTAGGTGTTAATAAAACTGCATAAGGTGTGTATTTTTATTGTAAGTGGTGGTTGTACCTGCGTACCGACGCCAACTACAGTATATTTCAAGAGACACAGTGACAGAGTGAGACATGCTGACAGAGTGAATAACTGACACATCGACGGATTGATCGACGAGTGATTGACAGTAAACAAGGAAGCATCGTCGTAATGCAGTTCCCGGTAGGGCACACACACACACACACACACACACAGTCTGGCCTTCTGTCTACATCACCGACCACACCACTCAAAACCTTCTTCTATGTTTACAGTTTTCAGAGACATTGTGAGAAAAAGAGGATCACCTTAAGACTCGTCTCCCCCCCCCCCTGCCCCCTCCCCATTTTTTATTAGCCCCCAGTTTTTTTCACCCGTATATTAGTCCCCCTAAGCTTTTGTCACCTTAAGATTATTTCCCCCAGCTTTATCACCTTGCAATTAACCACACTTACCTAACAAAATTACATAACATTAAATAACACTTGAGGTTGTTTTGTGTTATGAAAACCGACTTAATTCCAGTGACTAATTCCTGTTACTATATCGTCATCGGATTACCTGAGACACCCTCCTCCCTCCCCCCCACCCCACCGGTATCTCTCAGGTGTATCTACCAGGGAGGTGGGGAGGGGCTTAATCTTCAGGTGATTCGAAGTCGATAGAGTGACAGGAATTAAGTCACTGGATGCGTCAAGTCGGTCTTCATAAAATATAAAACATCCTCACGTGTCAAAAAAGATATACAGCAGCCAAGTCAGGAAAGGTGGGCGTTGGCCTCACTGAACGATGCACTTTAATAATTGGGTAAAAGTGACGGACAAGGAATAACGCCTCGAGATGCTTGGTGTGGGGAGGATAACGCCTCGAGATGCTTGGTGTGGGGAGGATAACGCCTCGAGATGCTTGGTGTGGGGAGGATAACGCCTCGAGATGCTTGGTGTGGGGAGGATAACGCCTTGAGATGGCTGTTGAAGGAGGCGTGAGGGGCAGCCCACCTGGTCGTGGTCTTCATTAACACTCGCTGGTGCGGTGTTAAGCTGACAACATCGTACACCTTGAATGAGGGTGGTAAAAAGGCGACCACCCGGCACCTTGGACGATTAAAAATTCCCGCTGGGCAACTTAAGATTGTTAGTGGAGGTGCGTGACGGTGGTAGTGGAGTGGAGGTGCGTGGCGGTGGAGTGGAGGAGATGGACTTGTTGTGTGAAGCAGCAGTTTTCTCCCATAAATCTCTATCACAGGAGCATCACCGGTGATACAGCCAGCCGCACCGAGCTCAGTTTTGCCTGCCAGGATGTGAATTTTCGCGATGGAGGTACAGTTGCGCGCCAAACTTGCTTGACACTTTTGGCAGTGTGTGGCATCATATATTTGAGGACCATGTAGGTAAGAGATTGGGGTTTTAACACTTTTTTATTCAGATCTTTCTTGTTTTTTACATGCCTTTGTGACATGTAATAAAAAACAACATTTATCAGCCATAAACCAATTAGTGATACTCGACTGCAAAGTGTCGAGGCCATATGGCTGTAACTGGACTGGCTGTGGGTAAGTGTCGAGGCCATATGGCTGTAACTGGACTGACTGTGGGTAAGTGTCGAGGCCATATGGCTGTAACTGGACTGACTGTGCGTAAGTGTCGAGGTCATATGGCTGTAACTGGATTGACTGCATAAGTGTCGAGGCCATATGGCTGTAACTGGACTGGCTGTGCATAAGTGTCGAGGCCATATGGCTGTAACTGGACTGACTGTGCGTAAGTGTCGAGGTCATATGGCTGTAACTGGATTGACTGCATAAGTGTCGAGGCCATATGGCTGTAACTGGATTGACTGCATAAGTGTCGAGGCCATATGGCTGTAACTGGACTGACTGTGCATAAGTGCCTAGGCCATATGGCTGTAACTGTACTGACTGTGCATAAGTGTCGAGGCCATATGGCTGTAACTGTACTGACTGTGCATAAGTGTCGAGGCCATATGGCTGTAACTGTACTGACTGTGCAAAATTGTTTATATACAGAAAAAATAAATTCTGAATAGAGAATTTTCATTTTGATATTAATGGTGAGTAGTGTTAAAAGATTGCCTCTGTAAGAACGTCATTATTCTCAAAAGTTCATCACAAAATAACAAAACTAGTATATAGTTCTTGTACGTTTAATTTTATTTTTTATGTAATGATGATAAAGGGGTGTGGCCCTGGACGTTTATCTACCACACAACGTCAATAATGAAGGAATGATTTACGCAAAAATGTTCCGTTTGAGCTAGACGTTCTTCCTGGTTCTCAAACAGTGCAGGGCGACCAAACCGTATATTTTTGTTATTCTCATTCCTGTGTGGAAATTGTGTGGTGATGAAAGTAAAAAAATTCTGCTCACGTAGATTGTTTTTTTATTGCTACAGTGTAGCAGCTACCACCTGGCACCCGGTCCTCTTACCTGGGCTGGCTAATTAACGTAAGAGTAGATCCTTACAGTTTATAAATGTGAAGAAGCAAGAGATGGGTGACATTAGCAGTGAAGCGGCTGGTGGGAACAGTGAGCAGAGGGGCCATACTGTCTCCACACCTGCCGCAACTCCCCACTGAAAAATTGACTTGCATTTGCGGTTTTCCTTCCCCAGCTCGAGGCAGTGTCAATTTTGAATGGAGCGGTGTATCATCTTGCCTCATTTGCCGACGACCGTATGCAGGGGGCTGAGACAGCGCCAAGAGACCTGGCATGCATGGCGCCGAGTTGAGTTGGACTATAATGGAATGCTTATTATGCATAGGAGTTGTGGTAGCAAGGGAGGCGCCATATGCACACGCCTAAATTTGTATAGAGATTTAGTATGCGTTGAGCAGCACCGTGGAGGGACTGTGTGATGATTAAATCTTAACGTAGCAAAGCAACAATCCACATTAGCTCCGGACCTCCCGAGGGACTGTGTGAGGTATATGGTGGGTGTGAGGGGTGTGTGGTGAGGGTGGGTGTGTGAGGTGTATGGTGAAACCTATGGTGGGCGTGTGTGAGGCTTATGGTGGGTGTGTGAGGCGTATGGTGGTAGTTTTAAATGTAACGTGGATGGTGGGTGTGGAAAGTGTATGGGAACGTGTGGATGACGGGTTTAAGGGGAGTAATTTTTGGTAGGTGGAAGTGTGGATGATTCGCTTTAAGCATTGAGGGAGGGAGGCAACGGGTGATAAGGCAGGACCCGCAGATACTGGATACTGTGCACGTATCTTGTGGTGATCTCTGGCTGTCACAGTTATTGTCCTTGTAAGATAACGGTGTACTAGTAGCGCTCGAGGGGGGAGGGGGGGGTGGAATCAAGGAACAATGGTGCGGTGACTTTAGGCGAGTGTTTGTGTGGATGGGTGGTGGTGGTTGTCGTCTCTTGTGGTAGGAATTTTTTTGAAGTGTTTTTAGATAATAATGGACGAGTGAATGTAATATTTATTTTCAAGCTTAGGAGAGGAGGAAGAGCGTTTCAGTTATTAGCTTTATGCGTTCTTAGCTTCCCCTTATTCTCCATTCATTACTTGTGTTACGTAAGACCCTGGCGTGAAGGGGGTTACCAAGTCCTCATCCACCAGTGTGCTGTTGGGTGCGGGCTTGTGACGGTACAGCTCACGGCGCTAATCACACATTTTTTATTGCTGTCAAATTATCATCTCAAATCTGCAGATATTCTTAATACACAGTGAAGGTTTACATTCGTTTATTTCACAAATAAAATATTTTTCAACTGTGTATTTTCGTGTTTTATATATATATATATATATATATATATATATATATATATATATATATATATATATATATATATAATTTTTTTCCGGGTGATTGTCTTATTTACCTGCTCCTTACAGTCTTTTGGGATTGAACTCAACCAAATTTGAGGAGCACCCCCCCCCCTACACCTTATTATAAGTGAAGAAAAGAATTGGTGCACATGTGTATTAAAATCAAGAAATAAGTGAAGATAAATGCAGTAGCATACTGTTCTGTATATACATGGTTGGCAAGACTGCCAATGGAGACCCCGTCTGCTGCCAGTTGTCTTGTTGGAAACTGGCGTACGATTGACTGTCATTCTTTGCTGTTATGTTCGTGGTGCGTTAAGCTGGTAACCTCACTCGTGCCCATGAATGTTGTGTGGGGGAGTTTGAGAGCGTCGGTCTCCGAAGGGCTGTACGTGGACGTTGAAGTAGCAATACATTACTGTTTGGAAAAGTTTTTGATACATAGTGTTCCTCCGCCGATGACTGGAGACGTGGTGTTCTGTGTTTTATGAAGTTTTACTTAATGGTGTGGCCATGAGCAGTTTTACGAAAATGTAAAATATTTCTTTATTTACAGAAAAAAAAATTATAATTTGAAAACGTTGTGTCATATAACAAGTTAATTGCGCTGGTCATAACCATTCAAAGTGCCTCAGTTCTTCACGTGTGAACATGGACTATTGTAAAATCTTTGCTGACTGGCACGTGGTAGCTAGGCCCCGGCTAGGGGGAAGTGTGTTCAGTTGTAACTTCTCCTCGGTAGAGGCAAATGAAGTATACTGTGCTTCTTGGGGCAGTTTTTAAGTTAAGTTTACAAGTGTACATCAGACACAAGTATGTATACGCAGATTAGATACATTTGTGTAATATATATATATGTGTATATATATATATATATATATATATATATATATATATATATATATATATATATATATATATATATATATATATATATATATATATATATATATATATATATATATATATATATATATTAGTATTGGTAAAAACGTTTGAGCAGAAAATTTGGTAAATACTGTATCTAGAAGTACTTCCATCTTTAGTAATGTTTTCTTAGGAATGTTCACCAATATGTATTTTGAGGCACACAGAATACAGAGCTGAGGGGGGATAAAGAAAAAAATGACTGACGGAGTTGGGAGGAGGCTACTGCATCGTGTGTCACGTTTTAGCCAGGACAGACTGAGCACTGCCAAACTGGTATATGCCAGTAGACAGTTTAGTGTGTGTGTGGGTGTTTTTTGTTTTGTTTTTCTTAACCAAGTTGTAATAATTTTTCTTACTCTTCGCAAGATATGCCTTTTGTGTACACAAAATATTAAAAGAAACATGTTGATGATCCCAATAGAGAAATTTATTAACGATACAGAGTCGATCTACACAAGTATCCCCATTTTTTCTTATTGTAGAAAATATTAGAAAAAAAACTGGCGAACTGACCATGAATTAAGAGACCATACAAACAGTAGTTTCTTGTTTGTACTGCAGTACTTATTGAGGATGTACGACTATGGTATTAATCCGCTTGTGAAGACAACGCGAAACACATGACCAGAAATTAATCTCGGATCGTTGGAATAAGTTGGTTGGTGTCAAGTGGTATTTCCGAGGTCGCCAGGTGTCTAACAGTAGCTGTCCGCTGCTCCTCTTGTATATTGGATGTGACTACGATAGTTGGGGTATCTTAACGTCCGCCATTACTCCCTGTCATAAGTACTGTACCACTGTTTAGTGATTCTGTAAAAGTTTAATTGAGGAGAATGAGTTAACCATTAACCTCGTGGGTTTTGTGATTTTGTTTACAGAACATTTAACTCTTTAAAGTATTTACAGTTAACGAATCCAGTGCCGGAACAAAGAAATTGTGATTTTCAATTTTCGACCCTGAAAATGGTTTTCATCATGGCGGTGTCCTGCATTTATTTTAAAACTGGCAGAACGATTCAACCATAGTGTAACCTTTTTGACTTATAAATATTCAGAAAATCATAGGCTAGATTTGGTTGATATATTTTGTAATTTTAGTACGACACAAAATGTTGAGGTGTTTTGATACTGGATCCGTAAACTAAAAGTGCATTAAAGTAATAAATGTTCTAAAAAGAAAAGAAAAATCCCCCAAACCGCTAGTTTGTGTCGACCTGTTGTTAGCAATTAATGCGTTTGTTATGGTTTTCCCTTCCTCAACAATAATTACTATTATTATTGCTTGATGTTATATTATCTTCACCTTCACGGGCTAGGCTAAATTCACAGCACAGTTACTATCCTGGGAGTGAAAATTAGAAATTGTTGCTTGGTGTAGGTATGGCCGCCATGTTTGGCCAGGGTCCCAATGAGAGGCCAAGCACAGACCTGGCCAGCCTCTCCCACGTCTGTTTATTTACATGTATGACCATAATTGTCTTAATGCTTCTTACTCGTTATACTTATTGGGTCGATACTTTTAATTATTCTTATTAGTTATTCAACATAATTATTAGTTGTAAACATAATCTTATTTTAAAATGTAAATTAACATATTAAGTAAATTGTTACTAATACTGTTGAGTATTTTCAAGATAGAAAACGAATTAAAATCGTTATAAACAAATAATTGACTTATTACAGTATTGTAATTCCGAAAGAAATGATTTAACTTGTTATTGAGGACACATTAATTAGTTTTTAATTACAGTAGCTGAATAATTATCATAGTAGTTGGAAAGTAAATTATCAGAGAAATAAGGCGGTGGTTAAAAACGTGTAAATAAACATATCAATGTAGCTAGTTGTTTACAGTATGAACTGGACAAAAGGTGAATTTGGAACAAGGCGAAACCCAGGTAAATGAAATGACCAATGTTGATAATTTAGTTATTACTATTTTGTATCGTTATTGTCGGATAGATGGATGATGTTTTATATCGTTACTGATGGATAGGTGGATCCAACCAGGAAGTTTGGAGATGGATAAAGGAGGATGTTGTAGATGTTAACGGTTGAGTTTGTTTATATTGTAACTTGAAGGTTTTTAAGTTGTTTATATTGTTACTCTTGAACGTTTTTTTAGTTTGTTTATATTGTTACTCTTGAACGTTTTTTAGTTTTATATTGTTACTCTTGAACGTTTTTTAGTTTTATATTGTTACTCGAACGTTTTTTAGTTTGTTTATATTGTAACTTGAACGTTTTTTAGTTTGTTTATATTGTAACTTGAACGTTTTTTTAGTTTTATATTGTTACTCGAACGTTTGTTTAGTTTGTTTATAGTGTAACTTGAACGTTTTTAAGTTTGTTTATATTGTTACTTTTGAACGTTTTTTAGTTTTATATTGTTACTCTTGAACGTTTTTTAGTTTGTTTATATTGAAACTTGAACGTTTTTAGGTTGTTTATATTGTTACTCGAACGTTTTTTTAGTTTTATATTGTTACTCTTGAACGTTTTTTTAGTTTGTTTATATTGTTACTTGAACGTTTTTTAGTTTTATATTGTTACTTGAACGTTTTTTAGTTTTATATTGTTACTCTTGAACGTTTTTTGTTTTATATTGTTACTCTTGAACGTTTTTTAGTTTGTTTATATTGTAACTGTTGAACGTTGTTTTTTTATATTGTAACAACGTTTTTTGCTTTAATTGTTACTGTTCAACGTTTTGAGATTCTTTGTTTGTGACATTGGTAAAAAGAGCTATGACTGATTGCTTCCATGACAGGGCGCTCACCGTTTTATAGAGTATTTACACTTGATAGATAGATAGATAGATAGATAGATAGATAGATAGATAGATTGATAACAATAAAGGAAAGTATTGTTAGTTTCCTGTGACCGGTGTGTTGTGCATAGGTAGCTTGTACTGTGACCATACAACAGACATTTGTGATGTTACATTGTATTTCAAACTGTATAATCTTTCTGAAGTAAAATCTGTTAAAGGTGAAAATTTTGTATTTGAAATTAATTGAATTGAAACTGAATTGTGTGAAGGTGAGGTGAGCGGATCGGTGTGTCCTAAGAACGTCACAAGTTTGTATGCTGGATTCGTCTTGCTGTTGTAAAGTCTTGTATGATGACATTGTTTTAGCCCCTGTTACACTTTCACTTTTACTCTACCGTGTAACTCTTCTGTCGCAAGTGTAATTTTTTATTATTGTAATATTTTGTAATTATTACTTCTTTATGAATATTATATTTAATGTACTGGGTAACTATAATATTATCATAAGATAATAATAACACTGACCACAAAGTGCCTTGGGAAGAAGTTCCGTTTGGCAGTTTGGAATGTTCAAGGCCATGTTGTCCTATGCCGTGGCCACGCTGTCCTTGTTGCTGGGGTAGTTGACCTTGTTTTTCGTGCATTGATATTAATGATAAAAAGGTTAATGGTAAATTGAACGACTCCATCGTAACCTTTGACTTCTATATTACGTGTATTAATGAATATATTCTTAGATATATTTACAAAAAATAATTTGGTCTTTAACTTCACTAAAACATGTGTAGTCGTACTGTACCTCGTGTAGTGGGTGGCGGTAAAGTAGACGTCTGTTTACTTCTGGAAATAGATGAAACCATCAAACCTATTGGAGTTAACAAAAAAAAGGCTAGATTATGTTGGAGTTTGTTGTCTACCGTCGAGTGTAAACCAACATGGCGTCCACCATCCTCAAGTCCAGCTGATGGAAAATTTCGCAAAGTTTCACCGAATTAAAAAAACAAAACAAATAATAATCGAGGAACTGAGATCTCGTAAGCGAAAATTAAAACTTTTCATTGTCATCGTATGAAAATTGTCAAATAAATTTAATGTGTCGCTGAAGTAAAACCCAATAGCTAGCTGTAAATTATGAAATGCTCTCAACAAAAAACTACGTTAGGATCCACACACACACAAGGTCTTCTGCGAGCAAATTTCTAAATATTTTGTATTGTGTTCTGTATGTAACGAAAATCTACTTTGATTTGTGCATTTATATTTATACCGAGTACCTTAACTAATTAATTTTTCTTTTCTCCGGTTGAGTATGGTGGTGACCCCGAGGTAGTTGCCGACGGTCCCTCGGTGAGGTGTGTGTGTGTCATGAGGTTTTAATGTGATGATAATTAATATGCTGTGTTGTTTTATTAGTTGTGATGGTAATGAATGCATGGTGTTGTGGGGGTGGTTGTTGTGGCGTGGGGGTAGTTGTTGTGTCTTGGGGGTGGTTGTTGTGGTGGGGTTGTATTAGGATAGAGTTCAAAAGAGGGGGGGGGATGGGGATGTCAATGACTTAGAGGTTATAATGGGTACAGGGTTGTTAAGGGTTGTAAAGATGTTGTTGATAGTCTGGTAAGGTGATTTTAATGGCTGGGTTGTGGTAAGGACTGTATGGTGTGGTTGGTAGTAGTAATATTGGGATTGGTGTGGTGGAGGAAGGTGGTGGTGATGGTAGTTGTAAAGGTGGCAGTGGTGGTTTAATGGTAGTAGTAGTAATGATGGGAGGGGGATGGTGGTAGTAACACTTCTAGTGGTGGGAAGGTGTTGTGGTGGTGGTGGTAAGATTGGTGTGGAAGTAGTGGTAGTGAGGTGTTGTAAATGGTAGTGATATATTGTGATAGTGGTGAGGGTTGTGTGGTATGTGGTGGTGGTGATAGCTGGGATGGTAGTAGTGTTGACGAGGGTGGTGTGGTAGTAATGGTGGGGGGGTAGCAGTAGCGGGAATGGTGTAGTGGTAGTAGTGGTGAGGGTGGTATGGTAGAGGGCGGTGGTAGTAGTAGTGCGGGTGGTGTGGTAGAGGGTGGGGGTAGTAGTGTGGGGAGAGGTTGTGGTGGGGGATTGGTGGCAAGGGTGGTAGTAGTAGTAGGGATGGTGGTGGTATTAGTTAATGGTGGGGTGATGGTTGTGGTGAGATTGGGGTGGTGGCCGTGGTGGGTGGTGGTGGTAAAGTGGGTGGTAGTAGTGGTGTGGTATGGTGAGATTGGTGTGGTAAAGGTGTGGTAGAGTAGTGGGGAGGGTGGTGGTGGTAGTAGTAGTGGGGATGGATTGTGGTAGAGAGAGTGGGGTAGGGTGTGTGTAGTAGTGGTGTGGGTGGTGTGGTGGGGTGGTGGTAGGGTAGTGTTAGTGATGTGGTGAAGGTTGTGCTAAAGAGTGGTAGTAGTATTTGTTGGTGTGGTAGAGGATTGGTGGTAGTAGTAGGTGGGGTGGTGTGGTAGAGGTGGTGGTAGTAGTGGGGGTGGTGTGGTAAAGGTGGTGGTAGTAGTGGGGGTTGGTAGTTGGGGGTGTGGTAGAAGTAGTGGTAAAGAGGGTGGTAGTAGTAGTGTTGGTGGTGTGGTAGAGGGTGGTGGTGGTAGTAGTGGGGGTGGTGTGGTAAAGAAGGTGGTGGTAGTAGTAGTGGGGGTTATGGTGGTAGTAGTGGGGGTGGTGTGGTAAAGAGGGTGGTGTGGTAGAGAGGGTGGTAGTAGTAGTAGTAGTGGTGGGGGTGGTGTGGTCGGCACAGCAGGCGTGTCCCCGCATACCACGGCTACCACGACTGCCGTAACACGAACTATCTAGCATTTTCCTCCTCCACCTTATGTGTGGAGTGAGGGGCGACTCTCCCCCTCGGCCACGCTCCCCTGCCACATGGTGAGGGGCGTGGGGGAAGCAGGAAGCTGGGCGTGGCAGGGGGTGGGCGTGGGCGTAAAATAGTGGTAGTGATGGCAGGACGGGCAGCCAGTCCCTCTTGGCCCCACTCAGACCCAACTTACCAAACCCCGCTGATCCGATTCCCTGGGTCCTCCTGGGTCCTCCCTCCCTCCCTACCCCGTACCCACCCTCCCTCCATTCTACCCTCCTCTTTGCCTCACTCCCACCCCTCCCTCTCACCCTAACATAGTACAGTTTAAGCACATCTAGCTTGTCCTGTCTCGGGTGTGGTGTTGTGGTGTAGTGTGTAGTAATGTGGCGGTATGGTGAGGTGGTGGTGAAGTGTGTAGTACGAGTAGCGTTGTGTGTGTGTGATATAGTTTTGTTGTGTTATGGTACATGGTGTAATGGTGCTGTGCTGGTTTAATGTGTGGTGATGTGCTAGCAGTGTAATGTGTGGTGATGTGCTAGCAGTGTAATGTGTGGTGATGTGCTAGCAGTATTGTGTGTGGTGTACTAGCAGTATTGTGTGTGGTGATGTGCTCGCAGTATTGTGTGTGGTGGTGTGCTAGCAGTATTATGTGTGGTGATGTGCTTGCAGTATTGTGTGGTGATGTGCTAGCAGTATTGTGTGTGGTGATGTGCTTGCATTGTGTGTGGTGATGTATTAGCAGTATTGTGTGTGGTGATGTAGCAGTATTGTGTGTGGTGATGTGCTTGCGTAATGTGTGTGTGGTGATGTGTAGCAGCATTGTGTGTGGTGATGTGCTAGCAGTATTATGTGTGGTGATGTGTTGCAGTATTGTGTGTGGTGATGTATTAGCAGCATTGTGGTGTGGTGATGTGTTGCAGTATTGTGATGTGCTAGCAGTATTGTGTGTGGTGATATGCTAGCAGTATTGTGGTGTGATGTGCTAGCAGTATTGTGTGGTGATGTGCTAGCAGGTAATGTGTGGGATGTGGTGGCAGTATGTGTGTGGTGATGTGCTGTGCTGGCATTGTGTGTGGTGATGTGCTGGCGTAATGTGTGGTGATGTGCTGGCTGTGTAATGTGTGGTGATGTGCTAGCTGTAATGTGGTGATGTGTTGGCGGCATTGTGTGGTGATGTGCTAGCAGTATTGTGTGTGGTGATGTGCTAGCAGTGTAATGTGTGGTGATGCCAGCAGTGTAACGTGTGGTGATGTGCGTGTGTATGTGGTGATGTGCTAGCAATGTGTGGTGATGTGCCAGGTGCATTGTGTGTGATGTGCTAGCAGTATTGTGTGTGATGTGCTAGCAGTATTGTGTGTGGTGATGTGCTAGCAGTGCAATGTGTGGTGATGTGCTAGCTGTGTATGTGGTGATGATGTGCTAGCAGTATAATGTATGGTGATGTGCTAGCAGTATTGTGTGTGGTGATGTGCTAGCAGTGTAATGTGTGGTGATGTGCTAGCTGTGTAATGTGTGTGGTGATGTGCTAGCAGTGCAATGTGTGGTGATGTGCTGAGTTGTGTGTGTGATGTGCCAGGCAGTATTGTGTGTGATGTGCTAGCAGTATTGTGTGTGGTGATGTGCTAGCAGTGCAATGTGTGGATGTGTATTGTGTATTGTGTGATGATGTGCTAGCAGTATAAGTGTATGGTGATGTGCTAGCAGTATTGTGTGGTGATGCTAGCAGTATTGTGTGTGATGTGCTAGCAGTATTGTGTGTGATGTGCTAGCAGTATAATGTATGGTGATGTGCTAGCAGTATTGTGTGTGATGTGCTAGCAGTATTGTGTGTGGTGATGTGCTAGTATTGTATGGGTGATGTGCTAGCAGTATTGTGTGTGGTGATGTGCTAGCAGTGTAATGTGTGGTAGTGATGTATTGTGTGGTGTTGATGTAGTAATAGTGCGTTGTGATCATGATGTAGTGTGTGTGGTGGTAGTGGATGGTGAATTGGTGATGGTAGTGAAGTCTTAATGTATAATTAGTGGTTATAGTGGTTGTGATGCAGTGGTGGTGGCGGCGGTTCCAGTGGTAAGGGTGTGATGTTTATAGTGAAGAGATCATTGTTGTATTGTGATTGTAGATGGTGTAATGATTGTTGTTATGGTGGTGCTTGCTGGACCTTATGTGGTAGTTGTATATAGTGAAGCTTTTGTCGATTGTTGTGGTATTGTGACTAGACTTATGGTGGTGGTTAGGCTGTTGCTTGGTGGTAGTTGTGAATGTAGGTTATTTGGTGGTGGTAGGTTTTGTTTTGGTGGTGATATGTAGTTGTGGTAGAAGTAGGTTGTTGTTTGGTGTGGTTGGTTGTTTGTGATTGTAGTTTTTTTGTTTTGATGGGGGGTGGTGGTTGTAGATTGTTTGGTTGTTTGCTGGTAATTTGATGGTAGGTTCTTGTTTTGACGGTGGTTGTATTAAATGATGTGATAGTGGTAGATTGTTTGGTGGTGATGGTAATAGGTTGTTTGGTGTGATGTAATGGATTGTTTGGTGGTGATGGTAATAGGTTGTTTGGTGGTGATGGTAATAGGTTGTTTGGTGGTGATGGTAATAGATTGTTTGATGGTGGTGATAATAGTTTCTTATGGTGATAGTGCTAGTTTATTTTGCGGTGGTTGAAATACATATGGTGGTGATAGAGTGGTGATGGTGGTAATGGTTTTGGTGGCGATAAGTTTTTTGTGAGCGTTTATTTGGTATTGGGTTGTGGTGGTGTTGGCTCTGATGGTGAATTATTTGGTGGTTGTTGGGTAGGTTATGATATTGGTAATTGTGTTGTTTTAAAAGATAGGTTGTGTATTGGGTCACTTCAGAGTTGTGGATACCGTGAGATGGTTGATGTGGGGACGAGGTGTGATGTCAAAGTATGGTGGTGATGATGTTCAGCTGTCAACTAGAGATGTAGTTGCAGGAGTAACTATATTATGGTGGTGTGGACATTGAATATCGCGTTGGTATTAAGGTATGGTGACACGAATATGGCTGTAATGGTGATGAATGGTTATGGGGTGTTAGAGTTGTGTAAATGGCGGCCTGGTGGGATTAATGGTTGGTGTGTTTTAGTGTGGCAATTTGTACCAGTGGTATTATGGTGGTGGCGATTACCTTAACAAGGGGTGGAATGAGGGTGTGGTGTGATGTACTGTGTAAGGATGGTGAAGTAATTCATCCAGTGTGGTATGGTGTCAGGCAATGTGGTAGTGTGTTTATGGTGGTGGTCGAGTGAGACTGGAAGGATATGGTCGGAGAGTAAGGTGGTAGAGGCTGTTGGAGGGGTGCGTGACCAGACAAGTGGCGGGTGTGAGAGCGGGTGGTGGTGGCCGGGACTTAGGCGGTGGCAGCAACACCATGGGACAAGTTGCTGCTTCATCCTGAGGTGGCAGGTTGTGGCCACGAGATGTGGGGTGACCAGGCCTACCCCAATACAGTGGACAGTTGTGGAGGTGGGCGACGCTGTGCGTGAGCGCTGGCCACGACGACACAAGCGGCGGTGACGTCCGGGTGTCGGTGGTGGTGTCGGAGTGCGTTTCATGTGTTAGATGACGGGTATCGGCAATGGGAGGACCTGGCCATCCTGCCTGTCTCTGTTGGCCAGGGAGGGGGCTGCTGTACCCTTTGGCCCGCCTCCACACCTGCTGCCCACCAGTTTGCTGACCGCGTGCTTGAAGGTTGCAGGAGGAGGCTCCATGTGCTTGCAAGCGCTTGGTGGTTGGTGCAGAGGGAGGCAAAGCTCCGCCCGGCGACCCGGCAGCCAATAGCAAACGTGGTGGCGGCCATCTTGCCCCCGTGTGCGAATGTGTGCACGCGGTATAGTGGCCACTCCCCTTATCCCGTGGCGCGGCTGCGTGGCCACTCGTGCACATTTCTGACGCGCCGCTTTCAAAGATCTTAATATTAGTTTGGAATAAGAAGTGGTGATGAGGGAACTGTGAGAGTTGTGAGTATCGTGCCACGTGAGTGAGTTTGTGGGACGGACAAGAAGGCGACAAGGAGAGGTGTGAGTCCAGGGAAGCTGTAGCTGCTGTTGTCTGGTCTTGCTTTGTGCTCACACTGATCTCCGCCCACACTCATGACCACACTCGCAACCAACCAGTGTTCATCACCTAAATTACCCTCATATACAGTATCATAAATCATACAGGAGTTGATAACTGGAAGGTTAACGGTGAAGGACGAGTGTAAGTGGAAGTGGCAACACGGGCGGACAGATCCCAAACTGCCACCCATAGACCCAACGGCTTTTTGTTATGTTATCAGTCATCAGTGTTGTGTATTGCTGGTGTCAATGTCACCCTTGTGGAAGCGAGGGCTCTCCTGGCCTTATGCATGTAACAACACGGCTCACATGATCACCAACATATTAAAATGGCGACGCAACAGTGCGGTCATCCAGAGGGGCCCGCGTGGGGTGCTCAGCCACCGTCACATGGCTTGGCTTGTGCGTTTCGTGCCCCGCATTCTGTCCGTAGCTCCTTAACTCCACATGTTCTCCACGCTCCCACATGTTCCTCTCCCCCTCCACCCAGATGTTCCCTTTACGCTGGTTCGCCATGTTTCCGTTTCTCCGTAGTTTTAACAGTGTCAATATTACGTTGAAAATCAAGGTCTTCATGCACAACCTGTTTTAGCCATTGTGAAGGGGGGGCAAATTATATTTCTCCGAGTTGCATGCTCTTGTACCTTTGCCAAGAATTTGAAGGCCTTAAGCATTCATCAGAGGTGACGTGTGTCAGCCAACATAAATATTTATGTCCACATCAGTCGATTGCATTTTCTTCCTCTTTCAGTGTTACTCTTGGATATACAAAACACTGTATTGATCGAATAAGGGGTCAGATTGAATATTTTTCTTTAAGACTATTTTTGTGTGCAACCAGTATTGTCCAGTCTCCCGTCAAGAGATATAAGTTGGGTAGGGTGTGTAGAATGGTGTCTGGTCCATGTTTATAGGTAAACACACACACACACACATACATATACACACATATATATATATATATATATATATATATGTGTAGGATAAAGGAAAAGAAAACACGTGTTCCTTGTGTTATCATATATGCGACTATAGTGATTTATTTATATATATATATATATATATATATATATATATATATATATATATATATATATATATATATGTGTGTGTAGCCAGATAGTAAGAATGAACAATGTATGTTAGTTTTTGTATGGTGTTTTTTTTTTAAACTTTGACCATCATGAAGACTACAGTACCTTACAGTGCTGCATCTCACATGTTCACTATTGTTCAAAAGTTGTGCCCGTGATTTGGAAGGTATTAACCCTGGGTATTATTAAGATTGAGAGACTGAAGACAGTGATTGGTAAACGTGTGCAGGCTAGCAGATACTTCAACAGCGACCTTGACGACAATAAGTATATAGTAGGCCCCGTGTCGGGTGTACTGTACAGTAGTTGATGCTCCCTCCCTCCCCCAGCAGTTAGTGCTAACCTCACGCCCGTCTTTCCTCAGACCATTAAATTTCGTTCACTGAACTACTGTTATAGGTTTATAATTAGCTGTAAAGTGCCACACGTGTGCATGGCATTGTAATATCCCACTAAGTGACTTCCTTCTATTACACGCCCAACCAACCAACAACCACCCTCTCAACCAACCACCTTCCCAACCAACCAACCACCCACCCTGCCAACCAACCACACCAACCAACCACCCAACCACCCAACCAACCACCCTCCCAACCAATCAACCAACCACCTTCCCTACCAACTAACTAACTAACCAACCAATCACCTACCCTCCCTACCAACCAACCAACCAAACCAATCACCCTCCCAACCAACCATCTTTTCTACCACCCACCCACCACAACCATTAATCACCCACCTAATAACTTGTTTCTACTATATGTATCTTAATAAGAATTTGCCACCGTTATTAATCACCGACTTAGTGACTTGCTGCTGTTAGTGACCTTCCCGCCGCTCGGTGTCTTGTCTGTAATTTCTTGCTCTGTAACCCAGTGCTGTCAGTAATCTCTCACTGGTTTAGCACAGGTATCTCTCTCACTGCCCTGATACTCGGTAATCCTACTCGCCGCCTTGATACTCAGTAATCCCTCTCGCCGCCTTGATACTCGGTAATCCTACTCGCTGCCTTGATACTCAGTAATCCCTCTCACTGCCTTGATACTCGGTAATCCCACTCGCTGCCTTGATACTCAGTAATCCCTCTCACTGCCTTGATACTCGGTAATCCCTCTCTCACTGCCTTGATACTCGGTAATCCCACTCGCTGCCTTGATACTCGGTAATCCTACCACTGCTGCCTTGATACTCGGTAATCACTCTCACTGCCTTGATACTCATGGTTATCTCCCACTCGTTGTCGATTAATTTTACGTCTTGGACATTCGAGAAAGTGGGAGAATTTTTCTCTTTAGCTTCTCGTCTTGAAATCCTTGAAACCCGGAATTATTTTCACCAGGGACTTGTATCGTCTTTGAAAACCAGTTGCGTGTAAACATTACGAAATGGTTTGAATCACGTGAAGATTAAGCACCCCAGTTTTTTTTATTTGATTAAACACTCAAACGCGAACCGGGGGGTTAAGTGAATTTATGAGGTTAAGTTAGTGTTAGGAGGTTTAATCATTTGAATTAAGTTTGGATGCTTAATATTCACGTGAAATAAACTGGGGTGCCTAATCTTCACATGATCCGATGGCTCATAACTTAGATCAAGACAAGTACCGTAAAGGTTAAACATATTTTCCCTAAAGTGCCGCCTTATGATCTCACTCCTCTCTTTAGCATTATTTTTTTTCCAACCGAGACAAAATTCTTGATCATCCTTAAAATGGTATTATTTTTAAGCCTTGTTTGGATGTTATTTGCTGAGCAAGGTCAATGTTAAGTTTTAATGACGTTTCGATTTGATTTAAGTGCGTGATGCAAGCAACGATTGGAAGGCACGATGTCGTATTTGGTAAAAGTGTTTTTTGACGTTCCCGACATTTGATATGACTCGTCAATATAAAGGTTCATTATTTAGTATTGACTCCCATATTTGTGGTGGGTGGGGCCTGAGCTGGTTTTACTCACACACACACACACACACACACACACACACACACACACACACACACACCTACCTGTCTTGCCACTGTCTGCCATCACCCACTCAGTACCTTAAGGCTGTGTATTCTACCATTTACCACTGTGTGTATTCTGCCACTCCTGCTGTGTGTGTATTCTGCTACCACTGTGTATTCTGCCACTTACCACTGTGTGTGTTTTCTGCCACTCACTGCTGTGTGTGTATTCTGCCACTACCTGTTGTGTGTGTGTTTTGCCACTTACCACTGTGTATTCTGCCACTTACCACTGTGTGTGTATTCTGCCACTTACCACTGTGTATTCTGCCACTTACCACTGTGCGTATTCTGCACTTTACCGCTGTGCGTGTCTTCACTTACCACTGTGTATTTTGCCACTTACTGATGTCTATTGTTACTTACACTGTGTGTATTCTGCCACTTACCACTGTGTGTATTCTGCCACTTACCGCTGTGTGTATTCTGCCACTCTACCACTGTGTGTCTTCTGCCACCACTGTTGTGTGTGTATTCTGCCACTTACTGATGTCTATTGTTACTAACACTGTATGTATTCTGCCACTTACCACTGTGTGTATTCTGCCACTTACCACTGTGTATTTTGCCACTTACTGATGTCTATTGTTACTTACCACTGTGTGTCTTCTGCCACTTACCACTGTGTGTATTCTGCCACTTACCGCTGTGTGTGTCTTCTGCCACTTACTGATGTCTATTCTGTTACCGCTGTGTGTATTCTGCTACTTACCACTATGTATTCTGCCACTTACTGATGTCTATTGTTACTTACCACTCTGTGTATTCTGCCACTTACCGCTGTGTGTGTGTCTGCCACTTACCGTTGTGTGTATTCTGCCACTTACTGATGTCTATTCTGTTACCGCTGTGTGTATTCTGCTACTTACCACTGTGTAATCCGCCACTTACCACAGTGTAATCTTGTCACTTGGCCTTCCAGTAGTGTCTCTTCTCGCCACTCCACTGATGACTCTTATTCAACATTGACCTCATTAAACAATCTGCCTTGATCATCACCCCGGTGCACTCCACCTCCACGCCCACCCATTAACAATCAGTAAGCTGGCCGTCACTCACCGATTCACCACCTCGACCCCCACCCACTTCTGACCCCACCACTTTCGACCCCCGCCACTTCCTGACCGCCACTTCCTGACCGCCACTTCGACCCCACTTCTGGACCCCGCTTACTTCCACCCTGCCACTTCTGACCCCACCACTTCCTGACCCCACCACACCCTGACCCCCGCCACTTTCTGACCCGCCACTTTCCTGATCATCCTACTCAGAATCCGTGTTTGTGTGCACACCTCACCCAGAGGAACACGGCGCGCTACCCGGCCCAGCAGGGGTGAGGAACCTCGGGCCATACTGACACCACTGAAACAACAAGAGGGACGCCACAAGAGCCTGTCGTGTCGTCCATCCAGAAGTTGACGATGATAATTTAGGACATAATTAAGACAATAATCATCCAGTGTGTGTAGAGATTTTCGGCCTTATTACTTTACCTTTGAAATATCATATAGGGAGATATGTTCATGGTCATACCGCCCCCGGACAGGCTGTGTGCGAGTGAACATTGTAGTCTCCCCAGTGAGCTAAAGACAATATACAATTTTGGTGACTGATATTAGTGTCTCGTGAAGATTTTGTTGTCATTATGATTTGTCATGTCAGTGCCTTGTGGGGTGTAACTATTATCCCTCCTTGTGCATAGAAACATGAATTTACTCATTTACCATCTCCCCAGAAAGGACCTTGGGAGAGTTTAAAGTGTATAGCTATTAATTCAACTATTTAACTATTGTATTTCATAAACAGAATTCGTTGTGGGTGGGGGTACTTTTGTTGCTGGTACATAATGGTAAGCAAGGTGTAGTGTGTGTGTGTGTGTGTGTGTGTGTGTGTGTGTGTGTGTGTGTGTGTGTGTGATCTATGGTTGACCATCAGTCACTAGACTACCTGCTGACCTTATCATCTGAATGCCAAGTTACTTACGGAGAATCTCGCGTCCAATTTAGCTATGAAATTGAAACATTACTTATTGACCTTTTTAGTACAGTATTGCTGTTGTGGCCCCAAACTCCATTTAGGGTGTTATTATTTAAGAAGTAGTTGATAAAGGACAATCGTGAAGGTGTGTGTTTTGATGTGGTGTGTTCCTACCCACACTGCATTTGGGGTTCTGGTATTATTAAAAGAGTGTGTCAGGGTGTGGTGGTGTGGTCCAGACTGCACTTGGATATTATATTTAAGGTGTTTGATCCAGATGGTGGCAGAGGATTGTGTGCTGTTGTGAGGTTTGTGAGAGTTGTGAAAGGGCAGTGACCCATGCAGGTAAGAGGAGGTAGACTTAGACTGTTTTTGTTATATTACATTACTGAAGGTAAAAGTGAAAAAGGGAAATATAGCATAGTTTACCCTTTAGTAATATATCTCGTTTAGAGTCCTCACCAATGATTGATGGAGGTGAACACAAAGCATATCGGTTCACCAGAAAGTTTGGTCAACACTGGGCCCAATTGTAAAGTCAGCTGGGTGGACTTGAGGTGACCAGTGAACCTTAGAACAGGCGGCGAGCGCTACTGTACATCCACTCAGCCGCCGTTTGTGTCACAAATGCATATATTAAAATTTGAATAAGTCTCTGGAGTATGGATGATCGTCGCACATTATTGAGGCTGCTTGTGCCTGCCGTTCTTGCCTGCCCCAAGTCTGCCATTGCCAGCCATGAATGGCATTAAGGATTTATGGGTGAGCAGTCCACCCCTTGACATATTGCTCTCGGGGAAGGTAGGGAGGGGGTATCGATGCAGTGTGATTGATTTATAGATAGATCTGACCACCGATCGCTAGGTAACACGTCCAACTTCGTTAGCAGCGTTTTTATGATACGTAGTGGGGGGGGGGGCGACGACTGCTTGATGGCCGTCTCCCCTCCTGGCTTTGTTACAGCGGTAAAGGTCATGCGGGTGCTGTGATGGAGTGCTTTGTTGGGGCGCCGTTTTAGTGCCATTTTCTGTTTTTATGTGTTTTGTGCCTTTTAGACCATTTTCGTTAATTTTAAAACTAATTTTGGGTGCCTTTTAGATACGTTATTTGATGGTCAGTTAGTAATGAAGTGTAAGGATTGAGACCTGGTGTAGTGTTCGGAATCAAGCTTCGTGAAATGACCAAGATGGAGAGATGGGATTGAGAAAGATAACAGGAGAGGGGAAACACAGGACAGATGAAAACCCGACAATAAACGTGAGATTAATTAAACATAGATGAAAGAAGTCTAAAAATTAGGAGAGTTTGGTGTTTATTGTATATAATAAAGTTGATCTTGAGTCTTCCTCCAGAACATAAAAAAAATGGTTCAGAAATATCTTATGTCACAATGTGTAGTGTTAGATCATCGTTGGGTCCTTGTTAATGGTAAGAGATGGCTCACGGGGAGTAAACCATCTTGAGACAGACGGTGAGCCAGACAGACACAGACAGAGAGAGAGAGAGAGGAAGACAGACAGAGATACAGACAGAGAGAGAGGAACCCGACATTTAAGAAGATGTAAATGTGAAGTGATCTGATGGAAAGAAAAACCAGATCTCTCCAGCAAATTACGAGAAGTGAGTAAAGAAAATTTTATGAGATGACATTGAAATTGAATCAAGTTTTAATTACCTGAAATTTAGGAGGGAGTGAGT
Source organism: Homarus americanus (assembly GCF_018991925.1). Classification (NCBI taxonomy): domain Eukaryota; kingdom Metazoa; phylum Arthropoda; class Malacostraca; order Decapoda; family Nephropidae; genus Homarus; species Homarus americanus. The sequence goes on along the minus strand of NW_024732440.1, from coordinate 5,968,988 downwards.
GATTGGCGGTAAAATATCGTCATAATTTCCTGTTTGATGGCGGTAAGGAGGTTCGGCAAACAAATTATGAGCATTAATTAGCAGTGTATAAGGAACAAATGTATTACAGGTGTGCGAGTTAAAAGACCCAAGAGCCAATCGGTTGTTTACACTGACTCAAAGCTGACGAGGGGGAGTAGACGGTGGCGACATCTAGGTAAGGGGTCAAAAGTTAGCCTTGCGATGTTGGGAAATCGAAAGTTGCGAATTCGTATTCAGGGAAAGTTGTTGGAGCTTCCAACCATTGACTCTTCAGGCTTCTACGCCCTTGACTAAAAAAAAACCTATGACCCTTCAGATTTTACGCCCTTAACTCATGAAAACATAAAGGCAAGCATGAACTTAGCATGCTTCCCTGTTGGGCGCTGTAAACGCTTCTGCGCTTCACCTTGCACAGGATGCCCAATAAACTTAACAAAAAAAAAAGTCGAGGTCGGCGTCTTGCTTAATAAGGTCAACCACCATTTAGGGGTCAAGGTAATCAGTGATGAGGAGGTCGGCGGTGTGCTGACCTGCTTGATGAGGTCACCACCAGCACTGGGGTCGACAGATCAGCGGTGGTGATATGGTTGATGAGGTCACCACTAGGGGTCGAACTGGATTGTGTTGTTAATGTATCGGGAAAATAAGGCTGGATTGGAAAGATGGAGAGGGAATAGGAAGAAAAGAAGAGGGGGATGGGAAGAAAAGAAGAGGGAATAGGAATGAAGAGGGGAATGGGAAAGAAGGGAGAGAGAAGGATTGGAGAGAAGTAAATGAAGAGGAAGGGAATGAGAAGGAGGAGGGAGAGTGAAAGAGAGGAAGGGAAAGAGACGTGAGAATAGGAAGAGAGGGAGGAATGGGAAAAAGGGAGAGAAGGAGGAAATGAAAAAATGGGAGAGGGAGGAATGGAAAGGAGGAAAGGCGTGTGAGGGAACAGAGTAGGAAAGAAGTCAGACACGCTTAAAAAAATAATAGAAGGATGTCGAAGAGGAGAGAGGTCTCGAAGTGTTCTCAATCTCGTTACACACATGTTGACTATCACAGGTGTCTCTTCATCACACCCACATCAATTAACACGTTGAGCAGGACGAGTAATGGGTGGTAGCGAGACTGTGGTCAAGTCCTCCTGATGCTCTACCTGATAAATGTTGTCAAGAAGCTCGTTGGGAGGACTGGAGTCAATGGGACGATTTAAGGGTTCATGTGGACGGCTTTAACCATCATTCTCTACTATGATTATTTTGTCCTACAGTGCTCATTGACTGAAGGAACTAGTACCGTGCTGTCGAGAAGTCAGTAAGAACCCCCCCCCACCGCACCCAGGATGCTGCGAGGGGGGGGGAGAAGAGTCCCCATAAACCAACTCGAGACTGACTTCAGATAATTGACTATGTGCTTAAAAACTCTACTTTTTAATTTGACTCGACGAATACAAGATTCTCAATTACAGTGTTTTGTAGTGTCAAGATGAGGCCCGTACATTATTGATGAGGCCGCCATTCACCTCACCCCCATCCACCCTCCGCTTTACCTCCACCATCCCAAACCCACCCACGACCACCCCACCGTATAACACCCCATTTCTACAGCCCCACCATCCCACCACCAAACCACCCCACCGGCTCATCCCCATCCCCACAACCCCACCATCCACCACAACACTACCTCACCTCCACAACCACACCATCCCAGACACGCCACCTTACCATCCCATCCCCCACCATCCCACCCACGCCACCCCACCATCCCACACACGCCACCCCACCGTCCCATCCTCACCCCACCATCCCACACACACCACCATCCCACAACCCCACCATCCCACAACCCCACCATCCCACAACCCCACCATCCCACAACCCCACCATCCCACAACCCCACCATCCCACAACCCCACCATCCCACACACGCCACCCCACCATCCCACACACGCCACCCCACCATCCCACACACGACCCCACCCCACCCCACCATCCCACACGCCACCCCACCATCCCACACACACGCCACCCCACCATCCCACAACCCCACCATCCCACACATACCACCCCACGTCCCATCCCCACCCCTCACAACCCCACCATCCCACACACGCCACCCCACCATCCCACACATGCCACCCCACCATCCCACACATGCCATCCCACAACCCCACCATCCCACACGCCACCCCACCATCCCATGCCACTCCCCACCCTCTCATACGCCACCCCGTTACTCTGGTCTACACGCAAGATCATTGGTAATTCATGAAGTTAAATCAGATCCGTTTTGTAAGTTAAGAGTCATCCTGGTACTGCTCCTTTAGCTTACTTTTTTCTTTTCCTTTCTAATGATACGGAAATGAAAGTCGGTGGATTTTTTAGAGAGGGAGAGAAAGGGGGGGAGATGAAGGAGGGAGGAGAGAGAGATGGAAGGAGGGAGAGAGGAGGGGATAGAAGGAGGGATGAAGGATGAAGAGAGAGAGGGGATGGAAGGATGAAGGGAGAGAGAGGGGATGGAAGGATGAAAGAGAGAGAGAGGGGATGGAAGGATGAAGGAGAGGGAGAGGGGTGAAGGATGGAGAGAGATAGGGGGTGGAAGGATGGAGAGAGAGAAGGGGATGGAAGGATGAAGAGAGAGAGAGGGATGGAAGGATGGAGAGAGATAGAGGGCGGAAGGATGGAGAGAGAGAGGAGGGATGGAAGGATGAAGAGAGAGAGAGGGATGGAAGGATGGAGAGAAAAATAGAGCGAGCGCACGAGAGAGAGAGAGAGAGAGAGAGAGAGAGAGAGAGAGAGAGAGAGAGAGAGAGAGAGAGAGAGAGAGAGAGAGAGAGAGAGAGAGAGAGGAGAGAGAGGGAGGAGAGAGATATGAATCCTACTACTTCAGGAAAGTCACTAAACCCCCACTGCCAAATCTGGACACCTGAACCCCCGGGTGTCTTTATTTCTCGGTAATAATATCTGATCTTAAACTTATATTTACTTTAATTAGTACTATGTTTACTTATTAAGAGGGAGATATATCATAGGTGGTGGGGAGATATATCATAGGTGGTGGGGAGATATATCACAGGTGGTGGGGAGATATATCATAGGTGGTGGGGATATATATAGGTGGGGGGAGATATATCATAGGTGGTGGGAGATATATCAAAGGTGGTGGGGAGATATATCATAGGTGGTGGGGAGATATATCATAGGTGGTGGGGAGATATATCATAGGTGGTGGGGAGATATATCATAGGTGGTGGGGAGATATATCATAGGTGGTGGGGAGATATATCACAGGTGGTGGGGGATATATCACAGGTGGTGGGGAGATATATCACGGTGGTGGGGAGATATATCATAGGTGGAGATATTTCATAGGTGGTGGGGAATATATGGTGGGGAGATATATCATAGGTGGTGGGGAGATATATCACAGGGTGGTGGGGAGATATATCACAGGTGGTAGAGATATATCACAGGTGGTGGGGAGATATATCACAGGTGGTGGGGAGATATATATCAGGTGGTGGGGAGATATATCATAGGTGGTGGGGAGATATATCACAGGTGGTGGGGAGATATATCACAGGTGGTGGGGAGATATATCATAGGTGGTGGGGAGATAAATTATAGGTGGTGTGAGGTAGCTCTGGCACCTGTTTCCTCTGATGGACCGTGAAGTTAACGACTGTATTAGCTTGAGTGTGTGCACCATTGCTAAACAGAATAAGAAATTTGCTTGTACACTCGAAAACGTCCATCTTAAAGGTCGACACTTAAGCGATGATGATGTTTTATGGTAGACCAGCACTTGTGTTAGGTTAGGTTGGTGTGCCTATGTTGAATTATGATCAGGATTGCAGAAGTAAGAGCACGTCTAGGCGAGTCAGTTAGGTAAATGCTCTGAAGTAACGTCAAATATGGCATAAATATTACACAGACTTTATTTTGGTTATACGTTCACTAAGTTTATTTATTTATTTTATTTATTATTATTTTTTATTTTTGTGTTGTGTGTTGTGTGTGTGTGTGTGTGTGTGTGTGTGTGTTTTGTGTGTGTGTGTGTGTGTGTGTGTGTGTGTGTGTGTGTGTGTGTGGTGTGTGTGTGTGTGTGTGTGTGTGTGTGTGTGTGTGTGTGTGTGTGTGTGTGTTCGTGTTCACGCGGGTGACAAGGCTGAGAAATCTGAGAGTAGGAAGGACATTTGATCAGACAGTTCAGGCTATATACGGTAAACGTCCGTATATACGGTTTGGTATCCTTAGTTTACTAGAAAGTGGGAGATTGGCCGTCATGGAGGTGTAGTCAGCCTCCCTCCACCTGTGTGTGCTGACCTTGGGGGATGAAACGGTAGTCGGTAGATAGGTGTTCCTCTGCTGAAGTTGTTTTTTAAACTCTGTAGTGTAGTTATTTACCATAATTTCTTGTATATAACTTACAGTCCTGTTATACTAAGGATATAATTGTTATATTGAGAGAAGTTAAATACATAGACGTATATAAAGTGGGTTAGTGGGAGCTTCACAGGCGAGGTGGTGTAGGTGACCGGAACATAACTCTCGTATGTGATACAACACACAGTCGTGTTCCTGGTGATGAAGCTGCCGGCTTTTAACGAGTTATTAACCTGTGGGTGGGCCGCGTCCCTGGTGCACGGTTCATGACACCTGCCTCTTACTTAACCATTGTCTTGTACCTGAACCCCATTTGTTTATATTGTATTGTTTAGATTACAATTGTGGCGCAGACTTTAGTATCTAATTCCCTTTTCCTTTTTTGCAGGTGTGTTGGAGAGATGTGGTGCGTAGTGGTGGGGTGTGTGGAGTATGACAGGGTTGTAGGTGTTGTAGGGGACAGTTATAAAGGTGGTAATTTTGTTTTGTTTTGGGGTTTTTTGAGTAAACGATGGAATCTAACGCACTATCCAGTTTCTTGTTGGACTCTCGGATAAGGACGACAACATATTGTTAATGTACCCGGGTTGTTCAGTAAGTTGGTGTATGAGTAATGAAAATATTAAAATACACTTTATTCGTCACTGGCTGAGTGTGACGATCAGATAATGGCACGACACCTGGGTGTACCTGTGCTGGTAGTGTAGTATAGTGTACCTGTCTCACGCGGATGTGAGGCGTAACGCGGCTTTCCTCCCCTCCCTCATCTCATCATGAGCAGTGCCCTGAGTGCATGACCCCATGCATGGCCAACAGAGAGAGCTGCCTCCCTCATAAATACTAAGGCGGTGGTGTTGTGGATGGTGGCGGCACAACAATAGAAGGTGTGGGTGTGTGTGTACAGCGTGACCACCACCCAACAGGTGGGGGCGGGCGTTATGGCTAGCCCCTCTCATCCCGCCCATTCCCCTCTCCTTCTTCCCCTTGCCTCCCTCCTCCCCTCATTTCGCTGATGAACTTTGGCGGCGGTGCATCTCGTGTGGGCAGGTGTGTCGCCGCATAATGGGAAACTTGCCTTTTAATTTTAGATTTGTCGTGGGAGTGGTGGCAGGACGCGGCTTATCGACCCGCTGTGACCTGCGACCGAGGCTGCCTTCTCCTCCTCCTCCTCCTCCTCCAGGCCCAGCGGCACACTTCCTCCTCCAAGCCTAGTGACTGCCCTCCCCCTCCAAGCCTAGCTATTCCTCCTCCATCTTCAGCGATTATCTTCCTCCTCCTAGACCAGCGACTTTCCTACTCCTCCTCCCTCACCCACACCATCCCCAACCCTAGTCCTTTACTATATCTCCCTCCCTCCCTCCCTCCCTCCCTCCTTCCTCTCCCTCATTTTCAGTCCTTACTAATACCGCTATTCACACCCTCACTCCTTCCTATGGTTAATGCTATTTACCCATTCCTCATCTATATCTTCCTTCTCCCTCACACTCACTCACTCTCACCCTCACTCACACACTCATCCTTCACCCCCCACCTTTAATATTCAGCGTGATCCTCCCCGTCAGTATGTGGGGGGCGACCTGTGTGAGGTCCTCCCCAGTACTCTGTGTAGCAATTAGCGGAACATGACCTGCTGTGGGAGTCTGGGCCTAGTGGTGTGTGTGTGTTAGAGTGTTGGAAAGAGTGAGCCAGAAAGAGTGGGAGGACCTAGCCTCCCTCCTCCCTCTTCCATCCCATCTCTGCTCCCTCCCTCCTCCCCCCCTCCTCCTCCATCCTTCTACCTTTCTCTCCCCATTTGCCTCCCCTTCTCACAGCTCCTCCCCCCTCACCAGCTTATTAGACTACTCCTTCCACCACCAGCCTCTCCACCACCAGCCTCACCACCAGCCCACCCCATCACCAGCCTCTCTCACCACCAGTCTCTCCACCACCACCATCAGCCTCTCTCCCACCATCATCTCCACCCACTCAGCCTACCCCATCTCCTCCACCACCAGTCTCTTTCACCACCTCCACCACCAGCCCTCCACCACCACCTCTCCAGCTTCCTCCCCACCAGCCTCTCCACCACCAGCCCAGCTTACACCAGCGCCTTCTCACCACCAGCCTCTCCACCACCAGCCTCACCACCACAGCCTCTCCACCACCCCTCCACCCACCAGCCTCCTCCCCAGCCCCCTCTCCACCACCCGTCCTTCACCACCAGCCTCCACCACCAGCCTCTCCAGCCTCCACCAGCCTCCTCCAGCACCACCGTAGCCTCCTCACCACCACCTCTCACCACCAGCCAGCCTCTCCACCACCAGCCTCTCCACCCACCAGTCTCACCACCACCAGCCTCCACCACCAGCCTCTCCTGCCACCAACCTCTCTCCACCAGCCTCTCCTCCACCACCAGCCTCTCCCACCACCCACCAGCCTCTCCACCACCACCAGCCTCCACCACCACCTCTCCACCACAGCCTCTCCACCATCAGCCTCTCACCATCAGCGTCTCCACCACCACCAGCCTCACCACCAGCATCCATCCTCCACCATCAGCCTCTCCACCACCAGCCTCTCCACCACCAGCCTTCCTCCACCATGCCCCTCCATCACCAGCATCTCCTTTTCACTATTAACTTCATCCCATTCGTTCTCTCCCCTGATCCACCACCTTTCTTATGATGACCCCCACCCACCACCTACCCACCCCCATTTTGACCCCTTTTAGAGCTACTCCTGACCCTTGAAGCCCTTACTTTACACCCCCCAGCGAACTCTTTACCCTCCCACCCAGCGAACTTTACCCCCCAGCGGAGCTTTTTACTCTCCAGCGAGCTTCTTTTATCTCCCCCAGCGAGCTTCTTTACTTCCCCCAGCGAGCTTCTTACCTTCCAGCGAGCTTCATTCCCCCCAGCGAGCTCTTACCCTCCCCCCAGCGAGAGCTTCTTTACCCTCCCCCAGCGAGCCTCTTATCTCCTCCCCCCAGCGAGCTCTTCTTACCTTACCCCCCCCAGCGAGCTTTCTACCCACCCCACCCAGCGAACTCTTTACTCCCCACCCAGCGAACCTTTACTCTCCCCACCCAGCGAACTCTTTACTTCCCCACCCAGCGAACTTTTTACTCCACCAGCGAATTCTTTCCCCCACCCAGCGAATTTTTACTCCCCACCCAGCGAATTCCTACCCCCACCCAGCGAATTCCTTACTTCACCCAGCGAATTTCTTACCCCCCACCCAGGAACTCTTATCTCCCCACCCAGCGAACTCTTTACTCCCCACCCAGCGAACTTTTACTTCCCCACCCAGCGAATCCCTTACTCTCCCCACCCAGAATTCTTACCCAAACCCAGCGAACTCTTTACTCTCCCACACCCAGCGAACTTTTTACCTCCCCACCAGCGCGAACTTTTTACTCTCCCCACCCAGCGAACTCTTTACTTCCCCCACCCAGCGAACCCTTTACTTCCCCCCACCCAGCGAACTCTTTACCCTTCCCCACCCAGCGAACTCTCTACTCCTCCCCACCCAGCGAACTCTTTACCCTCCCCACCCAGCGAACTCTCTCCTCCCCCACCCAGCGAATCTCTACCCTCCCCCACCCAGCGAACTTTTTACCTCCCCACCCAGCGAACTCTTTCATCTCCCACCCAGCGAACTCTTTTACCTCCCCCACCCAGCGAACTCTTACCCTCCCCCCCACCAGCGAACTCTTTACCCTCCCCCACCCAGCGAACTCTTTACTCTCCCCACCCAGCGAACTCTTACTCTCCCCACCCACCGAACCTACTCCTCCCCCACCCAGCGAACTCTTTACTCTCCCCACCCACCGAACTTTACTCCCCCACCCACCGAACTCTTACCCTCCCCACCGAACTCTTTACCCTCCCACCCACCGAACTTCTCACCTCCCCACCCACCGAACTCTTATCTCCCCACCCACCGAACCTCCACCCCCACCCAGCGAACTCTCTACTCTCCCCCACCCAGCGAACTCTCTACCCTCCCCCACCCAGCGAACTCTCCTTCACCCAGCCAACTCCTTACCCCACAGCAGCGAACTCTTTAAACTGCAGGCACCCAACCCACTTGTACCTCTCGTCCAGACCTCAAGGTACCTGGACTATAGGTAGATAGAGATTCCATAGTCGTCACACCTCAGAGCCTGATCGTTTGCCAGGTACGGGATATACAGCCGGAAGTAACTGTTCTTGCGTTAGCTATTTTTGTGTGTTCTATTGAAGGTGTAAATTTCTGTTGATTTTAGACATGAAAAACGGCCTAAGTAGAGAATATCAAGTTGTTGCGATATACATGATTGAGTTGTGGGTTATCATTATCTGGCACTAAAAGACGAAACGTTTAGTGTAAATTGTTCAGGTGGGTGTAGTTATTAAAGAAATTACAACTTCTTCTTTGGACATTTGAAGGTGTGTTGAAGGTATTGAGTTTAAAGATAAAAATAAGATATATATTTTTTAAACTTTGAGGTGGTTGTGGTCGGAGTTGTCCAGTTTAGTGGAATTAAGACGAATTATAAAAACTTTGAGAAGGTGTTTGTGGTTTCCGGTAGAGCACACTGCCTTTGTGTGTCTGCTGTACCTAGTTGTTAGTCTTTTATGGACGTTTATATAGTATTCCCACCTATTAAATGTTTACACCTGATTGACCAGCGTTAATGTGTGTGACTTGTATTAACTCCGGCAGCCAAGGGTGTGTGTGTGGTATAAGTGTTGGTGAGAGAGTTGAGGAAGTTGTGTGGTTTGTGGTGGTGAAAGAAGTGAGACGCTTGATGTTGGCAAACCACTGGTATAGAATTCTGACCTGAATACCTTGTAGGGTGTTCAGTTTTCCGGCGGCAGAGGATCCTCGTGGCTGGGTGGTGGGTGGACTTCATCACACACGGGTAGTTCTGACTCCTGATAGCCCTGGGTGTGTGTGTGTGTGCGCGCGCGTGCGCGTCGGTGGTCAAAATGGGTGGGGCAGTGGTAGATTACTGTCAGACGTATCATCACACTGACAGCCCTGGAGGTGTGGATGAGCGTGGTGGTGGTCAAGAGAGGGTGATGGGCGGGTTGGTGTTCTGGGAAAGTGTATGCATGCAGGTAGCGAGGGGTTCCTTCCTGGCCCCGGCACGCAAGCACCTCCCCACCTACCAGGAAGCAGGACACAAACGCTAGATTTTATCAGGAGCTGTGAAGACTGAAGGCAGGAGCAGGAAAGGTCCTGCTGTCATGGCGTGGTCAGATATGCACGCAGGGGCTGTCGGCATGCACTAATGTGATCCTCATCCCTCACTCCTTCATCCTCATCCCTCACTCATCCTCATCCCTCCGTCTCATCCTAATCCTCCTCCTCCATTCAACTATCCTCCATAACCCTCCTCCTCGTCAACCTGCTGGGGATGGACCTTGCTAGTCATGTTTTGTTGTACTCATCGTCCCAGACTCGCCCCCCGTCACACTTCCCTGTATTGGATAACCTTCAGGTATATTTATCCTTCAAACGCGTATATGGACAGAAGTATTTTTGTTCCCCCCCTAACATTGAGGTTAACGACGCGATACTATACATGCTCAGAGCCTCGTTATGGTGGTATTTCCTTCTCATAACTGAAGGCAATAGAAAGTAACTGGTCAAAGTAGTCTTATTGCGTTTCTGACCACAGTTTTACCTCTTGTCGTAACCTCCGTGAGATACCTTCTTGCATCTAAGGCAGTGAGTGGTCCCCAAGTTTTTGAGTCCTTGCCTCTTTGTTATGGCTACCTTCATAATGCCCCCCCCACTTGATTCCTGGTTCATAATACCTTCCTGTGTTTTAATGAGGACCCAATTACCCTATGAAAGGTTAAATTACCCTGTAATGTGGTAATTTACCTAGTTTGGGAGTTGTTTGGGAGTTACTGTGTTAAGGGAGACCATAAAGTACGAGCGTTTGAGAATCACACACCCAGCTTGTCTGTCATCTGTACCTGAGCAGCCTGTAAACCATTTTTCCTGTACTCAGAGTATCCTTCCTGACGGGGCGTGTCGTGTTGAGGGTGGCTGGCTCATGAACCCACACCATCCCTGCTCACTCTTCCCTCTCACCCGTATTTCCCTTTCCATCCATGTCTCCGTCCTCCGCTTAACACACATACACACACACTCTCTCTCGTCATCCCCTCCTCTCTGCTTTAGTATGTGGGAAGTGTGGACAGCAAAATTCGATGCGCTCCACCATTATGTACACGAAACCTGTTCTTGCAGGCAATTCCCCAACTCTCTTTTTTATGCTGTTTAAGAAGCACCCGAGGTTACCCAGGTACATGACACGGCGACGCGTTACTCCCACGAAATCCATAAATGTTACGTCCTCCATCAGATATGAAATTCACGTTTTTGCAGACGTGTTTGACCATGGACGGGCGAGTCTGCTGGGGAGGGGGTGGGGGTTAGCATCTTAGTTTCGTGTGATGAATTTACCTCTTAATTGGAGATGAGCGAACGTATCCGGTCAAAGATACAGTCCCCTTCACTAGTGCGTTTACAGGGGCTCGTCATATAAACATTTCACATCATTACATTGAGATATTTTTTTAGTATCTTTTACTTTGATACCATAGTATGTTTACTATTGCGAGTTTCCTTCTGTCGAATGTAAACAAGCACAAAACCTTTCGTGTGTCTGTAAACGCACTTGTGAAGGGACTGTACATTCTTACCTGACCAAATCTAATTTGACGTGACTTAACCTAAATCTGACTTGATCTGATCTGACTTGACCAAACTTAACCTAAACAAATGTAACCTGACGGAAATTAATGTTAGGGTAGATAATGTTAGAATAGGGGAGGTTAAGGTAAGGCAAAGTTATGGTAGATTAGATTAGGTTGAATTACACATTTGATGTACAGTTAAGTGGAAAGTAGAAAGTACAGGCTTACATTGTCGTACAGCTGTCGGTCCCTCCTCCCTTCCTATGACACATGATGGATTGATGGGATTTTGATAAGTTGTTTCCTCTTCCTCATTCTCATACTCTCTTGGGGTAATCCGCCTCCCGCTGCTCCTTCACCCATATTTATTTCCTTCTCTCAGCGTTCATCCTCCTGTTATTGACGTCTGTTCTCACCACCACACCAATTGAGGGGCGTTGTCGTGTGTGTGTGTGTGTCCAAAATCAGAGTCTAGCGTTAGGTGTTGCAGAAATATATGTTGATTTACACAACACCCTAAGTTTGATTGGCGTTATGTTTAAGTAGATCTAATGCTGTTTATTTAAGTTCAGAGACACTATAAACGTCTTGACCCTAAATAACACACACAGGTTCCAAAAAGCAGTATCCTGCCAATTGTGAACCCTTTATAAACCCTTAAGTATTTTCAACCTTTTGCACACAATGTATAGAGGATTGAGTCCGTTCATCCCCACGCCACAGCTTCCGCTCAAGAGGCCCTGGATCAACCTGTTGCGTCTTGCCACCAAGATGTGTCAAGTAAGACCGAGTTAGAGATTGATGGCGATTTTTTCACCGCTCGTTACTTGCGGCTGTTAATGGGTCTGGAAGTGTAATCGTCAGGGGACTTAATTCACAGAGTGTTGTGGTGTGGAGCTGTCACGTCACCACACACTACTGATGCTCAGGTGACATTTAAATTGTAGTCATGATTAACAAAGGTTCGTACGTGAAATATTCCTCTAACTGTAGATATCAGAATACACCTAACATATTAATTTTAACTAAAGAACAAACAAATAGCAACAAAATCGCAATTGACTCCGACCCTAACCAGATACTTTCACTTACCACCACCTGAGAAAATTGAAGGATAAAATCTTTTGGGAAATTCTCTTGCCCTTTTGGTCCTAAACTGTTTCTAAGTGAAAGTATTCAGTTAATGCAGTGTTTCAGTGTAACTGAAGCTATTTTGACGGTATTTTCGTGACGCAACTTAAGTCAACCACTCGGGTGCATTTTTATTCTTCAGTTACCAGGAATATTCACCCAGATCACCAGGTTATCTAACAGAAACTTGAGTGGAGGCAGGACATAGTGTTCTTACGCCGGTGTGGGTGGGTATGTTATGTGAGGGTGGAGGGCGTGGCAGCCTGTTGGTTGGGCTGGCCGTCTGCAGGTTGCCGCGCTGCATCATAAGTCTAAATAATGATTCTAAACGCCGTGAACCATGATAATTGTGTTGGTGATAGTGCCTGAGGGTGGTGGCCATACATCATGGCGGGAGGGCAAGTAGAGGCAGGCATTGGTGGAGGGGAGACAAGCGTAGTGACCGCCGTGCTGGGTGCTGGTGATGTGTAGGCCCAGCTTTTGCCTTGCCGCCGTCCACAGGCTGCTTCCCACCGGCGCGCTGCAGACTGTAACGTGTCATTATAGAGTTAATACCCGGACTAGCTGGGCTATTAATTATGGCGGTAGTGGGCAGTGTGGGAGCATCACCCCGACCACGTTGTAATCCAGTACCTGGGCCTCTTCCTCCACCCGCGCTGGTATTAACAACCAAGTAATCACGACTGACGTTCAAGGAACAATGACGTGTGGTGAGGGCACTTTTCCTTTTCTCACACATCTGGTCACCGCTACCACCTCTTGACGATGACAGGACAGAAGGATTGGTGGTTGGAAGAGTCCACCACCCGTGTGTGGGTCTGTCCTAGTTACTGCTGGTCGCTAGCTGATGACTGCCCCCTACTGCCCGCCCGCCCTGCCCGCCGGACACCGATACAGGACATCTCAACCCCCCTCTCTCCCTCCTCTGGCCTGCCTCCATTACGCCATCCTAACCTGCCTCCCCTGGCCTGCCTCCATCACCATCCTAGCCTGCCTGCCTGCCCTCCTCCTCCTCCTCCCTCCTCCTCCTCCTCCTCCTCCTGGCATGTCTCCATCAGGGAGTTTTAGGTGAGGTAAGTGGATGTGGGTGTAGTTGGGGGCGTAGGTCAATTTTAGGAGATGGGGAGCAGAAGTGATGCTAGAGAGACCAGGTACACTAGCTAGATGGTGAGGCGGCCATAGCATAATGAGAGGGTGGGGTGAGCGGGACGATGATCCACCCACCGTGCGACACATCTTCCGCCCTTGGACAAAGCTGCGGTCGGAAGGAGGACCTGCCTCCACCAATTACGGTGGGGCAAGGCGCCGCCCGCCGTGAGCGACGGAGCGACGGTAGCCGACCACCCCACCAACGTGACCGAGATCAATGGGCCCGCAGCACCGCTGGTGACTCCCGCGGAAGTGTCTCCCGCAATCGCCGCCACCACAACCCTCATCGCCAGGATCCAGATTCATAAAACTAAAATATTTCTTGTACCCGAAGAAGCAAGAGACAAACTTAACTGTACTTGGTCTACGAAAACTAACTTGCAAAATTACACCCAAACTCTTCCTAGACTCCTTAATTTAGGACTAGGTAGGTATTAGAACTAGCATAGTACATCTTTCAGATTCTCTCTAAAGTTTGTCGCTCAACTGGTGGTAAGGAAACATCTTGGTGAGGTAATCTTTGTGTAATTTATTATATTTTTGGACGTAAATGAACCAGGTAAGTTCAGTCTTACATTCTGGGTTTAGAAAAGTTGTAATTGTATGAAACTCTGAATCTGTGCCTGGACAACTTGCGGGCGACAAGCAGCAACAGCCTGCTGGATTATGTTGTCACCCGGGAAGCTTTGTCCCAGACCAACTGCGAGTTAGAAGCAGCTCCCCGGACTCACCTCTAGTAAACGCTAGATAATCGTCGTCAGCGCCTGGATAGCCCTCATTAATGTCAGCAAGTCACTATGACTGAGTTAAGTTTCAACGCCAGCTTATCCCTTTAATACAAGGGCGAGTGTGAGGAGTGGTGTTGACGGCAGGCGTGCGAGGCCAGCAGTATTAGTGCCCCTCACCAGGAAAATGGAGGATGGGTTGCGTGGAGCCCAGCCTCTTAACAACGAAAATGTAAGACGGTACACTGAACTAATTGTGACGGGATGGCGGCAACAACGGCGGCGGCATTGTAGTACTCGATGATTAGGAGAGATTGGAGATTGGTTCTTGGGGCAGAGGACAAAGTGGTGCGGTGGTGGGTAGAGGAAGAGCGTGATGTGGTAATTACTTTTTACCACATTGTCAGTTGTACTCTTCACTGTTTATAACAAAAGCAGAACTGAGAGCCGCTAAAGGCTTTACTCTGATAATTTGCCGAATTACCACCTACACCAGCTATGTTGGTCACTACTTCGTGAACCACCTGAAGACATGTTTCTTAAGCTTGTTGATACGTTAGTGATAGTTCCCAGAATCATTTGTTGCTCTGCCTGATATACTTCAATAACATTTAGACTAAAATGCTTCTTTATCGGTAACATTTTACAAGGTTTCAGGAGGATATTGTGATACACGAGCTAGAATTGTGAAGTGCACCGTTTTGATGAATCCTGTGTGAGGAGGAGATCGCCTCCACCAGCTGAGTAACCCGTAATCTTGAGCTGCCTCGGCGTGCCCTCCACTGATGGCGGACTCACCCAGGGAACGCCGAGGATCTAAAAACTTGTCAGCTCCCTCTATCTCTACCAACAACTTTCTCCACAAATTCTACGGTGTAAAATACAGCACAAGAATATGTTAGCAGACGGTGATATGAATTGGGGGTGTACAGTACACACCCAGCCACTCTGGTGTGTGATCCTGTAGGTCGCTCCTTACATGACCCCACCAGGTGTTGTTATGACTGGCCATAAATGTTTACCTAATTGAATGTGACATGGAATTATGTAAATACTTCTAAGAAATATAAGGGTTATACAGTATGTAATAGCCTTAATTATAAGGTAAATACGAGAAAGACAAAGGTTAAGCTAAATATCGCCGAGGAAAGTTTACGCCATGACAGTGACAGCGACCAGACCCTAACAATCGTGCCTTAGGGCTGAGCAATAAGGAAGTCTTCTGAGCACTGGGGAATGTGTCGAGTAATCCAGACGAGCTTCCGTGGAAGAAACATACGAAGACATACCGGTGCTGTTCCTTCGACTGTTTTTTTTACCAGAGGCGATCCTGCAGAGGGTCGTGTTACCATTATCCCCGGGAACATCACTACTAGTATTCCTGGTCAGATGAGCGTGGCGGGCGGGCGGGAGAAAGCCCTGCAATCGACGCCAGGTACTGTGTCATAGCGGGAGTGTCGCCAAGACTACTGTAGACTTAGATGTTTGTTGGTTGTCTTTCGAGATGACAGTGTAGACTCCGTCACTGTAGAGAGAAGAGCAGCACATGAGAAAAATTAAAAGGGAAAGAATTGCATGAAAATAATAAAAAATAATCCGGAATATGACTAAATTTTATAGTTAGGAAATGAGTATTTTTGTAATAAATATCATAGCTAAATGAATCGCGATATTATTATACCGTACGAGAAATTTTAAGAAGGGCTCGACTAGTGGGTGTATGTAACACGTCGGTGGTGTAGGGCGCACATAACGCAGTCCCCCCCCCACCCCCCACCCCACCCTCTACCTGGCGCGGGGTCGTTGCCTCCCTACACAATGACTTGACCCATTTTATTAATATATTTACATCCTGGACCAACATTGAAACTCCTTCCCATTTTTCAAATTTTTATCTTCTTTTTATTTTTTATTTTTTTTTTTTTATTTTTTGTCTCCAACGGGTAAAATCATCACGAGGGGACACCTTAGTGAATATACTTAATACTGGCAGTAGTGTGTTCTTATGTATCGTGTAATTAACAGAAGAAAGGGACATTAGTGGTGGTTCCTTTTAACAAGGTGAAACCAAAATCGCAGTATGGTACTTGTCAAGGCTAAAATAATATGTTGAGAGGAATTGCTTCAGTGTTATACTGTATATAAGGGGGTGGTATTGAGGCGTACTCCCTTTATAACGGTGACTTATTATATCCGGTTTACAGTTTACTATAGAGCCGTCCTAGCGAGATGTCTACAGGAAGAATTTAAAAGATAAAAATAGAGATGTGTTAGATGGTGGGTGAGTGTTGTGTAGACGTGCGTGTGGACCAGTTTTGCATGGAGTAGGTTGCAGGAGGAGGAGGAGGAGGTGGAGGTGGAGGTGGTGGTGGTAGAACGGTCGCAGTACACCTGAGACCAGACGTCGTCAACTTTCACCTGCAACCACACACAGACGGGGGTTAGGTGGTTCTCCTCCACACCTGTGACTAGTGCAGGGTACACTCCGGGTGAGAGTGCCCGGGGGGAGAAATGTACCCACAGTACAGTATATTGTTGTCATTGTTCCTGTTTTTCTCGCTATGCTTCAATGACTGTGGTGGTGGTGGTCCTTACTACATTTGATAATAAAGTTTGTCTTCATTGGTCTGCCTACACCTTGTGGATTTTATTGAAGTATCTTAATTTTATGCCTTCTTAGGGATTACACACACACACACACACACACACACACTCCAGCGATAAAGAAGTGATGGGTATAGGCTGTAGGAGCCACAGCCCTCCATGGTTCTATAATGGCACATTTTAGAACGAAACGAGGGTGGACCTCCTCCCTCACCTAGTGCCACTGAGCCCCACAACCCCCCCCACTCCACCCGCTCTCCAGGTCCTAAACACCCCTACACCCCTCTCCATGTCCCACAACCCCACACACACCCCCACCACACCCCACCTCATATCACTTCCACGCACCCCCACCTGCCCCCACGCACCCCCACCTGCCCACACACCCCATTCTCAATTACACCACCACCCGTCTCTCTCCCCACCACCCTCCCCATCTCCAGAGAGACACCCCTCTCCTTCACACCCCCTCCTCACACCCCCCCCCTCTCTCCTTCCACACCCCCCCCTCTCTCCTCTCCACACTCTCACACCCTCTCTCCTCTTCACACTCTCTCCTTCACACCCCCTCCTGCCTCCACACTCCCCCTCCTCACCCACACCTCACCTGCACACTCACCCCCCCTCTCTCCTTCACCACCCCTTCTCATCTGCACACCCCCACACCCCCTCTCCCACCTGCATCCTGTACAAGCCCCGAAAGCCAATTGCAGGTAACACTCCAGCTTACCTGAGAGTGACCGCGGCCCAGGTGTTACACGAGGTCAACTTTCAGATTCACTGCCCTGGTGGTAAGGATTACAGATGACCCCCGTGTGTGTGTGTGTGTGTGTGTGTGTGTGTGTGTGTGTGTGTGAAAAATTTGTCTTGCTAAGAGATACTGCTCTCTCTCTCTCTCTTTTTTCTGGTTCTCTTGGTCTCACTCTCGTGCCGGCAACGAGTGAAGATTAAACCGGTAAAATATGTATAATCTAAGACGGGTAAATTAATATTCGATGAATGACGACCACTGGCCAGGGTGAGCCTCGACCACCGGCTTCCTGGAAACACAGACTGTAAGAAGAGATGGAGACGAGGTGGACACGTGGTAAGGGTGGACACGTGGTGTTGGCGGACACGTGGTGGGGGTGGACACGTATGTACTCGAGATGGACACGTGGTGGAGGTAGACCTCGGTAATTCCTGGACACGTGGAGGTTGAGTGAGGCAGCCTGACTGAAAACCACAACTAACAAAGTTAAGTTTCCTTACCTTACCTTACCCTACCTTACTTTACCCTACCTTACCTTACTTTACCCTACCTTACCTTACCCTACCCTACCTTACCCTACCCTACCTTACCTAACCTTACCCTACCTTACCTTACCCTACCTTACCTTACCCTACCTTACCTTACCCTACCTTACCTTACCCTACCTTACCTTACCCTACCCTACCCTACCCTACCCTACCCTACCCTACCTTACCTTACCTTCCCTTACCCCTACCCCCCTTACCTTACCCTCCACCCCACCTTACCTCCTTACCCTCCCTACCCCACCCCCCTTACCCCTTACCTAACCTCACCCCAACCTTACCCTACCTTACCCTGCCTTACCCCACCCCACCTTACTCCTACCCTACCCTACCTTACCCTACCCTACCCTACCCTACCCTACCCTACCCTACCCTACCCTACCCTACCCTACCTTACCCGAGTTATGAAGGAAATTGTAACCTCGAGTTGTTGAATAGAAATGAAAGAAATTATATTAATTCTTTCTTCACGTATTTATTTATGAAATTAAGCTGCGAATCTGGGTGTGAAGGTGTCACTTTCCTGGATGTGGGGGTCACTTTCCTGGTTGTGGGGTGTCACTTTCTAGGATGAAGGGGTGTCACTTTCCTGGATGTGGGGGGGTCACTTTCTAGGATGAAGGGGTGTCACTTTCCTGGATGTGGGGGTCACTTTCCTGGATGTGGGGGGGGTGTCACTTTCCTGGATGTAGGGTGTCACTTTCCTGAATGGATTCGCTCACCAGTGACGAACATTATCTTCATGAGCATATCTCGTCTCGCTCGTGACGTCACTATCTCTTAACTTCATAATATTACCATTTCTTTCCTTCACTACTTCCTTGTATCCTCATGACGTCACTATTTCCTTCATTTCTTTCCTCCACTACTTCCTTGTATCCTCATGACGTCACTATTTCCTTCATTTCTTTCCTTCACTACTTCCTTGTATCCTCATGACGTCACTTTATTTCCTTCATGGCATTTTTCTTTCTCACTTTCCTGTATTGTCTAGTCACTGTATTCAAAGCACGACCCACTAAACAAGAATGCACTGTAAACACGCACACCCAAGAAGAATGCACTGTAAATATGACACACCCATCAAGAATGCACTGTAAACACGCACATCCAACAAGAATGCACTGTAAATATGACACCCCCATCAAGAATGCACTGTAAACACGCACATCCAACAAGAATGCACTGTAAACATGACACACCCAACAAGAATGCACTGTAAACCTGATACACCCAACAAGAATGACTGTAAACATGACACACCCAACAAGAGTGTACTGTAAACATGACACACCCAACAAGAGTGTACTGTAAACATGACACACCCAACAAGAATGCACTGTAAACACGACACACCCAACAAGAATGCACTGTAAACCTGATACACCCAACAAGAATGACTGTAAACATGACACACCCAACAAGAGTGTACTGTAAACATGACACACCCAACAAGAGTGTACTGTAAACATGACACACCCAACAAGAATGCACTGTAAACACGACACACCCAACAAGAATGCACTGTGAAGATGACGCTCAACAAGAATGCACTGTAAACACGACACAATTAACAAAAATGCACTGAGAACACAGCACTTAACAAGTAAGTCGTTTGAGACACGACACTTGAGGAACAATGCATTCAAGACACGACACAATTAGCAAGGCAGTACATTCAAAACATAACACTACCCAAGCCTGGCAGTGCATTCAGAACACAGTGCACTACACCAGCAGTGCATTCCAATCACCATCACACGTTTTAGGATCTGGCTGACGAACCGGAAACGAAAACATTCAAGTGCATTCTTCTTACTGCAACACTAGCGAGGAAATGACTCACATTTTAATGCATTGACTGAATTCCGTTTGTTGACTGAATGCAGTGATGGGTTAAAACACTAAAGGTGTGTGTGTGTACCCTAGACTCACGCAGCTGTGTCTTTACTAAAAACCCTGTAAAATAGATGACGTTACTCGCTCTCACAGTAGGCGCTGGCTACTGCACTCGGTCTGTCAGTGTGTGGTCTAGCCTGGTCTGGTCTTCATTCTCATAAGTTTAGGTTGAAATGTCGGTGGGGGAAAAAATAGTGGACCTCAACGACACCTACCTGAGGAGTGATGCCAGTTATCTTGGAGGTTAGTATACAGTGGTAGATGAAAGCTCCAGGTTAGTAGTGGCTGCTGCATATATATTGATCTCGTTACTGATTTTCTTCCATTGTATAAAATTAACACGACTAAAGCTGACGTAACCCCGACGCAACTACTTATGATAAATAACTCGATGAGGTTATTTTCAAAGATGTCGTATATGTGGTATTTTCTTATTTTTCAAAAGATAAAACTCGCCCAATAACTTCTGGTTGGTCTAGTCCCTCACTGTGCGTTACCAAGCTTCTGTTCCCAACATTCTCCGTCCATACAAGTAAAACGCTTATATATTATTTTTGGAGCGAATAAACGTTGTGATATACCTCGTGCGGAGGACTGGAAGAGCAACAGCTTTACGCACGTATTAGACATAAGACTACAGTATACAGTAATACTTTCTGGTGAACCAAACCATTTATCTGTTGTGCATTATTTGTCGTTTATAACATTCTCTTATGCAGGTAAACAAACCCACCAGCTGACTAAATTCAACAAGGTTTCCATTTTTTTAAGGGTTTTTATTGGGTAATCGCGAGTCACCCTTATACATTCCGGTAATAACATATGGCCAATGCCCTGTACAACAAAGCACAGATTTCCAAGAATAATAAATATCGGAATAATGTTACCAGACGTTTTTCTACGTGTGGATGGGCGGAGGACAGACGTGAGTCATGAAGTTCAGGGCAAGTAGATTGGGTCACATGAGATTATATATATAGGAAGTGGTGGTTAGTGTGGTGGTCGCTTGCTGGTTCGCCATATGGTTGGGGTGCTAAGAGGGACGAGAACTATCCTGAGAACATATTATAGTTTATGGAGAAGATCAGGTCCTTTCTCTTTCGAGAAGCAGCCACCTTTGGGGCGTTTTTCATTGTGGGTGGGGGAGCACCCTGCTCGTCACGGGGGAGGTTTGAGAGCTACTTACTTGTGTGATGGGTGGCCATGGTTGTTGGGAGGAAGAGTACCCCGGTGGTGCCCTAGGGTGCTTGTGGCTGGAGGCAGCCTGGTGGTGCCGGCGTTGCAGGTCCAACCGTGCGTATCGCTGGAGGCATGCTGGTCATTTCCGATGGCGCAACGGCCAGTCTGCTGGAACACCGCCGGCGGCCGCTGCCCTGCATACAGCCGCCCCCTGGTCTTCCGCTCACGGGCGACGCTGCAACTTCGCCCACCCAACTCATAAGATCTTTTCTTGTCACTGTGTTCAATATTAACGTTTAATGTCTTAAAGGAATAAATGTTATCATTTGGCCAGCACCGAGTCATGATTAAGAGGTGGGGATGTCGGGAGTACCGTGACTCGGGTGGTGGTTATTCTCTCCTCCACAGTAGCCAGTGATGTTCCTCCTGCCGCTGAAGTGTTCACACGTTGTGCCTTTTGGTTTGTTAATTAAATATTTTTCATATTCACAAGTCAGCGTTGCCGAGGTGCAGTTCTTGTACCTGGTTGTGAGCCGTCACCTGGGGAGGGAGTGCGAGGTAGAAATTGATCTCCATTTTTTGCTGATCTTCCGGTGCTGATTTAGAGGTAATATAGGGTTGCCCACTAACCTTCCACGGTTTCCAACACAGGCGTGGGTGGGTAAGGTATGGTCACTGTCACTTTGGTCTGTGTGGGAAGGTTTTAGATCCTGAAGACTAGGACGACTTCGGGCCCTGTGGGTTAAAATTCCAGGTCCAGTAGGTTAAGTGTTCAATGTCCACTAAGGTAAGAACCTTCCTGTCTGGAAAGCCTAAGATGGCATCCATGACCTGTGGGTTAAGAAAGTTCCCAAGCCCTCTTGGTTACGGAGGTTATATGCAAGTTGGGGCAAGAAGGACCCAGGCCGGGCTGGGTAAGAGAGTTTTCGACCCAACAAGACTACGAAGGTTGGATAAGAAGGTTCCTGGCCCGGTGGGCTGAAAGGTTCCTTGAATGGTAGGATGGATGACGGCCGGCCTCGCCTCCAAGCGCAGATGGATGACAGACAGTCTCCAAGCACAGTGAATGATTCTGGGTTTCGTGGCTTGGATAAAATAGATGGAGTTTAAGGCTGGGTAGATATGTGGGTTGTAGCCATCTTGATGATGGGATACACCGGAGTTGGAAAATTAAAGACTGCTCGGCTGATGATACTCAGGAAGACTCCAGTCCCGGGTAGGGGGGGGGGCAGTGTCGGAGGGACCCACAAGTGACACTTCTTCCATGTCACCTTAGGGTGGTGATGCGTGTTTGATGGTAGTGTGACAGGTCGGGTTGACTAGTGGCAAAGAAGTTGTGTTCATGTATATTAGTGTGCAGATTGATGTTGTCAATTAGGCAAGCAAGAGAGAATGGGCATGGAGGTGGTGGCGTGACCTGAGCCATGCAGGAGGTAGTGTTCCAGAACCGCACTAGCAGAGGCAACTTTGGGAGGGAACTACACTGGCCCTCAGTCATAATTATGCCTTTATGGCGAGTTTTTGCGAGCAAGATTATATAGACAAGGAGCGTCAATGGCTCTATAATTTAAATGTGAAATTAAAGACAAGATTAAAAAACCTGGCAAAAAGTTTTATGGTGGGTGTAATGTGCGATGTGCGGAATATGCATAGGAGTGGGAGAGGCTGTTGGTGGAGGGAACAGGGGTGGAGGCTGCTGCACTAGCACTAGTGAAGGAGGACACAGTGGGTGCACTCAACGCTCGGGACCGATCAGTTACGGAGGGACGCACGACAAGGTTACCCTGGAATTAGGTTTTAATGACTTGCCCGTTTGACCGCCAGGTATTAAAGTGGCCATCTTAAACACGCAACAGTGCTGTACCCCAACTGTTGTTCCTGCCCGCCTCTGACCATTTTAACCAAGCCCTCTTTAACCGGACGTACACCATTGTGGGGGTGGTGGAGCAGTACTCTTGTGCCTCTGGTTAAGGGAGTGGTGGAGCATTACTCCTGTGCCTCTGGTTAAGGGAGTGGTGGAGCAGTACTCCTGTGCCTCTGGTTAAGGGAGTGGTGGAGCAGTACTCCCGTGCTTCTAGTTAAGGGGGTGGTGGAGCATTACTCCTGTGCCTCTGGTTAAGGGAGTGGTGGAGCAGTACTCTTGTGCCTCTGGTTAAGGGAGTGGTGGAGCAGTACTCCTGTGCCTCTGGTTAAGGGAGTGGTGGAGCAGTACTCCTGTGCCTCTGGTGAAGGGAGTGGTGGAGCAGTACTCTTGTGCCTCTGGTTAAGGGGGTGGTGGAGCAGTACTCCTGTGCCTCTGGTTAAGGGAATGGTGGAGCAGTACTCCTGTGCCTCTGGTTGTGAAGATGAGATGATTTTGGTTGTAATAGATTAGGGGCTATTATGTTGACTGGGAAAGTGTTAAAAGATTCTTCTGTTCTCCTTCGTGCCATTTTTGGGGTCGAGTCTTTACCACACTACAGTCTGTCCTCGTCACGGTGATTACAGGGTTGGCAGAAGACATGGAAGTTGTGGATTGAGTAGGCAGGTGAGTACAAGGCGTGATGTATAGATTGGGTGTTTGGGAAGGTGGTATAGCGTACTAGGTTCGTTCTTGGGTTGCAACGGTGACGTGGTTTAGGTGATGGTTGAAGATGGTGAGGTTAGTTCTTGTCTTGTTCCCTTGGGTCATAGAACTCTTGTATGGAGCCTCTCAGTTCCCTCAGATCTGTGATACCAAATGATGTGTACTGCGTGTATGTATATCGGTAAATACTTTTGATTGTTCAGATATGGGAAAAACATGTGTCCAAACTGGAAACTTTGTCCAGAAAGCAAACCTAAAGCATTGTGTTTGTACTAGCGTACTTAGGCCTGAAAAATAAAATAAATAAAATAAATAAATAATAAATAAATAAATAAATAAATAAAAAATTCTCATGTTAAAAGGATAAGAATGGTAGCGGTAGGCTTTGTTAGTAGTGATTGTGTTAGTTGTAGGAAAGGGTTTGTTAGGAGCGTGGCGGTGTTAGTCGGTCGGGCAGGTGTTAGTGATTGGGATGGTGGTGGTAGGGGTGGTGCAGGTAGGTAACCCGTGGTAGGTACCTGCACCTAGGAGCCTATGATTGTGTGTGTGAGGGACTGATGGTCGCTCCAGATGGTCGCTTGTTAACCATAACCTCCTTCCCTCCCTCATTACCCTCGCTCCCAACCACCACCTGCACTCACCCACACCTCCTCCCGCCCCCATACTTTGCTTCTTTCTCTTCACTTTGGAACCTTCCTTTCGTCCTCTTAATGATCCCTCCTTCCTCTTGACCCATTTTCCTCTCTTACTCCCCCTCCTCCTCCCTCTTCTCCTTCACTAACCTTCTTACCTCTTCTCTCTGTACACTTCACCACACACCCACACCTTGACACACCTCACACCTTGACACACCTCACACCTTGACACACCTCACACCCACATCTTGACACACCTCACACCTTGACACCTCACACCCACATCTTGACACACCTCACACCTTGACACACCTCACACCCACACCTTGACACACCTCACACCCACATCTTGACACTTCACACCTTGACACACCTCACACCCACATGACACACCTCACACCCCACCTTGACACACCACACACCTTGACACACCTCACCCACATCTTGACACCTCACACCCACACCTTGCACACCCACACCTTGACACACCCACACCTTGACACACCCACACCTGACACACCCCACCCACACCTTGACACACCTCACACCCACACCTTGACCCACACCTCACACCCACACCTTGACACACCCACACCCTTCACACCCACACCTTGACACACACACACCCACACCTTGACACACCTCACACCCACACCTTGACACACCTCACACCCACACCTTGACACACCTCACACCCACACCTTGACACACCCACACCTTGACACACCTCACACCCACATCTTGACACACCTCACCTTCCCTTCCCTACACTCATCTCTCCTTCCCTCTCACACCATCACCTTTATTTTCTCTCTCCACACCTCACCCGTACTTTCCCACACCTTTCCTCCACCTGCCCACGCTCCTTGCCCACCTGACGGAGGTAAGGATTGCGTGCCAGGCGTACAGGTGAGGTGCCTGATGAGGTCTCAGGGTAGGGCTGGGTGTGCACACCTGTTGGCCCGACTAGTCTAGTATGAGAGGTAATGGTTGAGCGGCCGTGGCAGGTGCAGGAGTTGACGCTTGACCGAGTTTACCTCCCCAGGAGAACTTAGTATGCCTAGTGGACCTGGCGTGCCACCGTCCCCATCCCTGGCATTAACCCCCCACCCATCGCCTCTCTCCGCTTTTCCTGCTGCTGCTGTTCACACTCCTCTTCCATGCTGCTGCTGTTCACACTCCTCTTCCCCTGCTGCTGCTGCTGTTTCACACCTCCTCTTCCCTGCTGCTGCAACGCTTTGTTCACTCACTGCTCTTCCCTGCTGCTGCTGTTCACACACTCCTCTTCCCTGCTGCTGCTGCTGTTCCTCACTCTCCTCTTCCCTGCTTAACCTTGCTGTTCCTCCTCCTCTTGCTGCTGCTGTTCACTCACTCCCTCTTCCCTGCTGCTGTTCCTCACTCCTCTTCCCTGCTGCTGTTCACTCCTCCTCTTCCCTGCTGCTGTTCACTCTCCTCCCCTGCTGCTGCTGTTCCTCACTCACTCCCCTCTCTTCCTAACCTGCTGCTGTTCACTCCTCCTCTTCTCACTCCTCTTCCCTGCTGCTGCTGCTGTTCACTCACTCTTCCTGCTGCTGCTGTTTCCTCACTCCTCTTCCCTGCTGCTGTTCACTCACTCCTCTTAACAGCAACAGATCACTCCCTGCTGCTGCTGCTGTTCCTCCTCTCCTCTTCTCTGCTGCTGCTGTTCACTCACTCCATTTCCTGCTGCTGCTGCTGTTCATTCCTCCTCTCCTCCCTGCTGCTGCTGCTGCTGCTGTTCACTCCTCACTCCTGCTCTTCCTCCTCTGCTGCTGCTGCTGTTCACTCCTGCCTCCTCTGCTGCTGTTCCTCTCTTCCCTACTGCTGTTCACTCCTCCCCTCTTCCCCTGCTGCTGCTGTTCACTCCTCTTCCCTGCTCCTCTCTCCTCCTTCCCCTGCTGCTGTTCACTCACTCCTCTTCCCTGCTGCTGCTGTTCACTCCTCTTCCCTGCTGCTGCTGTTTCACTCCTCCCTCTTCCTGCTGCTGTTCACTGCTCCTCTTTGCTGCTGCTGTTCACTCCCCTCTTCCCTGCTGCTGTTCACTCACTCCTCTTCCTGCTGTGTTCACTCCTCCTCTTCCCTGCTGCTGTTCACTCACTCCTCTTCCCTGCTGCTGTTCACTCACTCCTCTTCCCTGCTGCTGCTGCTGCTTCCTCACTCCCCTCTTCCTGCTGCCTGCTGTTCTCCTCCCTGCTGCTGCTGCTGTTCACTCCTCCTGCTGCTGCTGCTGTTCACTCCTCTTCCCTGCTGCTGCTGCTGTTTCACTCACTCCTCTTCCCTGCTGCTTGCTGCTGTTTTCACTCACTCCTCCTCTTCCTGCGCAACGCTTGTTTCCGCTCCGCTCCTCTTCCCTGCTTAACAGCGCCTCACTCCTCCCCCTCTTCCTGCTAAGCAACTTGCTGCTGCTGCTGCAACTTGTTCACTCCTCCTCTTCCTGCACCAGCAACAGCATGTTCACTCCTCCCCTCTTCCTGCTGCTGCTGTTCTGCCTCCTCTTCCCCTCTTAACAACGCTTGTTCCTCCTCCTCTTCCCTGCTTAACAACAACGTTTCCTCCTCCTCTTCCCTGCTGCTGTTCCTCCTCCTCTTCCCTGCTGCTGCTGTTCAGCTGTTTCTTGCCTCCTCTTCCCCTGCTGCCACTCCTCTCCTCTTCCCTGCTGCTGCTGCTGCTGTTCACTCACTCACTTCCTCTGCTGCTGCTGTTCACACCTCCCTCTTCCTGCTGCTGCTGCTGTTCACTCCTCCCTCTTCCCTGCTGCTGCTGCTGTTCACTCACTCCCTCTTGCTACTGTTCTGCTGCTGTTCACTCACTCCTCTTCCCTGCTACTGCTGTTCCTCACTCCTCTTCCCTGCAGCTGTTGTTCACTCCTCCTCTTCCCTGCTGCTGTTCCTCCTCTTCCTGCTGCTGCTGCTGTTCCTCCTTCACACACTCCTCTTCCTCCCTTTGCTGCTGCTGTTCACTCCTCCTCTCCTCTGCTGCCTGCTGCTGCTGCTGTTCACTGCACCAACCAACCCTTCCCTGCTGCTGCTGCTGTTCACCCTCCTCTTCCCTGCTTACTGCTGTTCACTCACTCCTCTTCCCTGCTGCTGTTCACTCCTCTTCCCCTGCTTTGCTGTTCACTCACTCCTCTTCCTGCTGCTGCTGCTGAACCACTCCTCTTCCTGCTGCTGCTCACTCACTCCTCTTCCCTGCCTTGCTGTTTGCTCCTCCTCTTCAACGTGCTGCTGTTCCTCCTCCCTCCCCCTCTTCCTCTCCTGCTGCTGCTCACTCCTCTTCCCTCCTCTTCCTGCTGCTGCTGTTCACTCCACTCCTCTTCCCTGCTGCTTCTCACTCTGCTTCCCTGCTGCTGCTGCTCCTCCTCTTCCGTGCTGCTGTTCACTCACTCCTCTTCCTGCTGCTGCTGCTGTTCCTGCTCCACTCCTCTTCCCTGCACTTTCCTGCTCCTGTTCACTCAACTCACTCCTCCTCTGCTGCTGCTGTTCCTCCTCTTCCCTGCTGCTGCTGCTGTTCCTCCTCCTCTTTCTGCTGCTGCTGCTGTTTCCTCTTCCTGCTGCTGTTCACTCACTCCTCTTCCTGCTGCTGCTGCTGTTCACTCCCTCCTCTTCCCTGCTGCTGCTGCTGTTTCACTCATCTTCCTGCTGCTGCTGCTGTTCACTCTCTTGCCCTGCTGCTGCTGCTGCTGTTCACTCACTCCTCTTCCTGCTGCTGCTGTTCGCTCCTCCTCTTCCCTGCTGCTGTTCCTGCTTTTCACTCACTCCTCTTCCCTGCTGCTGTTCACTCCACTCCTCTCTCTTCCTGCTGCTGTTCACTCACTCCTCTTCCCTGCTGCTGTCACTCCCTCTTCCTGCTGCTCCTCCTCTTCCTGCTGCTCACTCTCTTCCCTGCTGCTGTTCACTCCACTCCTCTTCCCTGCTGCTGCTGTTCACTCCCACTCCTCTTCCCTGCTGCTGCTGCTGTTCACTGCTCCTCTTCCCTGCTGCTGCTGTTCACTCACTCCTTTCCCTGCTGC
Source organism: Homarus americanus (assembly GCF_018991925.1). Taxonomy (NCBI): domain Eukaryota; kingdom Metazoa; phylum Arthropoda; class Malacostraca; order Decapoda; family Nephropidae; genus Homarus; species Homarus americanus. The sequence continues at coordinate 5,940,712 of NW_024732440.1, read as the reverse complement.
TGCTGCTGTTCACTCTCCTCTTCCCTGCTGCAGGCTGCTGTTCTCCTCTTCGCACCCTGCTGCAGCTGTTCACTCACTCATCTTCCCTGCTGTTCACTCCCTCCTCTTCCCTGCTGCTGTTCCTCTTCCCTGCTGCTGTTCCTCACTCCTCTTCCCTGCTGCTGCTGTTCCCTCCTCTTCCCTGCTGCTGTTCACTCACTCCTCCTCTTCCCTGCTGCTGTTCACTCACTCCTCTTCCCTGCTGCTGTTCACTCCTCCTCTTCCTGCTGTTCTGCTGTTCACTCCTCTTCTGCTGCTGCCTGCTGCTGCCAACATTCCACTCACTCTCTCTTCCCTGCTGCAGCTGTTCCTCACTCCTCTTCCCTGCTGCTGTTCACTCACTCCCCTCTTCCCTGCTGCTGTTCACTCACTCCCTGCCCTGCTGCTGTTCACTCCTCTTCCCTGCTGCTGTTCACTCACTCCTCTTCCCTGCTGCTGTTCACTCACTCCTCTTCCCTGCTGCTGTTCACTCCTCTTCCCCTGCTGCTGTTCACTCCCTCCTCTTCCCTGCTGCTGTTCACTGTTCCTCCTCCTCTTCCTGCTGCTGCCTTTCACTCCTCCTTCACCTGCCTCACCTTCCTCATGCTGTCCTCGTTAATGTCTTCTGTAGCTTCCTCAGTCCCCACCCTGCCTGACTGTCTTCATCTGCCCTGCCTGGACTGCCTTCTGCCCTGCCTGCCCTGCCTGACTGCCTTCTGCCCTGCCTGACTGCCTTTGCCCTGCTTGACTGCCTGCCCTGTGACTGCCTTCCCCTGCCCTGCCTGACTGCCTTTGCCCTGCGTGACTGCTTCCCCCTGCCCTGCCTGACTGCCTTCTGCCCTGTCTGCCCTGCCTTTTGCCCTGCCTTTGACTGCGCTGCCTTTGCCCTGCTTGACTGCCTTCCCCTGTCATGCCTGACTGCCCTCCCCTGCCCTGCCTGACTGCCTTCCCCTGCCCTGCCTGACTGCCCTTCTGCCCCTGCCCTGCCTTGCCTGACTGCCTTCTACCCTGCCCTGCCCTGCCCTGCCTGCTGCCTTCTGCCCGGCCTGACTGCCTTCTGCCCTGCCTGACTGCCTGACTGCCTGACTGCCTTCTGCCATGCCTGGCTGTCTTGCCCTGCCTGACTGCTCTTCCCCTGCCTGACTGCCATCTGCCCTGCCTGACTGCTCTTCCCCTGCCTGACTGCCATCTGCCCTGCCTGACTGTCTTCCCCTGCCCTCCTTACCTGTTCTAGTCTCGGTATAAATTATTGTTATGTATCTTGTCATTTATCAACTTTTAATCCAATTAATGTCTCGGGTCGGGTTTGGCGAGTCCTGGTCGGGTTCAGTGGGTGTCGAGTCGGGTTGAGTCATTGGTCGGATTCATTAAGTCGCAGGTTATGCGTACCGTAAATCCTACATAACCTAACCTAACCTAACCTAATCTAACTTAACCTAAACTAATCTCAATTTAACTAAGCCTATTTAACTTCACTGACCTATATCACTTCAGTAAAACATAATCTATCCTCAGTTCAACCTAACCTAACCGCACTTCAACTGAACCAAAGCTCATTTATACCCAGAGTAGTGAGGGAGTACAGGTATATATCTAGGGTATATGTCTTGAGTGAAGGAATGCGTATCTAGGGTGATGTCTGCGTGAGTATCTAGGGTGATGTCTGCGTGAGTATCTAGGGTGATGTCCGAGTAAGTATCTAGCGTGTTGATGTTTAAGTGCGTGAGTATCTAGGGTGATGTCTGCGTGAGTATCTAGGGTGATGTCTGCGTGAGTATCTAGGGTGATGTCTGCGTGTATGTAGGGTGATGATGTCTGAGTGAGTGAGTAATGAGTCAGATAGAGAGCGTTTCCTTCACCTGTAAAAAAAGAAATACTGACTAGGGATTTTGTTTCAGCAGATTTTTACGGTGAAACTTGATATTATAAAGACCACAGCCATTCCCTCACCGGTGATCACCGCGTTATTTTTGGCTCACCTGCCGGAGTCTGCTGGTGGAAGTGAGGATATTGTCCCTTTGGTCATATTTATATACTGGTAGTGAAGGGACAACAGGAGGTAGTGTGTGTGAGGATTGGTTTTTTTTTTTTTTTTTTAGAATTAATGGAAAAATGTAAATAATATCATATAATCATATTTTAACGTAAGTCATGAGACGTTTGGTCCGGAAAGGGAGATGGCGTGATCTGTGGCCTCGTCTTGTGCATCATCTTAAGATACTAGTGAAGGAATAGACGCCTCCAGCTACGAATGTTTCCTGGCAGACAAGGCAATGGAAACCAGCTGTCAGTAACCACCTAGTCTTCATGTTTAGTCACCAGTAGGTAATAATGGCTGGTAATTATCATTTTCGAGACTGAACGTTTGCTACAAGTGTCACTTAAAGCCATTAGCGAAAATTAAAACTAATAATTAATCACTGATGTGAAATGGTGCCGCAATTATCGTTAACGTCATAATACTGTGATGTAAGAGCCTAATGTGTCCTGATTTTAGGTCATGAAGGCGAAGATCGTGTTCATGACTGGAGGAGTGAGTGACCTCTCCTGGACAGCTGGGTCGGTGCGTCAGGAATGGATGAGTGCGACTTCCGAACTGAATTTTGATAAAGAATTCAATTGTGTGTGTTTGGTTTTGTGACTATTGTCGAGGTGTGTGTGTATATATTGTATATGCCATGTCTATGTTTTGTATATTGTATTTACATCGACCTTACATAATTTTTTGGTGTTTTAAGTGTCATAACCTTTTAAGATGTGTGGTGGCTTCTGTTAGGCGAGGTTGTGGAGTGAGGGAGAGCAAGGGATTCCCCATGTCAACACCACCACCAACCCCGCCACAGTGTTTGCCTGTGATGGCCTCCACTCCAACCCTCCGCATCACACCACATTTCACACAGCAGTTTGCGCACCGTATCTACTGTCTGATATATATCTTAGTGTTTATAAAAAAAGCAATTTGGTGTTATATCTGTGGGCGGTGAAAAATAGTGGGCGGAGTTTGGAAGGTAAAGGGTGTAGTTTGTGGTGGTGGCGCTACCGACTGTGGGTTCGATGGCTAGCCGTCAGGAAGCACCACCAAGCGTGATTTACCGTAGGCATACCTAGCTAACATGTCGCACTACTCTGGAAGCAGCGACGTAGACGTAATCCCGTGCAGCTGCCTGGTATGCACTAGTGGGAGGAGCGTGTAGTTGGTAGAATGTCATTAAGGTTTAGTTTGGGAAGCCCGCCGTGGTGTCGCCGCCAGCTCTCCCCCACCCAACCTCCCCTGCTCTAGTCCTAACGCGTCCGGACGCTCCTTTCTGGCTTGGGCTTTATCCTACTTGGAATATTATTTGTCATTGATCGCTCTTCTCATTTTCGAATTATTCCATTTTGAAACGGAACATTTACATATGTGGATAGTAATTAAAAAAAAATCACATTTGGAGGTTTTGTGCTAGAAATTTGAGGATATTCTTATATGCGTAAAAAAATCATAGAATCGGAGGTCGTTGAGCATCCTTACTCAACTTTTTTCCCGTCATTATGGGGAAAAAATGTGGCGGTGTTAGGTCTGTGGCGGCGGGCTGCCGTTGACCGGGACGACGGGGAGATATTGCTGGCAGAGCCGCACATTCTGACGGTTATCGATAACAATTAAACTGTCCAGATATGATTTTTTGTTGGCGTCCGTTCATACCTGGACGGCTGCGGCGAGGAGATCTGGTGGGAGCGTGAACTGGCCTTGTGTGTTCATCACCGGACTCTTCTATCTCTTGGTTGGTGAGGCCAAGGACGGTGCCCACCCTGTCACCAGAAAATAAATTAATATCTAAAGTCTAATATAGCAGATTAACGTGAAGATCGTGGAGGAAGAGGATGCAATAGATAGAATACTTACCGAAGGCGGGAGTAGACCTTGTTGTCGAGCATGCGGTTTGTGTGTGTATGGAGAGCGTCAGTGAGTAGCGCGGCTCCCTGGCTGCAGGACCCACACCCCTCACCCTAGCCCTACCACTAGGCTTTACCTAATCTTCCAGGGGAGGGCTATATTGTCCTATTGTGGGGGGGAGGGTGTCCTCCTCTTGGGGACCGGGACCATAGGAGCTAGGGGGTCTCCACCTTACCTTGGCCGCGCCTCACCACTCCAGTGATTCTGCAGATAACACATTATTATTACTACTACTATTATTATTATTTTTATTATTATTATAAATTATTATTAGTTATATCATTTCTATATATTAGAAAAGTTCTAATTGCTTGGAGAAGACATTTTGTACTTTTTTCCTCCACGTTGATTAATGCAACTACAGTAGTGCAAATTGAGCCAACTGAATTTTAGTCGAGCCAGAGATATGTGGTTGGTATGAGATAATAGTAAGTGCGTGTAGGGAGGCGTTATGGAGCAAGTGTGAGGGTGCTGGAGGGAAGCATTACTGGGCTTTATAGGGGTGTCGTCTATCCCGTTAATGTTAATTTATGTACAAGATAATAAGCGTGGTGGTGTGAGGGCAGCAGTGGTAGGCTACTTGAGGGGTGTACCGGCGTGTGGTGCCCCTGAGAGCTCTCTATCACAAGCCTAACTGATAACCACCAACAGTGTTTATCAGTGTCTGTGGTAGTCCCCCCCCCCAAAACTCTAGGGGCAATGCAAAGAACGTTTCGCTCGTTCACTGTCAGCACACGTCCTCGAGGAACGAGTCTCCTAGCAATGGTCTGAGGACTGAGACCTGCTTCAGATAACGTTTCTTCCACCTCTATCAGTCCCTGGTATCTCCACGCTTTACTATAAGAAATTAAGTAAAAATAGAGAATTTAATGGAAAATGGACACCCCTGTTTCTAGGTCGCTGCACATGTCTCCCCGCACACCGGCCAGACATTACGCAGTACTTCAGTCCTGACCACACTCATCATGTCCCGGGAATGCTGACGCCCTTTCTCTTTGATCAAACTATTTGTGTTCCTCCATTTAACAACTGATATCGTAGGACTAACCATAACTCACTCACTCACTCACGGAATTGCATGCCTTAGAACTTATTGAAATATCATCTAATAGTTTTGAGTGCTTTGTCTTATTAATCTTCATTCTGTGACCCTTTGCCTGTACATACAACATAAGTACATTTCTGGGTGATTTTTATGTAGTTTTTGAGGGTATTTTGAGCCTTCCTCTCCCTTCTGTTAATGGTCAAGTGTTGTCGTTCTCTTTATTGTAATGTTATTCCTGATGCCCTATTGGTTCCTTATCTTTATCCAATGTACTGCTGTTACTCCTTATTGTCATTTACCTGTTACTTAGTTACTGCCATGAAGGTCACTGGGGTAAAAGTTCTTGCCCAAACTCTTCTGTGTGAGTGTCAACCCTTATCTTATAGGAAACAATCGACTCGTAATAAACTTTTCAACCATTAACCCGAATTAGATTTAGACATCTTTGAAAATTTGAAGATAAAGTGAATGCAAAGAACTGTTAAATGTTAAGAGGAATGATCTTAAACCAACTACTTACTAGAATGATGAGTCAGTACCTTAGAAAATCTGGAATCTCGAGAGAATTGGAATTTTTTTAGGGAAAGTGATAGAATGTTTTATTAAATTGGAAGAAATAACATACACGGTTGATTACACTTTCGTCTGTTGTTTAGATGCTAGTGTTCGTTCATATACAGCCCAAGACACCACCTTTGTTGATGGTAAATGAAAGAAATCACTGCTTGTTCTTATTGTTTAAAAAATAAGAGTTATATTAAACAAGGGAAGAATACAAAACAGGTTACTGTACTGAGAACGGTAGTTTATTATTTGGAGAATGCCTCATTCATTAGTTATTACTTATGTCAATTATTAAAATTTAAGTCTGGGCGCTACCTCATTGTATTTTACTTACCTGTAACTAATACAAACTAAATTGAGTAGAGAGAAGCAGCGCGTGTGTGGGAGGGGGGGGGTCGTTGAGACCGATGAGGGGGAGGGGTGCTGGCGACAGAGCGAGGAAACAATGGTGACCGCAGAGTAACAACCAATTTTACCACATTTGCGATTTAATTAGTTTTTCATGGGCAAATCAGAGGTTTGGGCCAATGGCGACCACAAGACCAGGTGGGCTACATACAGGTAGGTGCGCCTGATTACCTGACCTATACACACAAGTTGTGCTTGATTAGTCTGTAGTTTGTGCATATGTAAATTTGTTTGGCATTCATGCATAACTAACAGGGACTTCCGTAGATACGACTGCTTGTTTATTTATTTAGGTGAGCAAGACACGGTGGAGCGCTACGCGCGCGCGCACCGCGCAAAGGTCACCTGGGTGCTTGTGTCAGCCTCCTGGATATTTTAGTGTAGGTGGTGACCCTGGAGCACCGCCTTACTCTTTCACACTACACGGTTACCGTGCGTTGTACACGGTACACTTAATATTAGGTGTACACGGTTACTGTTATGTGCACGGTTATTGTGAGGTGTACACGGTTACCGTGCGTTGTGCACGGTTACTGTTCTGTACACGGTGCACGGTTAATGTAAGGTGTGCACGGTTAATTTTATGTGCACGGTTATTGTGAGGTGTACACGGTTACTGTGCGTTGTACACGGTTACTATGTGCTGCACACAGTGCACCGTTAATGTGAGGTATACACGGTTACTGTGTACTGTGCACGGTATGTAAGGTGTACACGGTTACTGTGCGTTGTACACGGTTACTATGTGCTGCACACAGTGCACCGTTAATGTGAGGTATACACGGTTACTGTGTACTGTGCACGGTATGTAAGGTGTACACGGTTACTGTGCGTTGTACACGGTTACTATGTGCTGCACACAGTGCACCGTTAATGTGAGGTATACACGGTTACTGTGTACTGTGCACGGTATGTAAGGTGTACACGGTTACTGTGCGTTGTACACGGTTACTATGTGCTGCACACAGTGCACCGTTAATGTGAGGTATACACGGTTACTGTGTACTGTGCACGGTTAATGTAAGGTGTACACGGTTATTGTGCTCCACTCCCCAGTGCTTCAGTATGCGTAAACAGTGTTAACAACCAGCCTTCCACGCGGTGCTTATGTTCGAAGTCGTTCTCTTAACCCGGAGCAGTGACCAGTCAGTGCTCGGTTTACTTGATTCCCACACTGTTATGAAAGGCCCCAGGAAATTTAAGAGGGACAAATTTATTCTTAACCGTGTTAATATGTTTGTAAAGTAACGAAGAAACATTTCAACTCACATTAGGTACCTCACCATTTACTTGAAAAGGCATTAGCCAAACACTATCGGACATTAACCAAAACACTACAATTAACTGTCGGCCATTGGCCTAACTATCGGACATTAGCCTAGCACTGTTGGAACTGACACAGCACTTCTGTTACCTATCGAACGTGAACCAAGCGCTTAGTCAACCACATCCTTCACCTATAGGACTCCCGTTCGCCTCACTAATCGGGGACTCCTATCCTGCAGTATCCTAGTGACTATTTGGTCGTTAGTGCTAGTTGTGAAGTTACAATTGAAAACGTTTATTTAACCAGCATGATACATAAACAAAGTAAACAACAACGCTGACATGACTTAAACCGTTCGAGTGTTGCATTGTTTGGTGTTGGTATTTTTTGACGATGATTCATTCGGGTTTCCGTACGCTCTCGCAGGGTTAAACAGACGATGAAGGGTTAGGTTAGGTAGTGTGGGCTAGAACGACGGTTGTTAGGTTAGGTTAAGATGGGATGGGTTAGGTTAGGGTAGGTTATATTAGAGTAGGTTAGGGTGGGTTATGTTAGGGTAAGTTAGGTGGATTTGGGCAGAAGTAGGACGAGAATTTTTTTTAATATTTTTTTTTTACTACATGGAGGGTGGGGGGGTGTATGCTTTTGGGGGTCTAACCAGACGAAACCAAACAATGTAACTCCAATGATTTAACCTGACATGCTACAGTACAGTACCTTGAGAAGGATTATATATATATTTTTTTAAGTGGTACTGTATTGCCCCCCCCCCCTTTTTTTTCTGCCCTGTGTTTGTCCAGTTGTCTCATATCGAGTGGCCCCAAACTGAGCAGGTGATGGGATTGTGGATGACGACGGCGGTGTGAACGTCCGTAGTGTGGATGGTGACGGGGGAGGGGGGCGTGGGTGTCCATGGTGTGGGTGGCGGTAAGGGTGTGGGTTGGGATGGGGAGTGTCAGGGGTGCAGGGCTAAAGACGTCACGCTGGCATTTCGACCATGCCATTTTTGCCCGTGCTCTGGTAATGAGGCACCGAGGCCGCCAGCTGAGGGGAAAGGTGAGGCGGGATTTGTGTGTATTATGCCGAGGATAATAGTTCTGTTGATGGAATACTGAATGCACTTTGTCTCCCTCCGGTCCGAGGGTGATCCGCTCACCCGCCACTAGTCAACATTTACAATCTTGGATGACTTGCATCGTCAGATTAAGTGTATCGAGCACATTATGGAGTTGAGTACAGTAGTTAAGTGAATTTTTTTTGTGGTATAGTACAGTTCTCTAGTTAGGTGAGGATATCATAGTACAGTTCTCTAGTTAGGTGAGGATATCATAGTACAGTTCTCTAGTTAGGTGAGGATATCATAGTACAGTTCTCTAGTTAGGTGAGGATATCATAGTACAGTTCTCTAGTTAGGTGAGGATATCATAGTACAGTTCTCTAGTTAGGTGAGGATATCAAACCGATTTCACGTGTTAACAGATTTGGATCTAGACAGCCATTGAAGAAGTATGAAGGGTGGTTGGTTGGTTGGTGTAATTGTCTCGTGTGTGTTGCTGTGGGGTCTTCCTTCATCATTCTTGGTCATAAGGTATTGATCATCGCCCTCTGGCATATTGATCAGTCTCCCCTCAATCCCTGTTGACATGCTCTTCCCCCAACTGCTAAATGATTACCGCTTGTGGGTTGCGGTGGGTCACTGTTGGTGGCGAGAGATCACCAGGCAGATGTGCTTGGTGTGGTTCTCCTGTGTGATGCTGGCCACGCTTGGGAGTGACCACGCCTTACCTTCCTCCCACCATTTCATGTTTATCTCATTAATGTATTTCTCTTGATCTTTCCAGGTGAGTATGGCGAGCTTGACGGGAGAGCTGGAATTATGTATGGCACCGCCAGGTTAGTGTTCTAGTGGGCGTGTCATGGAGTTGGTGGGTGTGAATGCGCACATATGTGTTTGGTGGTGGTGTGACGGGTTTGACAACTCAACACGTTGTAATATTTTACGTAAAAGTTATGGAAGACTGCATTTTTAAATGAAAAATTTGTACATTTCAAATGATCTTTAATTGTTAGTCACCAAAGACGAATTTGTTATATACAGTAGGCTCAGAAATTCCTCATTTAAGAACACTCGGAAATTTCCCGGGCCGGACCCTCCAACTTTGTGACCACATGTCCGCCTTCTTTTCATTGTGGACTCCATTTAACGCTCCTCCCCTTTGATGAAAAGATGGACCTGCCCCTGCTGTTATCGCATGACATCTTGTTTGGCTCGCATCAAATCTCTGATGCTCATCCACACTCGCATCTGTCCTTATTGATAACTTTACTTCTCGATCAGGCCAATTGGTAAGGGAAGATGGGAATAGTCGAATGACTGGGGGGGCACTCAATTCGTGTTATTTAGCAAAATTTTAAGCTAAATGTCATGTAAGCACTACAGACCACCACCACCTGAGAAACGTCCCCAGGTAAAAGAGGCGGCTCAGTACACCGAGGTGTATCATTTGGTAACTTTTATTATTCTAAAACTGGCCCAGACGTGTCAGGAGACACCAGCATCAGATGGGCAGTGGTATTGTCAGGATCGTCTGTAACAGCATAATCGAACCTAACACCCAGCTAAACCAAAAGCCATGGAGCTAATATCCTGCCGGTAGTGTTCTGACTGGCGGAGGTCATGCGGTACATCGCTATCAAGCCTCCGGCCGAAAATATGCATGCATGAACCCACCAGTTGCCAGAACATGTAATTTGTAGAACGCACAATTCGTGCAGTGATTTGAAGTACCGAAAGTGTGCCATGTAAAAATGAAAGTCGTGTTCCTAGCTCCCGTAGATGTACCTTGGCTGGAGGTGTACTGTTTGTTTGATGCGTTAGTTTGAGTTTGGTTACAGATAAGTTGCGTTTGGTCAAGCACACTCTCAAGAGAGGGTCCAGCTTCACAACTCAATCTGCCAACTTGATCACGAGAATTTCATGAAAAAAAAATACGATTAATATTTTCGGACATGTGACTGGTGGTTGGAGGCAGTTTTGTGCAGGTGATAATTATTTTTTTTGTTTTTACTTTCCTATTCACAGTAGAAAGAGGAGTTACTGTACTATTGCCCTTGGCATCAGTATCTGTGTCCACACCTTGGTGGTAATATTTTATGTCCTAAGCGAGCTATGTAATCATAGATATATAATCATTGTTTATACATGAATTTGATTTTTATCCGTGTTCGGTAGACGTCGTCATTGGTTGATGCTTGGTTAGGTAGAGTCAACTCCCCGGGCTCGAGGACAAAATCTGTTCCTTGCGTTTAACGTTCAGCCGTCCACCTTTTCCGTCTTCAGTTTCCTCCTTGCTCCCGAAAGGTGGATTACCGAATCAAAGATTTTATTGAACAAGATCGGGGAATATTGCGAAATGTCGCGTATAGCAATTGGCAACTGTGTGTTGGTGTAGGAGATGGCGTGGTTCGATAGAGGCGGCGTCAGGTGCTGCGTTGATCACAGATATATGGAGACGATAGTAGGTGAAAAATATATAAAACAGAGTCCAAATAAGACAAGAGCACATGATGATTGTCTCGAGTATGTCAACATTACTGATACGTTTTATTTGGATAAGATAGATACATTAAAGTATATACAGTAGTAAACTTCACTTTCACGCCGACTCAGAAGATACACTTTATTTCGTCTAGTAATGAACTATGTGTATTTATCTTGTTGGTTTATTGGGATGGTTGTTTAACATGTAAAGAAAAGTTGATGTGAGTAGTTTTATACGAAGTAGAAAAGTCTACAGCTCAGGTGGGCTGCATATTACCTGCATCGTTCACTCGGCCAGGTATGGTTTTAACTCACCTTTATGGGCAGTTGCCTCAGCTACTGTGAAACCTATCCACCCCACCAGCCCGTGAGTGGGGACGTATAAATATTTAGTTGATATTTCTTAGTTTGATCAGTGAAGTGTACTACGCCAGTACCAAGGAGAAAAATAAATTTGCTTATGTTCTCGCCACAGATAAAATATATAGCTACTGTTGTTCGTCTGTCCTTACTCAGTCGTTTCCAGTCACTATCTATAAAACTTCCTGGAATGAATATAAGCTAAGTTTTGATAATCGGTTTTTACCAACTTATTCGGATTTTTGCCCCTGCTTGATTTTAGAATTTTAGCGGAGGTAAACCATACCTTAGTGTTAGTGTAATTGACATTTAATTGTGTAGGGGAATGATGTAATATTTGGGTGAGGTAGACGCTGAGGGTACCAGGCGTGGGGTTACTCTCAAGTTTCCTGTCTGCTCGTTGTATATTACAATATATTTATGTACCACAATTAACGAGTGCTGTCAATAATGACCTAGGTAGTGTTCGGCCACTCTAGTTCTTTCCGCGAGGAAACGAAATTTCACAGGGATTGGGCTGACTAACTCGGTTGGAAACCTACTGCCATGTTGCCCCTGACTGTGAGACACAGTTATGAAGGGCGACAAGACGTGTTGTTTGAATTACTTTTGATGGAACTAGATAGGAATATTTTACACAAGAGCTCTGTTGAGATGCATTTGTGTTTTGTGACCTTTTATGTGACGAATCAAGGAGAGTTGAGTCATATGAACGTGTCAGATACCGACCCTCTACCCTTCTAAAGTATTACCCTACATTTTGCTTGATTATTTGAAGGTGATCACAGTGAGTATTAGATCTAAATGTCAGTAAGAGGATCGTCCAATCACACCGGGTGTTGGTTTAGTTTATAATTCATACAATTGATGGCGCTGATACAAAGAAATCAATTGAAATACATTAATGAAAACCTGGCGAAAAAGTGAATGATTGGTTGTCGTCTCTCCAGGGTTACTGTACAGGTTGAGTGATACACGATATGGTTAACACGTGAATTTTCAGGGCACATTCTGTATACAGTTATTGTGATACCTCTTATGTGTTCTTCCTAGAGTCATACTTCAGAGTCAGAAGACAAGGCCGTTAAATAAGCCTCGAGACTGAAGTACTACTGGTCGCTGCTTTTACTACAGAAAATATTCTTTGTAAATGGAAGTTTGAAGTGTACATGAAGTGTAGTGGAGAGTGGGGACGAAGCGTGAAAGGAAGAGTCTAAAGAGTTGGTTTATGGGTGGCCAAGAGTCCCGCAGCGGTCACATGTGGAACAGCTGAAAAGTTGGTCTTGTCATTAAGTTATGCTCAACAACGGTGGCAGCGCGGTAGCCAAATTTAGTGGCCGCCATGTGCCGTGCTGCAGGTTGCCAGTGGAAAGGGGGATAGGTTCTTTGTGTGTGTGGAAAGAGGGGTTGGGGGGAGTTTCCTGATGGAGGAGTGGGTGGCGTGAGGGTGGAGGTGCGAGGTGTTGGGTACACTGGAAGCTGTCACAGTTGCCGCAGCGGGTCATCTGCCCAGTAATTTAGCAGCAACCATCGCATGCAGTGAGATTGATCGTCTTCCAGGAATTACAATATAGTGATTTTGGTTAGAAGAATGTAGTTGATTGTTACTGTTGGGGTTGATGTCGATCTGCATACACTGCAATGCACTGAATTATGGTCGTGAAGAACTTTGACGAGTGGTCTCTGCTTTGGTTCTCGGTATTGGTGAGCCCAGGAAGCTATCGTCAAGGACTTGGGTTCATCGTATTCGTGCATGGACGGAGAAAGGGGGAGGGGGGAGACGGAGGCTGAGGGGGAGGGGGAAACGGACCGAGGGAGGGAAGGAGAGAAGGGGGGGGGTCCGCTGGTCAGGCAACTGAAGAAAAAGTTTTCGTTGGGTACAAATTGCGTAGTGTAATATAGGTAGTAAAGGTTGAAGAAACCGGCTACGTAAAACATTGTGATATTCAGAGGCGAGAGTCTTGTTGTGACGAGGATCACCCGAGGTAGTTATTACAGCACAAGCATTAGGATGGTAAAAACTATTATTAGCGGAGTGGTGCGTCATCACTAAAGAGGGTCAGGTTATTGACAGTGTTAATGTAGAAAGTAAATGTACTTCTTGGTGTTGCATTTTCATAAAATTACATTCATATAATTTAAATCATTTATTGGAGTGTGTTAAGGTCCAGGAGCTTAAATTTTTACCAGAAATAACTACACTTTCCCATGTACAGTATATAGGTGTTCGCATTATTGATGGTACAGATTGCTTTCACATGGTTACTGTTGATATTCTTTTGTGAAATGGTGGGTTATGTGATTACCTATTTAAAGTAGGTCTGGTGTTGATTGTTGTGTGGTGCCGTGTAAGGATCAAGAGGGGGCTGTTGGCAGACAAGAGACGAGGGCAGCAGTTGACTTCAGCCGAGCTCCACTACTGCGCATATAAAAAAATAACCTTTATGTGAAATGGGGTGACTACCTACTGTACTTCCCCTCCGTAGAAGAAATAAAAGAATAATAGCTTTTATTTTCCTGTCCATTATGTAGGGTGTTTTGTGGTATGATCTCGTCTCCCATGCTCTAACTTTCAACATTTTGTCCCCCCCACTTCCTTACACTTCTCTCCCGTGCTGTTTCCCTCCCTCCTTCACCTCCCTCCCTCAACTCCCTCCCTGCCTCACATCCCACCCCTCCTTCCCCCCATCCCTCCTTCCCCCACCCTCCTTTCCCCCACCCTCCTCCTCCTTCCCCACCCCTCCCTCTTCCCCCCCTCCTTCCCCCACCCCTCCTTCCCCCACCCCTCCTTCCCCCCACCCTCCTTCCCCACCCTCCTTCCCCCCTCCTTCCCCTACCCCTCCTTCCCCTACCCCTCCTTCCCCTACCTCCTTCCCTCCCTCCTTCCCCTACCCCTCCCTTCCCCCACCCCTCCTTCCCCCCACTCCTTCCCCCACTCCTCCTTCCCCCACTCCTCCCCCCCACTCCTCCTTCCCCCCCTCCTTCCCCCCCTCCCCCCCCACTCCTTCCCCCCTCCTCCTTTCCCCACTCCTCCTTCCCCCACCTCCTTCCCCCCACTCCTCCTTCCCCCCCCCCTCCTCCTCCTCCTCCTTCCCCATTCCTCCTTCCCTCCACCTCCTTCCATTCCTCCTTCCCCATTCCTCCTTCCCCATTCCTCCTTCCCCCACTCCCCCCACCTCCTTCCCCCCCTCCCTTCCCCCACCCCTCCCCCCCACTCCTTCCCCCACTCCTCCTTCCCCACTCCTTCCCCCATTCCTCCTTCCCCCATTCCTCCTTCCCCCATTCCTCCTTCCCCACTCTCCTTCCCCCACCTCCTTCCCACCTCCTTCCCCCCTCCTCCTCCCCCCCACTCCCCCCTCCCTCCCCACTCCCCCCACCTCCCCCACTCCTCCTCCCCCCTCCCCCACCCCCCCCTCCTTCCCCCACCTCCTCCCCCTTCCCCCACCTCCTTCCCCCACTCCTCCTTCCCCCCCTCCTCCCCCTCCTCCTTCCCCCCAATCCTCCTTCCCCCACCTCCTTCCCCCTCCCCCCCTCCTTCCCCCCCTCCTTCCCCCCCTCCTTCCCCCCACCTCCTTCCCCCATTCCTCCTTCCCCCACTCCTTCCCCATTCCTCCTCCCCCCCTACTCCCTCCTCCCCCCTCCTCCTTCCCCTCACTCCTTCCCCCTCACTCCTTCCCCTTACTCCTTTTCTTCCTTCCTCCCTCATTCCCTCCTCGCCACTTGCGGTAAATCGGTGACGAAAAAGCACAAGTGGTGCTATTGGCGAGCGGGTCGAGACTTGCTCTGGCACCCAACACTCCGGGGAAATAATTTAAGACGGTCGTGAGAGGGCCACCACGTGATTGGTCGACGCGGAGGTAAATGCACTTTCTGTTATATCGAAAAAGGTTAATTGACATGAACAATTTTCCGAAAGAGAAGGGGAAGAGATGAGGGCTTGTATTTGACATGAGGTGCATTGATGAGTCAATCTCTCTCTCTCTCTCTCTCTCTCCTCATTTTTCTCTCACACTGAGAATTTAGGGTTGAGATAACATTGAATCAAGAGGTTGAGTTACCATGGGACGGTGTGTGTGTGTGTGTGTGGTCCAGGGAGTCGCTGAGAGGTACTTGACTAGCTTGGTAGTGGGTCCTCTAGTGGTGGTGGTTCCTGTAGTGGTGGTGGTGGGTCCTGTAGTGGTGATGTTGGGTGCTGTAGTGGTGGTGGTGGTGGTGGTGGGTCCTGTTGTGGTGGTGGGTCCTCTAATAGTATTGGTGGGTCCTGTAGTGGTGTTGGTGGGTCCTCTAATGGTTGTGGTGGTAGGCTCTGTGGTGGTGAAACTTGTGGTTGTGAAATTTGTTGTGGTAGGTATTGTAGTGGTTATAATTTTGTTGGTGATGCATACTTGTAATGGTGGAGGCGAGTGTGTGCGGGGAGCCTGGGAACACAGGTGTGGCCAGCAGGTCGCAGGTGTTTGGCCGCAACGTCCACACACACACACCTCAGACGACACCGGATGTTTTCACAAGTTTTATTTCTGTTGGTCAGTGTGTGTTGTGTGTCCCTGTGAGTGTGTGGGGCTCTAGGGTGTCCGTGTAACTAGCTGGTGTTGATGACTTGACCGACCTAACTGGAGTGGGTGGTCGGATCGGTGGTTAAATGTGTGTTGTTGTTGTTGTAGGTGCAGGCAACATCGGTACAAGTGTTGGATACCGCGGCAGGTGTGCTAGTTACATCTAAGGCCAGCGTCCGCCTAATACCCCACTTGTGAAGGTTTTCTGCTGTCCGCTGCAGTGTTCCCTCCGCTGATTGTGTTCATTGTAAACAGTGTGTCATTAACCTGTGGAGAGGTAATGCAGTGTGCTGGAGACGGTGGTGCCAGAGTGAGGTGCTTAGTGGTGTTCACGCAACAGTTGTTCATCATCCCTAGGAAAGTGTCACAAAACGCCCTTTGGTTATATTAATCTTCACAATCTTACGGTTTTATCAGTTAACCTTTTCCGCTATAAATTTGTTATTCTCGTTCCAGTAGAACTATATAGTACACCGGTGTCACCCGTAGTGCAGCTTGACAGGAGTCATTTCGTCGCCAAACACCGGCATCACTTGGCTTCAGACCATGACTTATCCTTTCTCTATAGCTCGAAAATCACATTACTTTCTCAAGTTGCCAGAGACAGAACTGCTCATCGGCCTTCGTTAATGAACAGTGTGATGTGGTCACTCAGGCGTGGTCAATCCATGCTATATATTAGCTACTGTGTCACTTAACCTGGACCGAGCTCAGTATTTTGCTGGAGATAGGGCTGTTCTGTAACGTAGGTCAGCAGCGCGTGACAAGTGTCATGGCGCGGCGGCTTGTTTATGTTGTAAACCCGTTTCTTTAGTTACAGTTAAGTTTTTTCTTTGTTATTAACATTCCGTTGTGTTTCAGATACTCTTGTTCGTTACGCTTCCTACCTTCATGTATTCTGTCCCTCCAACTGGTATGTTGAGTACCCCCTGCCTGGCCTCCTTTCTCTTCTTCTCTCACTATTTACCAAGAATTCGTCTTCACATCCAGTAGTACTGTGTGGAAGTGGACGGCGGATTTCCAGGAATTACCGAAAATCACATAAAAACGGATGGCGTTCGTGCTTGGGTAAGAATATACCCTCATGGAGACCGCAGTTTCACCAGCACCTGGTGAACGATCGTGTCGGAAGATGAGGTTCTCTCGGTCGTGATGAGGTGGTGAGAGAAGTTTGTCTTGATGAGATGCGGAGCCGAACTTTTATCTCCATTACGTAGGCAAAGTCCAGCGTGTTGAGGGAGCAGTGGGAGGAACGTCCTGGCACGCCAAGTCAATCATGTACCTGGTGTTGTGACCCCGGCTGACCTCACCTTCCCACACCACCTGAGTGAGAAAAATGGACTTTGTCAATTTCCTTGAACTCTGAAATTTACGCTTGATGGTCTTTGATGTGTGTGGGCGTGCAGAATGAAGTGGTATGTGGGCGTGCAGAATGAAGTGGTATGTGGGCGTGCAGAATGAAGTGGTATGTGGGCGTGCAGATTTAAGTGATGTGTGGGCGTGCAGATTTAAGTGATGTGTGGGCGTATAGATTGAAGTGGTGTGTGGGCGTGCAGATTGAAGTGGTGTGTGGGCGTGCAGATTGAAGTGGTGTGTGGGCGTGCAGATTGTAGTTGTTTGTGGGCAAGAAGATTCAAGTGGTGTGTGGGCTTACAGGTTACAGTGGTGGGTGTGTGGGTGGCTTGGGGCTGAGTGGCAATTAAGCACCCGACCCCATCTTAACGTGAGGCCGTCTTACACTGTTGACCAGTTTGTTGAGAAGTCTCCTGCCCTCACCAGCAGAGAGGAGCGCCTTCAGTTGACAGATGGCGTGCAGTGCTGGAGCAACACACTAATGGATACACCTGCTCCGTGTCCCACATGTTCTTGCCTAAAGTTTCAACTAATCGTCATTAATCTTGTTACTAGTCTTTACTTCTGCATGGAAGAATATTGCTACTAAATCCTTTCACTGTCACTTGTTGGTTTATCATAACTGTACTGCACCCCGGCAGAATACTGTGGTGTACAGTCAACTACTAAAGTCTGTTCGCCTCTCACCCTGAACCACGAACCCGAGATTCATACTCGTGAAACCGATGCAGTAGACTGATACATTATTCTGTCCATAAATGCTTTGGACACACTTGTCTGTATCTCGGGGTTCATGGTTCAGGAGGAGAGGCGAACGGACTTTAGTAGTTGACTGCACCTGATCTGGATGGATTTTAACATAACATTCTCAGGTGCTTTTATCACAGGAACAAGTGGTGGATCTTGGTGGTGATGCGGCAAGACGGGCACCGGTGCCCTTACACTTTTTCTTCTCTGCGTAACATTTAAAGGAGACGGTTCACTCCATAGTTTAATTATATCCACTTATAAAATATCTTGTCGCTGGGATAAAGGTCATATGAAAATGGATAGAAACATTTCCGAAGTCTTTAAAATGTTCATATATTTTTCCTTGTCGTTTCGCACTTCAGTGAATGTAAGTGTATCAGTAACCTGGCTGTTAATATTAGACATAGTAACATTGATGAACGCTTCGTTTCGTACAAGTCTGGAACTTAATTAAATACTTTGTCTATTAACAGAACTTAATGTTGACGTAGACAATATTATTTTATACATTATTTTACATTGAAAAAATTGTATTTACACAGAGCAATAGTGAGGGATAGAGGAGCTTGAAGGAACATATCATGGTATGACTGTCTTGAAGGTTATTATGGTGTCACAATATGGTCCTGATATCAACACCGACACCAGCACGGTTATTGTGATTGCAGATGGTGGTGGTGTTGAGAGTTACAGGTGGTGGTGGTGATGCAGATGGTGGGGGGTGAAGGAAAACAAAGTTTTTGTAGTTGGACAAATTAGACGGAATAGCAGTTGCGTGAACGGCAAATTACCCGGGAGGGAGGTGGAGGTGCATGACTCTTTATTGTGTAGTTTGTGGCGAGTGAACCTGAAGGTGGATCATAAATGTGACATAAAGGGGAGTGATGGTGTCCGTTGAGGCAGGACCTTGTAACGCCATCTTGGTACCCCTTTGGTCACACCCTCTCCCATAACGGCGCACCACTACTAATGGTCAGTATCGAGAAATAACGCGCGCTTTTTTTTTTTTTTTTTATTATAGAAAGGGGGATGAGTTCTTGGCCTTCAGTTGACTGAAAAAAAATGCGATTGAATTAAAGTGAAACTAGATCCGTCGGTGTTGCATGTTGGTTCTTTTGATACATTCTGCAGGAGGGTTGTGGATGCCCTCGCACAGGATGTCTTATCCCATCCTTCCCTGCTACCCTTTTCTTCACCCCTTGGTATCGGCAGTAGTTTCTGGGGGGGCGTCACCACCTCTCAAGCGAGGACCCGAAAACGCGAAATGGAAACTGAGCGCCGGGTTGGAGTTAACGGGGTCGCGTCAAATACCTAGTGGGATGGCGTGTTACCTTTTCTTAGGTGGTTACCTGGTGGGAGTGAGCCGGGGGCTGGGGCAAAGGAAGCCAGCATGCGCAGGGGCAGTTACCAATGGTAATGTTGGCAGCATCGTGGTCCACCACCCGCCGCCACAGTTAACTTGGCCAGCCTCTGGGCTACACTCTTGGCTCCCGCGGTCCTCGTGCCATTGTTGTCAACACTTCTACAATAGGGTATCGACTACCTGTTTTCACGATACTTAATTTTTCTCAATGGTTAGACTATTTTTTACTCTTTCCTGTGTTTTCAAGAGAACCAGTCAAATTGATGTATGTTAGCTATTTCGTTGGTGTTTTGTATCCCTAGAATTATAGCGGGTCAGGAGGCAGGTTAGCATAGCACTCAATTATTGTATACAAGAAAGTGAGTTGAGATTTTTGTCAACATGGATTACTTAGAGACAATAATCGAGTGAGGCAATGCTTCATGGTGGTCAGCGTGGCCTAGAGGCTGTGTGCTGAGCCAGGTCCTCCCTGGACGTTGACGGCGGCAACCGTACCTACAGCTATAGATCACTGAGGGATTATTAGTCCCGTCAACCTAAAAATCTTAAGGTGACGTTGTGGTTAGTCTTGTCTGTGCGATGTGTCCTCAGGTACCCGCCGCACAAAAGCCGCAGTAGATGTTTAAAAAGGAAAGGGAAACTATCATAAAAATTATTTCTGAATTAACTTGAAAATGGCGGATACAAATAGGTGACGAGGTGGTGATAATCATAGTGTTGGTAGTAATAATGGTGGTAATAGTAGTAGTTGTGGTGGTGATGAGTGAGGGGATATGGTGATTATGGTGTTGGTGGTGATATTCGTGGTGTTGGTAGTAGTGGTGGTGAGGGGTGGTGGTCGTGGTGTTGGTAGTAATGGTGGTAATACTAGTAGTGGTGGTGGTCAGCGTTGGCGTGAGATGGCCCAGGACAGTCACATTGCTCACTGAGGTGGAATTCCTTGCATAAATTGTGCTCGGTAAACTGTAGTCTTCACCACCACCAGTCTTCCTTCATAATCTTACTACCCGGCGAACGTCTGAAAATAAAGACTGCTCTAGTTCGTTGCTTTACTAATAAATGTGAGTGAGCCGTCAAAGCGAAGAATTTTAAGCAAGCTAGTTCACTGGGGAAAGCGAATTGTGATTGCGTGTGTTTAATGGGGGGGGGGGGCGGACAGAGCATCTCAGACAAGATTCACTGTTACTCTGTCTTTGACGTTGATCACTCTTCTTATAATTGTGTAAATGGTTTTGGGGTGAGGTGAGCTGAGCTGGACCCCACCTGGCTCTGGCAACGTCCTCACTAAGTTACTGAACAAGTCACCACAACTAAAGACCATGAATACGATTTTTCACATTGAAATTTAAGAAGAGTCCAAAAATTAATTGTCTGACATATTGATGTTTTGGTAAAAAAAATTAAGTTTGAAACGAAATCGACTAATGTTAAGAAATTAGTGAGCGGGAATGACCACACGTGGTCCACATTTCCGAAATGGCTTTAGTTGTGGCGGAACTGTTAATGTGTTGGACGGCATATAACATTCTCTAGTGCCCATCATAAATTCAAATACCTTGATGAAGTTTACGTTGTGCAGATTAAGTCTAGTTTTTAATTTATTGTGGGCACTAACGTGTTAGGTTGTAGCATTACTTGTGTTCTCTAAATATTCATGATATATATAAGTTTAATGTTGGTGTAAATGATGCAATTTTGGTTGTGGGTTGTACTCGACTCTCTTAATATTCCCAGATTTTCTTCATCATTTTGGAGAATGTGTTAAGTGTGATGTTTTTGTGATGTAGTATTTGTTGTTTACACTAAATAAAATTCATAAGATAAGGTAGAAAAGTATAATGCACGCACAGGCACCAGTCAGAGGAACATGGTGGATAGTGGCCAGCTTATTGACAAGTGAACTGATCCTTCCATTAGTTTTGGGAGTTACAGTACCAAGATCACCGAAATACGTTGTGGTTCACGCTCCAGGACTCTGCCTTGGCAAGATGCGAGGATTAACCCGACTCCAGACAATTTTGAAACAATGAATGATAAGAAGCCAGCAGTGGTGTGCAAGCTGTGCACACGATGCACCTTGTTAGGACGTTAAGAAATGTAAAAAAGTGACAATTGACTGTTCTAATGATGGCTCCTGGACTATTGTAAAACAGTTGAATGGCTTTTGTGAAAGTAATAGTCGAGAATGAACTTGTATCCACCGTTCGTCACAGTTGACCAGGGTAGAGGGTGTTCACCATCAGCACGATTTCTGCACAGTCCCGCACATTTCTCAACTCTTAATAACAGTAATTTTGTTTGCCTCCGCAGGGACCAAGAGTAACACTTACTGAAGGATCACTCGTAGTGAGGTGTGCCACACACACACACACACCTCCTGTACAGTAAACAAGAGCACATTAACGTGAGGCTGTGACCCAAAGAAGTGAACGTGCTCCCTTCAGGAGTGTAAAGATATTGGACCGAATTAATTTTGTCGGCATATGATAAAAAGGAATCCTCTGTGACGTGAAAACCAGAACTTGTACGGTGGTGCGTGAAGATCAGAGAGTAGCAGCAGGGCGTGTTGAGCCACAAGGGAGGCGTGTAGGGCGTGGCGATGGATCCCGCAGACATCAACACCCACCCGGACAACACTGCCGACGACCACGACCACACCCTCACCAATGGCGACGGCGAAGGGTGAGTGTGGGGGGGCTAGCTGGGGGTCATTGAAGAATTTGAGTGTATAGAGGGATGGCGAGCCTGTACGTGCGTGTGTGTGTGTGTGTGTGTGTGTGTGTGTGTGTGTGTGTGTGTGTGTGTGTGTGTGTGTGTGTGTGTGTGTGTGTGTGTGTGTGTGTGTGTGTTTTGTGGAGTGGGTGTGGTGGAAGAGGAGTGAGGGTATATGTGGTGTAGGTGTTAGGCTTGGTTCTGTGTATAACACAGCTGCTGTGGCTTGCTTGCATGCATCTCTCACACGCACACATACACAGCTAGCACTTGCCACAGGTGTGACTGACCATCGTTAAGAATGGGATTTGGAAGCGGCCTTCGATAACATACAGACGGAGGAGGGAAGTGGGTAGATGTTATGGGAGCACTGGTAGGCAGCTTCGACACGTGAGAGTCTTGGTGGAGGAACAGGCCACTTAGCCAGTGATGGGGAGAGTGTGAGTGAGGGCGAGTGGTCGTGGATACACAAGTGATTAGAGGATTTGTGGGAATTAAAGTGCCGGGAAGCATGTAGCAGTAGTATTAGGGCGTGTAGGCGACAGGGTGATGGTGAGTTTCATACTGTAGCAGAAACACTACAGACTTGTCAAGGTGTGGGTTTTGTATCTGGGAAAGTGGGTGTACGTGCAGGGAGCGTGTGTTGTGGGTTTGGGGACACATGTCCTTGTACTGCATGGGTATGGAGTGTACTGGCTTGGATTTGAGTAATTGTGAGTGTCGAGGGTGGTGTGTGGGCTTGAGAATGGTGTGGATGGGTACCTACACGCGTGGGTGTGAAGTGAGTGTGATGCGTGTGGGAAAGGGTGGTGGGTGTTGCGTGTGTTTGGATGTGGTGATTGTATTAGGAGTAGTGCATGTGTAGGGGTGTGATGAATGTGTTTGTATGTGTGGGGAGTATATGTGTGGGTATGTTGGGTGTATAGAGAGGAGTAGCGGTGGGCACGGATGGAGGGCGTCGCACCACTTACTACCCTTGTTCCACACACTGGCTCACAAGTCACTGTCCGTCACACAACCTCTTACACACACGCTTAACCTGTACTATACTACTGCATTGTCACGTCCTCAAGTGTCACTTTGTCACGAATCCGCAATAAATATGCCATCACAGAAGCAGCTTCACTATGTCCTGTATAGATTACGACTGGTTATTAAATAGATTTATAATATAATGATCTCTCCCATATTCGGCATTATCATATATTTTGCTTTTCAGTGAGGCATTGGCAGCGCCGACTTCAGAAAATGCTATTCCTTTACTCCTCCAAAGACAATATATTTTGCATAGTTTTGTTATTCGAAAGTTTGGTGCTGGGGTTCGCTTGTGGTGAGTCTATTGAGAGATAAAAGCTGACTATAGGTATCTTTATCAGACCTCAGGTTACCGGGCTTGTGGCATATCCTCCCTACCATAACTAAACTCTTGGAAGTGTTATATATATATATACTGTTAGTGTTGACTAGTATTAAAGAACAACTTTTAATGATGCTTCAATATATACTGTGTTTAAGTACTGTAGGTGTAACCCTGTATAACACTGGTGAGATCTTCTTGTACAGTTCATCACCTGCCTAGCTTTCCTCAAGTGTCCTATCCATTGGTATTAGTTCAAGTAGTTTCATATGTCTTCATATTTTCAAATCAAAATTTAGTTCATTGGAAACAGTATTTTTCAGTTCTCTAAACGGAATAGTTTTCTAGCTAAGAGAACTGATAGTTTGATAAGTGCAGTGCTCGTAGGCGGGTTCTGCTGTAAACCAGGTTCTCTCATGTGCTCGACTTTACCTTCTTAATGGTCTAGCCGCTGTTTCCACGAGCTACGAGGATTCTTAATACCATGTCCATGTGCTTCTGGGTGTCACGTTTTACAAAACCTGTTGGTCATCGCGAAATTGTACAGAACTTACAGTAATCTCGGTCATACAAGTTTGCCATAGGTGTTATTGTTGCTCAACATAATGTATGTTTTACTGACAGATTTAATGCTGATTATATTCGTTCAAATAGGTGAAGGTCTGGGCAGACAGGACTAACGTCTTGGTCCACAATACACATCCAGGTAACAAGAGTAACAGTGTGTGTGGGTGACAGAGCTTACTGTTCCTCCGGGTCCTGCTGCAGTGGCGATATCACTAAAGGATGAAGTAAGATTAAATTCATTATTAAATCTTATGTACTGGATGTGCTGGCAGTCTTGATTTTACGTAATGCCGCGGAGGTATTTCTTTCGGGTGTTAATTGGGGTATGTGATAACTCGCCCAACTCATCCATTCTTAAAAAAAATGGATGAAACACACTAAGATAGCCATGGTACCTCTTACCATTGCCACCACTAGCACGGAGCGACTGAGCCCTTCTTAGGTGTACAACTGTCTTAAGGGAAAACCAGAAACACAGGCCATCGTGGAGTGTCGCCAAGGATATTTAGGGGCCTTCCACTTACTTATTCACTACATGGGAGAATCTGGGCTAATATTTGTTTAGAAGAGGTATGGCAAAGATGTCTCCATACCCCTCCTGTGGTGCAGAAGAGGGAGAGGGGACTGGCACCAAGACCATTTATGACTGTGGTGGTGGGGACAAGAGGTGTGTGGTGGTGGTGGGGGGACAAGGGTGGTGGTGGTAGTGGTGGGGACAAGGGGTGTGTGGCGGTGGTGGTGTGTGGTGGTGGACAAGGTGTGTGGCGGTGGTGGTGGGGACAAGAGGTGTGTGGTGGTGGTGGTGGGGACAAGAGGTGTGTGGTGGTGGTGGTGGGGACAAGGGGTGTGGTGGTGGTGGGGACAAGGGGTGTGTGGTGGTGGTGGGGACAAGAGGTGTGTGGTGGTGGTGGGAACAAGAGGTGTGTGGTGGTGGGGACAAGGGGTGTGTGTGGTGGTGGTGGTGGGGACAAGGTGGTGGTGGTGGTGGTGGTGGTGGTGGTGGTGGGGACAGGGGTGTGTGGTGGTTGTGGGGACAAGGGGTGTGGTGGTGGTGGTGGGGACAAGGGGTGTGTGGTGGTGGTGGGGACAAGGGGTGTGTGGTGGTGGTGGTGGTGGGAACAAGAGGTGTGTGGTGGTGGTGGGGACAAGGGTGTGTGGTGGTGGTGGGGACAAGGGGTGTGTGGTGGTGGTGGTGGGGACAAGGGGTGTGTGTGGTGGTGGTGGGGACAAGAGGTGTGTGGTGGTGGTGGTGGTGGTGGGGACAAGTGTGTGGTGGGGTGGGTGTGTGGTGGGGACAAGGGTGTGTGGTGGTGGTGGGGACAAGGGGTGTGTGGTGGTGGTGGGGGACAAGAGGTGTGTGGTGGGGACGAGGTGTGTGGTGGGGACAAGGGGTGTGTGTGGTGGTGGTGGGGACAAGGGTGTGTGGTGGTGGTGGTGGGGACAAAGGGGGTGTGTGGTGGTGGTGGTGGGGACAAGGGGTGTGTGGTGGTGGTGGGGACAAGGGGTGTGTGGGGTGTGTGGGGACAAAGGGGTGTGGTGGTGGTGGGGACAAGGGTGTGTGGTGGTGGTGGTGTGTGGTGGTGGTGGTGGTGGACAAGAGGTGTGTGGTGGTGGTGGGTGGTGGTGGTGGACAAGGGGTGTGTGGTGGTGGTGGGGGGACAAGGGGTGTGGTGGTGGTGGGGACAAAGGGGTGTGGTGGTGGTGGGGACAAGGGTGGTGGTGGTGGTGGGTGGTGTGGTGGGGACAAGGGGTGTGTGGTGGTGGTGGGGACAAGGGTGTGTGGTGGTGGTGGTGGGGACAAGGGGTGTGTGGTGGTGGTGGTGGTGGACAAGGGTGTGTGGTGGTGGTGGTGGACAAGGGGTGTGGTGGTGGTGTGTGTGGGGACAAGAGGTGTGTGTGTGGTGGTGGTGGGGACAAGGGGTGTGTGGTGGTGGTGGGGACAAGGGTGTGGGTGGTGGTGGTGGACAAGGGTGTGTGGTGTGTGGTGGTGGGGACAAGGGGTGTGTGGTGTGGTGGTGGGGACAAGAGGGTGGTGTGTGTGGTGGTGGTGGGGGGACAAGGGTGTGTGGTGGTGGTGGTGGGGACAAGGGTGTATGGTGGTTGGTGGTGGGGACAAGAGGTGTGTGGTGGTGGTGGTGGGGACAAGGGGTGTGTGGTGGGGACAAGGGTGTGTGGTGGGGGACAAGAGGTGTATGGTGGTGGTGGTGGGGACAAGAGGTGTGTGGTGGTGGTGGTGGGGACAAGGGGTGTGTGGTGGGGGTGAGGGGGGTAGTGGTAGTCTGTGTACAGGGATTCGCGCTCGCTTATACAAAGTTTTAAAGAAGAACTGAGGATTATTTTTTTTTTTCACGACTCCCAAGAAAAGTATAAGGTGGTATGATCCCTTATTGTGTGGCCAGGGTACAGAGACGCGAAGTGTGGCCAGGGTACAGAGACGCGAAGTGTGGCCAGGGTACAGAGACGCGAAGTAAAGTTCCAGGGTGAAGTAGGTCAGGTCAAGGTCAGGCGGCCGCTTACAGACGCTCCAAGACTGGCCTAGTTCCGGCCAAGCTGAAGATGTGGCTTGGCACTACCTTCCCCCGTGTCCCACAAGCAACTTGATGAATGCGTCTCGGACTTAAAGGTGTAGGCGTTAGAGAGGCGTAGTCGACACATGTGGTGTTGCAGTGATGGACTCTCCTAAAATGTTGGTTTGCTGGCAGATATATTGGTGTTCTGGACACTCTGTAAACACAGGTCGCCCAGGATAGTGACATGGGAGGATAGAACGGGATTTAGAAGGAAATAGTGCTCTTTGACAGATGATTGAAAAAATATGAAAGAATACGTAGTTTTGTGAAATGCTAGGTGTTGTGAGCGCGCCCCCTCCCCCTTCGGCGGGTCGATACGGGGTCGTCGGCCCCTGCCGTGGCTCGCTTGCTCTCTCTTTTTCTCTCTCTCCCTCTCTTTCTCTCTCATTATCAACTAATAACTTGAGAATGAAAAAAAAATATATTGAAAAATAAAAAAAATGGTCTTGCCTTGGTTTAAATTAAAGAATAGAGTTCGTGATAAGGCATCGTGGGGCCTATTGACTGGAATCTGAGGGGCGGCGGCGAAGGGGGTATTGATTGTGTTTTGTTTTGACTTGCATGTGGGGCTGGTGGGGGGATGTTGGCACGAGGTGGGGATTTGCCCAACAAACACACACTCACTTCTTTCTTTCTTCTTTCTTACTTTTCTTTTCTTTTTTACGTACAAAAGAAAGCTGGGGAGTAATTTTCCTGCCCTGTCGACATAATCTTCAGTGGTAGTAATTGTGAATATTATTATTTGCAGGCGGTCTTTATAGGTCCATTATACTGCTTTTGTCTGTCTATCTGGAATGTTTCGGTTAACATGGTGGTGCTGCTCATCATGGTGGTGGTGGTGTTGCTCCATGGTGGTGTTGCTCATCATGGTGGTGGTGTTGCTCATCATGGTAACAAATAAGCGACTAGTACCATAATGTTTCATCTGCCGTACCATCTCACATACTTGTCTGTAATTTTTATTTATTTTTTATTATTATTCAGTTAATCTGTGTTATGGAAGAAAAGTTAACGCGAGGAAAAAAAATAATTGGAAGTAGGATGAGCGGGCGGGTGTTTGGAGTGTTGTCCTAGCACCGCTGGACTCCGCCCCCTCGGCCTTACCACTTGCCAGTGCTTGCCTCGCGCTCACCCTCCCTCGTCTCCACCACGCAGGCGTACCCACTCTCCCCCCTCCCCCCTAAACCTTTGCTGTCGGCCTAATGAATAACGTTATTTTAAACGCTACGCAGGCATTATTTGAGCAAGCAGAATATGAAAACGGAAAAAATATGGGTATGTTCGGCAGAAATTGATGGAAAGCTGCAGTAAGCTGGGATATTGTGAACATGGCGAGCCCAGCTGTTAAGAAAGTTAGCGTCACATACGAGTAGTAATGTGAGAGACAGATGTCTTAACACTTGTAGGTATGTATGCTGCGGCGAGTTGCTTCTCCCACGAACCAATACTTGCAGTTGTATTGGCATTCCTTGTATTATACCACATGCATATACTGTTCACGGTCCAGATTCTCCTGGTCCGAACGATGGATGTTCTTATCGTAAGATGTAAGATTCCACCTAACTGGTTGACAGAGGCTGCGGCGCAGAAAAAAAAGAGCACTTAAATTACAGTTTCTGCGTTAAATTGAAAAAGGGAACAGCATGAAGTTTGGGCCCAGTTTGTTACCTGTGGATCTGTTGCTACAGTACACTGGCGCATTTACCAATTGCTGAAAAGACTAAGAAATTTCAAACTTGGTTCATCCCAGTTTCCAAGTTTATCCATTGTCCATAAAATAGGATATAACGAAAACAGAAAAATGGCAAAAGTAACGTCATGGCAGGATTGGCTTAGCTTTGAGCTACTCCGCTTGAGCCTTTTCCTCGCCGTTCCTGCAGTAGCTACTATGTATACTCTTCGTCAGTGTGTCGGTTTGGTGTCATAAGAGTTGCGAACCTGTTAACTAGAGCAAATAGTAATGAATTTTAACCAAACGTACGTGTGTGTGCGTCAGCAAGGTCAAAGAAGAGTTTGATAATCTCTGTTTTCTATTCCAATTCTGGCAAGTTCTGGCCACTTACACTTTGTTGTGGCTTTACGGGGGATTTATCTACCACTGTGGCAGCTTTATGGTTACGAGCGCCAGACGTGAAATTGCATCTTATCTAGCTATTACCGAAAACTGATGAACTCTAAATAAGAGGAAGAACTTTCGCTGTGTCGAAATAGTACACCTTTTTTCGAAGTGAAAGTTGCCAAGTCTTATTCTGTTATGTCTTTCTACGACTGAAATATCACTCCTTTAATTTATTGATTCATAGGTTATGTTATTTTCTTTTACATTAAAACTCAATAAAAGTTAGACTCCTGTTCGGAGAAGTGCGTCTGGGTAACGTAAGTTAACGGGATAGTTATCTTGCAAAGATGAAGTTAAGCTGGTTCGCTGAAATTGTAAAATATGCATTGCTAACCGGACAAGTAAAATCCAAAAGCGGCTACAAAGACGCACGTGTTAAATATAATGTAAAACACGCTTACATGCAACGAACTGACAGCTGCTATTACCAGTTTTGTGATGTTGGCGAGGCTACTCGTCTGTTTCTCCATTGGCTGTAAAAACTCCTCGAGAAAACCGCTAACTCTTTTGGTTGATGGAAATTGAAAGGAGAGAAACGGGACTGGAGTTATCAATAGGATTTTTTTTTTCTATTCGAGTTAAGAGGCGCAAACTTTAGAGTTGTGATAAGTGAGACGGAATTGTGTACAGCAAGGGACAATGAAAGATGTTTGGATGAATACAAAAATATACTTCAACATAATGTATATGTAACAACTGTCATAGGTGGAGCCGAGAGGAGGTACGGCGGTGAATATACAATGCGTGTATGACTTGTCAGCCAGTGCCTTGTCAAGCAACTGAACTGTTGAAACAGATTGTGTACTGTGCAAAGTTAATATTTTTCTGTAAAGGTTTGCCATAATTTGTTTATTTATCCAGGAATTACAATATGCTT
Organism: Homarus americanus; assembly: GCF_018991925.1. Lineage (NCBI taxonomy): Eukaryota > Metazoa > Arthropoda > Malacostraca > Decapoda > Nephropidae > Homarus > Homarus americanus. The sequence goes on along the minus strand of NW_024732440.1, from coordinate 5,911,351 downwards.
TGTATATGAATTAACCTTGTCAACCCTCTGTCATGAACAAGTCACCATTAACCTCCCTGGTCCTGCACCAACAAGGTTAACGTTTGTGGGTATCATTATAAACACAGAGTTGAAATAATTAGGCATGTTAGTGGCTCACATTTTACAACCTGCCAAATACTCGTTATGTTTTTGCCCTTGTTTAACGCCAGAAGTATTGTGGCCAGAAAAGACTTTTATGTGAATATATTTGAAACACGTGGAAGTAGAATGTTCCATGGATAGCCTCGTTGAGTACAACTGGGTTGTCCCGATATTAGATGCCAGTTTTCACAAATTATTATTCAGTTTAACGCGTGAATCTTATCTGGATGAAAAAGATTGTAATGTATGTATTAATAAATCTGGGTTAAAATTGTGCAATGAGTCCGTCCTGTAGGTGTAGTATCTTGGTCTTGGCCATGAAGAAATTTGTAATGTGGTAGTTGAGAAGTGGCAGCGCACGCCGCGGGATAACTCTATCGCAGTTGTCGCCATCCTGACGATAGCAGCTTTCCGGGAATGCCATGGATGGTTACCGTTATCCTGTACGTGTAGTATCTTGGCCATGACAAAAATTGTGATGTGGTAGTTGAGAAGTGGCAGCGCAAGCCGCGGGATAACTCTTATCACAGTTGTCGCTATCCTGACTATAGCAGCTTTCAGGGAATGCCAGGGATGGTCACCGTTACTCGGGATCATCACAGTATACGAGAACAGTGATAGCTCCTCTCTTTTCCAGCGATAATGGCTACTTCAGTAGAAGCAGGTCCTTGTCACAAACTGGTGTTAGGCAAAACTATGATGTGCTTCCTCCCTGTGCTGCCAGTCGGCAACCGAGTACAGTATGTTATTTCTTGATGGGAACAAGACAGTATCGTAAAGATAATTATCGAGAAGAGAATTTGCCTGCACTGATGACTGTTGGATGAATCAAAGAGCGAATATAACATAGTCCTGTGGTTTGTGGAAGACTATACAGTTATTGTCAGTGGGTAAGAAAACAAGATAGGACGTGTTATCTGCTTGTCTGATACAGTACAGTAAGTAGTCCAAGGCCCCAGAGGAGCGGTCTGTGCCTCCTCAACGTTCAGTACCTCAACTCTTTCTAAACAGTTAGAATCACCGTAAGTGCCACATCTGTTGTGTACTTTACAATTTGTAAAGATATATTGCTTAAACATAAAGTTAGTTGGAAGGTACAGTGCTGCTGGTACATGTTAATGCATCAGGTTTGTTCAGGGGAACTTGCTTAATTTTGTAATTACTGTGTATGTGTATTTATTAGTATGAAAAAACGCAATGCATCTCATTCATTTAGGAAAAAGATTTATGTACAGTATCTCCACACTGTGAAGCATTACGAGACCACGGATGATAGATATTGGGATATGCACTTACTTTGGTATATAGTTTAACATAGCTTAAATAATTAATATGATGTTCGGTTACCAAATGTAGTAGGGTCAGTAAGGCATAGAGCTATGCATGCCAACCCTCCCGGGACATGACGAGTTGCATGTAGCATTTCGGAAGTCATCAGACCCTCCTGACAGGTGCTTTTTTGAGATAATGTACAAAGGAACGCTTTTTACCTGCAGCAAAGACTGGGAGCTAAGTCACCTGTTCCGGTTCATATTGTTGTACTCTGATATTAGCACCAGTTGTCAAGGGAAAAAGGTTAGCCTGATTCCTGATGGATATAACATAGTGTGTATATATATATATATATATATATATATATATATATATATATATATATATATATATATATATATATATATATATATATATATATATATATATATATATATATATATATATATATATATATATATATATATATACATTTAATATATATATATATATATATATATATATATATATATATATATATATATATATATATATATATATATATATATGTACACATATATACTGTATGTGTGTGTGTGTGTGTGTGTAGAGGTGTATGAAACGTATTTATAGAAGTTAGTCAACTTTCATTTTATGAAGGAGCCAGATTATTTAGAAATCGCATTTTTTCAGTGCCGAGTAGAAAGTAATTCAGTTGGAGCATTCGGAAACATAACGTAGGCTGCTAGATTAGAATATTATTATCTTTTTAGACTGAAAGACAGATAACGCTTCGATGACGCCGTAAGTCTTGTTAGTAATTGTGATTTTGTAACGCCTATATCTTAGTGGTGAGAACTAGTGCGGGTTGCTCCTCTTTCTTCTCAGGTCGCCGCCATAGTCGTATGTCAGACTGGCACCACCCTGCTTGGCTACATTATACGAGTATATCCACTTACTATTAGATCTTATTCTTGCTAATGTTACCTACTGGCTATCAGATCCTGCTTTTCAGTGTCTTGTTATTCCTTCATGATGTTAAGCACATCATGATAGTGATATTTCACTTGGCAACCGTTAAGTCAGGGGATTTCACTGTTTGAATGGACTACTCATATCTTGAATGATTTTAACAGTTTAAATTTGTACATTGTAATCTGAATGCTTATGGTACTTGCACTCAAGTGTCAGATGATCATATAATATTACTACTATTTAGTATGGTGATTATGTAACCTTAGTATTTTGTCGAGGTGATGGTGAGTAGGAAGTTGGGTGTTGAAATTCTTTCACGAATCCGCCAAACCCCCTCCCTCTCCCTACCCAGAATATAAACACCACTGCTCTCTTAAAGGCCAATAAAAGAAAGGCCCATTTGCATGATCCCCGAGATGAGATTTCTATGAATCCATCTTATCAAGCCTCACCCAGCAGGTGGTTCATCACGTTATACCAGAAAGTGATACTGAGAATCGCCATGTTGTAATGTTTTTGTGTACCGAGTGTTTCCCCGTCAGTCAGTCAGCCCTGGTGTTCACCCGTCAAACATAATGGCTGTCTACAAAAACCTCATTATTTGGGTGAGGTGAGCCAAACTGTGTGTGTGTGTGTGCGTGTGCGTGCGTGCGTGTGCGTGCGCGCGTGCGTGCGCGCCTTTTGGGTCAAGCAAGGTTCCAGTTAATTTTGGCTGGAGTATGTTTATCATGTCCTTCATTCGACAAGTCTGTTGGTCTGTCCATCAGCCCTGTTTTGTTTCCGTCAACCAAGTATATATATATATATATATATATATATATATATATATATATATATATATATATATATATATATATATATATATATATATATATATATATTTATTTATATATATATATATATATACACACACACACATACCATTTTTAGTCCATATAACACGCGGACTTCGAACATATAATGAACGACCTCACCAGCCAGGACTCGAACCCTTGACCAGGGAACGCCACAGACCATGCCACAAAGTGTCTTTGTGGCATGGTCGAATGATGTCCTGGATGGGCAAGTTTCTTTACACCATTTACTTTGTCTACCCAACAGTAATTAGCAAGATTGATGTTAAATGCTTTGTAGATTGTAGCACAGTTGGCGAGATATTCGGTCTTCTTGGATTATTCCTTGACACTGGGTCGTACAGCTCGTTTAATTTAGGATGTGGTTGTTGTGTTGGCGAAATTTTCGCAACAAGATCACGCTTTAGGACCGACCAGCCTCGAACAAGTGTCCACCAAATTCTGTGTGTGTTTTAAACATTTATTGCATTTTTTTTTTTGCCAAACATCGAGTTTTATGTGTTTTTCAGTGCACCTTAACATAAGCTCTGTTGGACTATAACACATCCAGCTGATACTCCGTATCAGTTCATGTGTTGGTTATCCTATCCTTTTTCAGTCTTCTGATACCATTGGTTATCCTTGTACGAAGTGTTTCAATGTCAGCAACTGAGTAAACATAATCCTTGACATAACCCCACAAGCAGTCTGAGGGCATAATATTGGGTCAGGAGGCGGGACCCTCCATCACGTCCAATCCATCTGCCAGGGAAGTTTTCCTCAAGGAAGTTACGCACAATCAAACTCGGGGACCACGTAATCCTTTCTCCCGTGTAGTCGCCATCTTCATTCAAGTTTCTATCGTTAGGAACCGGACACTCAGATTATAAACTGCATAATTCTGTTTTTTTTTTTTTTTACCGCGGTAATAGAATTTGAAAACCAGAATAAGACTTAGTGGACAGTGTATATACATGCAGTAAATATACAAACATGTATATATTTATTAAAGTATTATCCCAATCAGTGGTTCCCGTCCTTTTTCAGGCGAGGGTCCACTACAGCTCAGCCAGAACAACTCGGGGCCCATCACCGTTTTGCTAAGCTTGGAAGATGTCTGCATTAGACTTGATAAACAAATCCTCTTTATAAAAATTTACTAACATACTCTACTGCTAAAATATCGATAATTATGTTCTTTAACTTATTGTGAAAGTGTTTTAAAAGTTTACTTACATTAACATTATTTCAGGCATCTAGTGTTTAGTAACATTGTTTTATGGATTCATGCGCCTGCGAGCTGAGGAAACCCCAAACAACCATTAGCTACGCCAGGGCTGAAAACAACAAGGGTCCCATGGCTATATCATGACATGTAAAGTGGAAAAAATTACTAGATCTTCTTTGTAGCAGACAATTATTAACGTGATTTTCCTTTTATCAGAAATATAATTACATAATTTTTCCCAGTGATGTGTGATAATGTGCAGCGTGTTGAAAGGCGGTGTTCTCTAGGGTGTTGTGTAGGCTCCCCGATGTTCTTTATCCGCACATAATCAACGCAGTTTACAACTAACTAAACGAAAATCAAGTTGTAAATATCTTTCGACTATGAGAAGCCTTCAAATCCCACCACAAGATGTCATGTTCAGATTTGTCCCCTCGCAGCTAAGGTGCTAGTTTATTGAGCAACCCCTTAATCCTGTGTAAGGCGAAGCACAAAAGCATTACAGCGCCCAACAGGGAAGCATGTGGAGTACAAGCTTGCCTACTTAGACGTAGATGATGTGTGGGCTTGACATAATTAGGGACCTACCACATGTACAGGAACTATGAGTGATGACGTGTGGTGACCTGACCTTTTGGGGGGGGCACAGCAGAGTATTATGCTGAAAAGATGTATGTTGAGCTGCTGTTATTATACTGCAGGTGTTTTAAGTCCTCCTCTAACGACAGAATTTTACAAGTTTGCAAACGCCACATCCAAATTGTAGAATCACGTTAGATCATGCATGGTGGCTATCAGTAATACTTCCATCATTATGCTTTCAAGTTCTAACTGCAACCAGAATCAAGTTGAGTGTTTGCGAGAGAGAGAGAGAGATACACATTGAGGGTGGCGTGTCAGGGCTTGGCGGATCAACTGTTATCTTCCACGACACAGGTTCTTGGTATCTCTCAGGAATCAGTGGCTCTGGTGGTGCCGCTGTTATCTTCCACGACACAGGTTCTTGGTATCTCTCAGGAATCAGTGGCTCTGGTGGTGCCGCTGTGGTAGTGGGCCGAGAGAGAGGGGGGGGGTAGGAATTAAACGAGACGAGAGAGCGAGACAGGAACGAGGGAGATGAGATAGAGATAGATAGAGCGAGCAAGACAAGAACGTGAGATGGAGCGAAACGAGAAATAGAGCGAGAGACACTAAAGATGAGAGAAAGCTGGCGAGCGGGTGAGGCGAGAGAAAGCTGGCGAGCAGGTGAGGCGGGAGAGAGGAGCGGGCGAGAGAGAGAGAAGGGCGGGGAGGCGGGAGAGAGAGAGAGAGAGAGAGAGAGAGAGAGAGAGAGGGCGGGCGGGAGGGGAGAGAGAGAGAGAGAGAGAGAGGCGAGAGAGAGAGAGAGGGGGGGGCGGGCGAGGAGAGAGAGAGAGAGAGAGAGAGAGAGAGAGAGAGAGAGAGAGAGAGAGGGTGGCGGGCGGAGAGAGAGAGAGAGAGAGAGAGAGAGAGAGAGAGAGGGAGAGAGAGAGAGAGGAGAGAGAGAGAGAGGAGAGAGAGAGAGAGAGAGAGAGAGAGAGAGAGAGAGAGGCGAGGCGGGAGAGAGAGAGAGGGGGGGAGGCGGGAGAGAGAGAGAGGGCGGGCGAGGCGGGAGAGAGAGAGAGAAGAGAGAGTGGGAGAGAGAGGTGAGGCGAGAGAGAGAGAGAGAGAGAGAGAGAGGGAGGCAGAGAGAGAGAGAGAGAGAGAGAGAGAGGCGGGCGAGGCGGGAGAGAGAGAGGGCGAGGCGGGAGAGAGAGAGAGAGGGCGGGGAGAGGGAGAGAGAGAGAGAGGGCGGGGAGGGGGAGAGGAGAGAGAGAGAGAGAGAGAGAGAGAGAGAGGGCGGGCGAGGAGGGGGAGAGAGAGAGAGAGCGGGCGGGCGAGGCGGGAGAGAGAGCGGCGAGGCGAGAGAGAGAGAGAGAGAGAGGCAGGAGGGAGAGAGAGGAGAGAGAGGGCAGGGAGAGAGGGAGGCGGGAGAGAGAGAGAGAGAGAGAGAGAGGGAGAGAGAGAGAGAGGGGGCGGGAGAGAGAGAGGGCGGGGAGGTGAGAGAGAGAGAGAGAGAGAGAGAGAGAGAGAGAGAGAGAGAGAGAGAGAGCCAGCCAGCCAGAGGAGGCGGAAGAGAGAGAGGGTGGGAGAGAGCGTGCGGGTGGGCGAGGCGGGAGAGAGAGGCGAGATATATCGAGAAAGTGGATACGAGACGAGAGAGCAAGACAAAAGAGAGAACGAGATAGACGTTCAGGAGGGAGTATTGAACTTGGGTGAGGAGGTGGGGTAGGTATAGGTAGTAGTAGGCAGGCTGGTCGTAGTTTGCCACCCCTGAAGGCTTCCAATGTTACCGTTGTTGGCCTGACTGAAGGTTTTTGCCAGGATGAATGTAATGACACGGTGTCTTGGTGTGATTACAGGCACCTCAACACACTGGCCAGTAGCAGTTTTATTTTATTTTTCCTTCTGCTCAGTGGCGCACACGAGCACCGTTTGATGTAGCCGAGCTGTTCCCGCCGTTTTGGGTGTGTTCTTTGAGGTTAATGTAGGGCTTTGTTAGAGATACACCAGAAGGTTACTGGACATGGTTTAACTCTGTTCATTTCACTCTTCCAGATGACCACCCCTCAAGATAATGTGATCTTGACTGAATAAAGCATCTGTTCTTCATCACACTGGTGATTAAGATGTACAAACATTTACGAAACTGTGAAAACTGTGCCATAAAATTATTGATCGTAGTAGTGTTTATGATGTAAGTTGAGTACAGAGTTGATCACCATTAAGGCATAACAGCATCATTCCTTTCTATATACAGGTGTACCGGTATGTTTTTTCGCCTCGCACATTAAAAAAAAAAAAAAAAAAAATATATATATATATATATATATATATATATATATATATATATAATTTTTTTTTTTTTTTTATATATATATATTTTTTTTTATTTATATTAATATATATATATATATATATATATATATATATATATATATATATATATATATATATATATATATATATATATATATATATATATATATATATATATATATATATATATATATATATATATATATATATATATATATATATATATATATTTTTATTGGTTGTATTCAGTCACTCCGTTTCTGCTATTTGCTTAAAGTACAGTTAAACGCAAAACTGGTCACCCAAGTTTTAATGAGAACGTACAACCTTATAAGTATTGTGCACGTATACAGCAACATTTATTTATTTATTTATTTATTCATTTAGTGTGTGTGTGTGTGTGTGTGTGTGTGTGTGTGTGTGTGTGTGTGTGTGTGTGTGAACACCTGCGATGTGTGCAGTTGCTGTTTGTGCCAGATAACGCGAGCTTTCCGACCCGTCTAGAAGCAGACGTGCTTAAAAGTGGCAAGTGTGTGTGTACATACATACAGGTGTATCAGGAGAGACATGAATAAGTCATCTCTTCCTCCCCAGCAGGTGACTGGCAAACTTCTCCTCCAGCAGGTTGACTGACAAACTCTACCCCCAGTAGGTGACTGAAAAACTTCTCCCCCAGCAGGTGACTGACAAACGTCTCCTCCAGCAGGTGACTGACAAACTTCTTCCCCAGCAGGTGACTGACAACCTCCCCAGCAGGTGACTGACAAACTTACTCCCAGCAGGTGACTGACAAATTCTCCTCAGCAGGTGACTGACATACTACTCCCCAGCAGGTGACTGACAACACCCCAGCAGGTGACTGACAAACTTCCCCAGCAGGTGACTGACAAACTTCACCCCCAGCAGGTGACTGACAAATTTTCCTCAGCAGACTGACAAACCTCACCCCCAGCAGGTGACTGACAAACTTCACCCCCAGCAGGTGACTGACAAATTTCTCAGCAGACTGACAAACCACCCCCAGCAGGTGACTGACAACTTCACCCCAGCAGGTGACACAAACTTCACCCCCAGCAGGTGACTGACAAACTTCTCCCCCAGCAGGTGACTGACAAACCTCACCCCCAGCAGGTGACTGACAAACTTCACCCCCAGCAGGTGACTGACAAACTTCACCCCAGCAGGTGACTGACAACTTCACCCCAGCAGGTGACTGACAAACTTCACCCCAGCAGGTGACTGACAAACTTCACCCCCAGCAGATGACTGACAAACTTACCCCAGCAGATGACTGACAAACTTCTCCCCCAGCAGATGACTGACAAACTCTCCCCAGCAGATGACTGACAAACTTCACCCCCAGCAGGTGACTGACAAACTTCACCCCAGCAGGTGACTGACAAACTTCACCCCCAGCAGGTGACTGACATACTTCTCCCCCAGCAGGTGACTGACAAACTTCACCCCAGCAGGTGACTGACAAACTCCCCCCAGCAGGTGACTGACAAACTTCACCCCCAGCAGGTGACTGACATACTTCTCCTCCATCAGGTGACTGACAAACTTCTCCCCCAGCAGGTGACTGACAAACTTCTCCCAGCAAGTGACTGACAAACTTCACCCCAGCAGAGGTGACTGACAAACTTCTACCCCAGCAGGTGACTGACAAACTTCACCCAGCAGGTGACTGACAACCTCCCCAGCAGGTGACTGACAAACTTCACCCCAGCAGGTGACTGACAAACCCACCCCCCAGCAGGTGACTGACAAACTTCTCCCCAGCAGGACTGACAAACTTCTCCCCAGCAGGTGACTGATAAATCTCACCCCCAGCAGGTGACTGACAAACTTCACCCCCAGCAGGTGACTGACAAACTTCACCCCAGCAGGTGACTGACAAACTTCTCCCCCAGCAGGACTGACAAACTTCTCCCCAGTAGGTGACTGACATACTTCCCCAGCAGATGACTGACATACTTCTCCCCCAGCAGGTGACTGACATACTGCTCCCCCAGCAGGTGACTGACATGCTTTCTCCAGCAGGTGACTGACATTTCTCCCCCAGCAGGTGACTGACATACTTCTCCCCCAGCAGGTGACTACATACTTCTCCCCAGCAGATGACTGATACTTCCCCAGCAGGTGACTGACATACTGCTCCCCAAAGAGGTGATTGACATACTTCCCCCAGCAGGTGACTGACATACTTCCCCCAGCAGATGACTGACATACTTCTCCCCAGCAGATGACTGACATATCTCCCCAGCAGATGACTGACATACTTCTCCCAGCAGACTGACATACTGCCCCCAGCAGGTGACTGACATACTGCCCCCCAGCAGGTGACTGACATACTGCTCCCCAGTGACTGACATACTGCCCCAGCAGGTGACTGACATACTGCTCCCCAGCAGGTGAGCTGGACATACCCCCAGCAAGTGACTTCCACACATTTTCTCCCTCTGCAGGTTGGAGACGCGCGGTAGTGAGCGGGGTGCCAGTACACGCCAGAAGAGCTTGAGCGGGTCCTACGCAGTGTTGGGGACGTGGAGAAGTGTGAAAAGTACGCCCAGGACGGTCACACGCAGGTAAGTTGATAGCAACTACAATAGATGTGGGACAGGTGTGAGGAGGAGGAGGGGGACAGGTGTGGAGGAGGAGGAGGTGGGACAGGTATGAGGGGGGGAGGAGTGGACAGGTGTGGGGGGAGAGGAGGGACGGTGTGAGGGGGGGGGAAGAGGATTGTGGGACAGGTGTGAGGGGGGGAGAGGATGTGACGGTGTGAGGGGGGGCTACAGTAAGGAAAGACTGAGGTGGGATGGGATGTGGAGGTGGAATAGGATGAAGAATTTTGGGGAATGACTGGTGGAGTGGATGTGTGGGAGGAAGGCAGGGTTGAGCTCCTCCAGGTGTGGATGTTATTGCCACCTGGATATATACTGTACGATGTGTTGTGACTCCCTTTTGTCCCAGGTATCATCTTCACCCATGCCCGTGTTATTGTATATTTAGATTATGTTCACCAACTTAACATGTTCCACAGATAGGAGTACTTCTTACCATGATTTTTTTTTTAACGCTGGTTTAAGGGTCAAGATTATTTTTTATTTTAATTACGTGACTTTGAATGTGGGATTGCATAAATATTTTCCCCTAAAGAATAAGAAGTTTTAGTTTGATAATTGGTTCGCTTGATTAAAGTTCGTTATTGTTGTCTAATTTACCCAGGAGTATCCCTTGAACTTTCGTTGTTAATCAGTGGATGGTACTGTATATCGCTAAGAGAAACGTTGCACCATTTATTGGTTCATGCTCACTTCGTTTGTTTGGTTAGGTGTCTCGCAAATAGTAGGAAAAATTGTTCGATGCTTAATGCTGCCCCAGTTGGGAGGGTCTTAGAAGGGCAGCAGAGAGAACCTTTCTTTCTTCTTGCAGCCGACAGCGCGACCATAATTTTCTTAACAATGAACAAAGGAGACCAATGTACCAAATTTAGTATCATAAATTATCTTACTATAGTGTTATTGCGGCGGGAGGTAACTGTACTTGAGCTTATTACTTAACACTGAATGTGATTTTCACCACTATACAAGGAGTGTCGTGTGTAATTATGGTTGGAAACTGTTCCAGCAACAACAAAATTAATCGCGCAGGGTTCAAGAGGGGAAACTCGTGGAATTTGCTGGTATTGAATCTGACTGAGCCTACAGTACCTCTGTATAAATGCCTTGAGTGAGTCAACATCCCCGTTTATTGCTATGTTTTCGTGGGTTAAAATAATAACAGAAAACACTAAACATGGTACACACACCTGTTCACTAACACATACTATACAGTTGCCTCCACATAACGCCGCCCGAGTGCGTGAGGGTTTGGGTGAAACTGTGGAATACCGTTTGTTGGCTACAAAACAATGCTGCAAAACACGTTACATTGTAAGTTACGTCGTTCGATGTACAGTATGTTATCACAAACCGGTAATTTCACTGTTTCACCCCATGCATTCAGCCCTGACTAAGGTTGCATTGCCACATCTCGTGCACTGGAATCAGGTGTAGTGCGCTCATCTGGAGAGTGAACTAGACCACTAAAAAAATTATTCAAACACGTGTCATATTGTATCCTTCGAAGTGGTGTTGAATATATATATATATATATATATATATATATATATATATATATATATATATATATATATATATATATATATATATATATATATATATATATATATATGCAAGTAAATCAGGTGCTGTGATCCAGGTACTATATGCTGATAACCACAAGGAAAGAAGAAAACAATGGTTCTCAAGCCGTGGTAATTCACATCTTCAGGGGTGAGTACAGACTAATAATAATAATAATAATAATAATAATTAACGGTTTATTGAAAGAGCTTGGCAGCCAGAAGGCTGAGAATCATACAGTTACATATTTGGGGAATGAATTACAAATAATATAAAGAATATAAGTGATAAATGCTTGGGAACTTCTATTTTTTCCTTTTGTGGTTATCAGCATAACCTAGATCACGCGCACTCAGTGATTTATATATATATATATATATATATAATATATGTATGTATATGTATGTATATGTATCTATGTGTATATGTATGTGTATATGTATATGTATATGTATATGTATATGTATATGTATATGTATATGCATATGTATATGCATATGCATATGTATATGCATATGCATATATATATATATATATATATATATATATATATATATATATATATATATATATATATATATATATATATATATATATATATATATATATATATATATATATATATATATATATATATGTATATAAAAAAATATTCGGCACCTTTACGACGGGATACAATATGACGCGGGTGTGGAATGAGTTTTTAATGGGTGTACATGGCTGCGTGTATAATGTTTTGATCTTAGTATCGTGTCAGACATCCTTGCTGCTATTATCACATGCAATTACTGCAATAGTGTTTTCAGTTCTGAGCTTGCTTAAGTGGTTGTTTCTCCTAAACAGCAAAAATCTGTTAGTTGCTTATACGCCCTCAGTTGAAGATGATTCCTATGGCCATATTCAAATCTGTTTATTGTGTATGTAGACCCAATTTTAGTGATAATGAGTTCTTTAATATTATTAAACAACATCATGTGATATAGTGGGAAAGACTATAAAACATTACAAAAACCACATCAACAAATTTTAAACTATACCTTCGACCATATTGCGATTCAGAAGGCAATCTGTGGCCTTGCCAGTGTAACCATCACTTTCTGTACAGAAGAAGTAAATCCTTGGACAATGAACACATTTTTTTGGCTGAAATACTGTTTGGAGATACTATTACCGGGAACAAAGATTTTCTACGGTTCTTTGAAGGGAAGTAATTTGAACTCTGGCAATGGTTTTCCTTAGAATATTGTTCTCAGCACCTGCAGTAGAAGTGACGAGAAAAATATTTCAATGTTTCACTTTGTATCAGCAGTAAGTTACCTTGTCACTGTGTATTAAAACAGAAGAGCTTATTCATTTTGTAAATGTTGCAAATCTCTTCACATGCGAATCAAATGTAATACAAGAGCTAAGTAAAAAATAAATAAAGATAGCGATGAAGTTTCGTAAGGACTTATATGTTTTCTTCACAGAAGTAGTGTAGAGCAATCGTTGGAACACCTGTTTTCTTGTATATCGTTCATGCATATATTTAGTGTAAAAGTTCTTAGTTGCACCTGCATCAGCAACACATCATCAGAAGTGTTAGGCAGAATGCGGCTGTATATCATTGTGTTCATATAAATTAAATGGGTAGAATGTGAAATGGAACTCGGTTAATGTTAGTTCCATATGGTCTTAAACTGAAGTGGTTTGGCATAAAGATAACTTGTTGCGCTGGCGAAATGCACTACAGGTACTTCGTAGTTGATGCCAATGCGGTGGTGATAAATATTGGTGGACCTAACTTTTTAATTTTACAGTAATTGGGGAAATAAAATGCATATTATTTTTGTTACTATCAAGATAGACATTGCTGTTGACCTAGAATTTGTCATTACAATTTTATTTCTTATTATGTTGAAATGTAGTGTGCAGGTGAGTTCGGGAGACCTATTTTAAATCTAGTATAACCGTGACCAGGATATTTGCCAGTAATTTTCTTTACCTCCGCGAGTTGTATTCATTGTACAAGATGGTAAATATCATGCAATATCCAATAGTTATTAATATTCTTACCGGGTAATATATATTCAGGAATGATGTTTGCGCTTTCCATTATTCACCATCATTAATGATCATACACTTATACCACGGGAGTAGTGTCTGCGGGACCGAAACCAACTGGTCATCTATGTAACGTCTGTATACATAATGATCCATGTCCTTTCCTGCTGATTTTTGCAAAAGTTGACAGTAGCCGGGAATGTCTGTGCTATCAATTAACAATTAGACCCCGACATACAGCACAAGAACGTTTGTAATAAAGAACTGAACTATTAATTGAGAACGATAATTTCTTAGTTTCAGTAAATTTGTTCTGGAAATAACTTCAACCTTATTTTCTTAGAGTACCTCTCGTATAGCATTAATTTCACAATTCACGATTTTCACTATTGGTCCGCCCTTTATGTGCCTACTTAATGATCATTTTTGAACACAAGAAATTGAAATGGGGAAGAAAGTCACTTCGGGATTTTTTTGAGTTGCCATCTTTACATACTTATTCGTTAATTATTTACAAAAAGTTTAGCCAGAAGACTCGCACAAGAGTAAACACGTCTGAAGTAATGCGGTGACAGTTGAATGTTCAATTAAGCCACCCATCCACTCAGCATCACGAGTGAAGCATTCATCAACTCAGGGTAGTGTGCGCTGCCAATATTCTGCATTAAAAAAATAAAATAAATTTCCTGAGACCTGTCAACCATTTTTTTTTGTTTCACTCATTAAAGCTACAGTAGTTTTTCACGTGAAATGCTTTCAATTTAAATACTCTAAGGAGGTAAATAAACATTTCGTGGGCGGCAAAGTTAATTCGTTAATGATAAAGTTAATATATAATTAATATTAGAATTGGCGTTTATATTGTGTTAAAACTGAAAGCTATCTGGTCAAGGAAAGTATCTTAAATAAGAAAGTGTCAAGTTTCAAATTATATTCTTTGTTTAACAGTTTACTAAGACTGTTGGCCCGGTGGTAGCTTTGGGATGAGATAGAGCGGAAGGCCAGGAGGCAGGAACGTCCAGGAAAGCAATGAGCAAGTACTTCGACAGAGAAATCCATCATTATGGAGATTAATCCGGGAAAAAAAAAAGCCTGATCCAATTATGGTCGACTTCCCATCACCAGCGGTCACGAAATCGTGTTTACGTACGTCGTATCGTTCGTGGTGGATATGATGTGGTAAGTTATTGTGTATTAATCATGCTGAAGCAACTTTACCATGCTCCTTCCGTTTCATCAATATTGTATAAGCCCGCAAAGAAGCACGTTTAATTTCCTTGGGAAGTTCACCATACTGCCCAGTTGCCATATCTGAACATTAAAAAAAAGAGGACGCTCCCGAAGACGACACTCCCCCCCACCCCCAGGCACACACAGGCTAATATACACCATACATGGTATAGAAATGTTAAAAAAAAAAAATTACCATTGCTTAAGGCTGAACATCTTCATTCCCTTAGCTGCAGTCTTCTTCCCCCATGCATACTTTTCTGCAGATCGGATCTTTTTCAGTATTGGCTGATTGCTCTTTAGAAAGGTATAGAAGTCACTGCAAGGTGTTTCTCGGAAGTTGTACTGTACAGTCAGAATGCCTTTCATTGTTTCAACACTCAATTTGTTCCTTTCCTTTGTCCATTGACTTTGCATCAGTGAAAAAACTCTATCTACATTTGCATTGTGAGATGATATAGCAAAGAAGAATTGTGCAATTCTTAGCAATTCTGAGTGGCATTCAATGTTCTTTGATTTTTCAAAGTATCTGGTCCACTTTTTATGTGTTGGCAGATTACTAAATTCTTCATCACTCCTTTAATCTTCCACAAACTGCTTCAGGTTACTAACTTGGTCAAAACACTTACATCAACTTCTACCCCCTTATCAATCAAATATTTGACAGCTAAGTTGACAAATACCGCCACTTTGTTCAACAACACGCACCAACTATCCTACGCCCTCCCGTCATTACAGTTTCATGTTTTTTCCATGGAGAAAATGATGGAAGCTGAAATTCCGTACTTTTGAAGAATTTTAAAAATTCCTTCCGGATGAAGATTTCGAGACCTAAATGGAGGACATGTCCGGGAAAATACGGACGTATGGCAACCCTAGACTAACCTTAATAAATATTGAAATTCAACTTGCTTTGATATAGATGGGGTTTGTTAATGGTATTAATTGTACTTTTAACATAAACACGGATCGGCTAACGGTATTGCAAATGAGAATCATGTGATGGTGAGATTATAGCGAGCATAACAGTAATAATTAGCAAACAAGATATTTCATCAATCTCAGATACAGGATTTGTATAGTTCACAACTGTTACCCTTCAACCTGTTTAGATAATCCTCATACCAAGCCTATAATTTCCATGTACAGTATTCAGAGCTGATAGTATTCGTAAGGAAACTTGCGGTTAGATAGTAATAATTTTATTTATATATATATATATATATATATATATATATATATATATATATATATATATATATATATATATATATATATATATATATATATATATATATATATATACACAGTGGGGTATGCTATAACTAACGGATCACCTCTGAATATTCTATGAACGGTTTACCTAAATTGAGAATGCTATAACGAGCGAGACTCCTACATGAACATAATTTAATTTTTTTTTTTTCTAATTTATTGTTTTATTATTACAAATATTAATGATATTCTTTATTTCAGGGGTTTAGATGCATATTTATGCACTTTACTTTTACAATTTTATATATTATATTTTTCAGTGTTAAGTGGTTGTATTTGGGGCCTGGAGCGGATTAATCTATAACAAAAGCGAATGCTATGAACAAGGTTCTAGAACCAATTAGATTACGTTATAGCATACTACTGTATGTATATATATATATATATATATATATATATATATATATATATATATATATATATATATATATATATATATATATATATATATATATATATATATATATATATATATATATGATAACCACAAAGGAACTTAGTGTTTTCTTCTTTCATGGGTTATCAGTATACTCAGTCCATAGCGCACCTCAGTGATTTATTTAGCGTGTATATATATATATATATATATATATATATATATATATATATATATATATATATATATATATATATATATATATATATATATATATATATATATATATATATATATATATATATATATATATATATATATATATATATATATATATTTTGACAACTCATCCAAAACCGATAGTATTTGTGGAGCTTTTTTTTTTTTTTTTTTTTTACAGGGATTAGCCCACCCAGGCATAGATCACTGACCCACATCGGGGCCTGGGGGGCGAAAATGTAATAGTAATACTAATTATAATAATAATTATTCATAGTAAATAAAAAAAAATTATAAAAAATATACCAAAATAAAATAATAATCATAACAACAATAATAAAAATATTAAAATATAATAATAAAATTAATAATAATAACAATAATACTGTATTAATAAAATACTAATAATAATAAAATACAAGAATGAAAAAAGATAAAAAGTGAGCAACACGACCTAGACCTATGAATTATTATTGTTATTGTTATTATTATTATTATTATTATTATTATTATT
The DNA here is from genome assembly GCF_018991925.1 of Homarus americanus. Classification (NCBI taxonomy): domain Eukaryota; kingdom Metazoa; phylum Arthropoda; class Malacostraca; order Decapoda; family Nephropidae; genus Homarus; species Homarus americanus. Next base: position 5,894,220 of record NW_024732440.1, on the reverse strand, counting down.
ATTATTATTATTATTATAATAATTATTATTATATTTTTGCCCCCCAGGCCCCAATGTGGGTCAGTGACTTGTGAGTGGGTGGGCTAAAAAAAAATAAAAATAACCATTCTGAAAACCGAAAAATTCCGAAATGCCTCTGGCCCCAAGGATTTCGGATAAGGGATTGTCAACCTGTATACGACGGGGTTAGGCACCCAAATCCAGGTCGTAAGTCGAATTGGTCGTAAGTCGAAAATGCGAAAATAATACATAGAAAATCTAAAATGGGTGTCTCTCTTTCTTCTCAGCACCACAAAACTCTCACTTTTAAGCATGCCAGCCATTTTAAAGGGAATTACAAAAGAAAATTTTGTCGGTACACAGCGCAATCACTTACGTCGGGACTCGAAAATACGTAATTTGAAAAAAATTTGAGTATGACTGGGGCGGTCGTATGTCCAGGTGGTCGTAAGTCGAGGCGTAGCTGTGTATGTATATATATATATTGACCATCACCAAGGTTTATAGAATTCAATTTTCTAATCAAACTTGCTTCAACCAGATGTCTTTCTGTGACACATGATGATTTACACACTTCTAAGCTGTTTTCCCAATGTATGGGATGATTATTGTTCTTAAGATGAACGAACAGGGCACTGCTTTCAGATGCTTTTCTAATATTGTACTTGTGCTGAGTTGCAATGTTTTCCCAGTCTGTCCTACATAATTTCCATTACAAATGCTACATGGAATGCAGTAAACACTTCCATTTACATTCAAGGTTGGGCTATTCTTGATTAATGTATTAGTATTAGTTGAGCCATACTTAAAAACAAAATAAATATTGAATAATTTATATATACAGCTATTCCTCGACTTACGTCCTACTCGACTTACGACCACCCGGACATACGACCGCTGCAGTCGTATAAAATATTTTTCAAATTACAGTACTCTATGTATTTTCGAGTCCCGACGCTAGTGATCGCGCTGTGTACTGACAGAATTTTCACTTGTATTTCCCTTTAAAATGGCTGGCAAGCGTAAAAGTGAAAGTTCTTGTGGTGCTGAGAAGAAAAAGAGTCACCCATTTTAGATTTCCTATGTACTATTTTTGACTTATGACCTGGTTGTCGGTCCCTAACCCCGTCGTAAGTTGAGGACTGACTGTATTTGATATTGTGTGTGACAACATAGCAGCCCAGATCAAGATAATTTGTCCTTCTCTGACATTTGGTCAATTTGTTTTAATTCATAAAATAAGTATACACCATCTTTCAGGGATGATGTTTTGATCATATATACAGTACATTATTTTCCTTGTGTTTTCCTCTTTTTTTTTTTATATCAAAATGTTGGGCAAAATTATCAATGTTATGTGATACCAATTGAAAAATGTGCCATCATATCTGAAGGTTGATAATCCTGCCCCTCCACACTCAACATTTTTAACTTGGATTTATTAAACTTCCCCGAATTTCTCTCTTTCCGGAGACTCGGCTTTTAATTTCATTCACATAAACCAGTCTCCATTCCCAGGCACTCTTATCTTCACATTTTAATCATCAGTACTCATCCCCCTCCTCTCTCAAAAGATAAAAGGGCTATAAATTAACTTTGATGCAATTCTAAGGTAATACAATTCACTGAATTGTTAAGATATGCAAGGTGAACTTTATTCAGTGTTACCTGTGCATGATTGATTTTGTTTGTCGGTCAATTTTCCATTTGTCTATTGTATGTGGATGCTAAAATGAGAAGTTATTTTAGATCTCTCTTACAATTTTCCAGCCTGGTCCAGAATAGGCACAAACCATTTTTCAGCCAATGGTAGATTAAGGAAAAGTTCATATAACATGATACAGGTTTTATTATCAAAAGTGCAGCGGGACTCATCCATAGGCTACTTGAGCTCCTCGAATATTTTCCACTGTAGTGACCAAATAATGCTTTGTGAATTATTTTTCATCATTGTTACTCTCCTGTGTTTATTCAGTAATTAGATACATTTTCTGGTCTAGGAAAAGAGAGATACTGTACATGACATATTGGTTATGGTATTGTGAAATATAAATTACAGTAGTTTGTACAGTAATTACAGTACTTAGTTAAATTTTTAAGGAGCTAAATTGTATTCCTTCAGTTGATTGTATGTTTGGTTGCAGGTGGTGCATGTAACATATGAGACCATGGATGCAGCAAGGGAGGCAGCCCAGCGACTCAATGGTTACAATTTAGAAGGTGGGATTCTTCGTGTGGACCGTTTAATGGATCGTAGGCGTGGACCTAGGGGTGCCATGGGTGGTGGTCCAATAAGTGGTGGACGCATGGGAGGCCCCGGAGCAACCTCCCCGTCTCAGCGACACACAGACTTCCCCCTTCGTATCTTAGTATTGAGCGAGATGGTTGGAGCTATCATTGGTCGTCAAGGGTCCACAATCAGGACAATCACACAGCAGGTATGATCTTAATCACTATTTCTTTTTTTATGTATACAGCATAAGCAATCAGATGTCCTTGTTGGTGGAAGAACCCTTTACTTGAGTAGCATTCAGCCAAGGGAGTGGGGTAACTTCCCAACTGCTGCATGCCAAGAATTGGATCAACATCTGTTTGGCCTCCTTACTACTTAGCAAGAAAAGGGTTGTTTGAATGAACTGTATAAAATTTAAGTTTATTTCTTTTTTTAAAAACTGCTTTGTGTTTTGCTGTAATATGTACGATGAATATTTATTCTCAACAGACCCGTGCCAGAGTAGATGTTCACAGAAAGGATAATGCTGGTTCTCTGGAGAAAGCCATCACTATCTATGGCAATCCTGAGAATTGCACCAATGCTTGTAAACGAATACTAGAAGTCATGCAAGAGGAAGCCGATAATACAAACAAAGGGTAAGCTGAACAAAATGAGTACTTTTATTTCATTGTAATGAAAACAGTGCCCTGCAGTTTACTCATGAAGTCATTTGCAGGGAATGATTGATTACAGTTTCATAATTAATATAATTTCAATGATGTACTGGAAGTAACAGAAAAGTTAACCAGGACGATGTTTTAAAAAGTTTAGTGGGATAAGTTTTTATGTACGACATTTCATTAAAATTTTTACAACTACTATCGATTGCAGGGTTTTGGGAGACCTGCAAGAGGAGGCTGAAAACACAAGCAAGGGGTGAGGGATTTTCTTTGTGCTAATTGTAAATAATATAAACCTTGGTTAATAACTTATGTTATCAGTTAGAATAGTAGGGTGGCTGGCCTTGGTCACTCATGGAAGAATAACCATGAGAGAAACAGTGGGAGGATGCCCTTACATCCATTGGTGATTATTTTCCTTAGCCATGTTCATACAGCAGCACCACTTGGTAGTCTGCTTCATTGTCATGACATCCACATTATACTCTATAACAATTTTCCATTCTGTATCACTTTTTATTCACATTGTGCTTTGGTCTTCCTGCTTCCTTCTAATTTCCATGTTATGTATGCTTGCTACAGCAACTCTCACCTTTTTCAAACACACACAATTCACTGTGCAAGCAAGTGGCGATTGGTTGGTGAGCTAGCATGTAGAGTTCTTCAGTGAATGTTTTAAAAGAGCTCCTGTAGGAAAATACAGTATGTAGGAAAGAATATGCCAAAGGCCACCTCTTCAAGCATGGGAGTATACCAAGAGATTAAGACATCAAAAGATATAAATTGTATCACATTAAAACATTCCATATCTTCATGATTTACATATACTGTATTTTTAGCATAGTAATTAGTATGACACTTTGAATTTTAAGATGACTTACAATTTTGTTAGATTAAATGCTCAGGGAACCAGCCATGTAGTGTGCAGTATACAGTATGATAAAATCTAAGGTTATTTTTTGCCAGGATTGAAAAAAAAATCGCCTTATCTGTAATGCAAAGTGCCACAAAACATTATTTTAGAATATTTAAAACAATTACAATATACATGTTAATGTATTATCTAGTAACCAAGTTTACACATAGAGTATCGTTTTTTGAGTATCTTTTTTTTCTGTGATGAGTACTTTAAGAAATGAGCTCTTATCTCTACACATTTTAGAAATTGATAAGAGCCTTGAATTTTGTGTAAGGGATCCCATCGGAAAAAATGTCCTTGTTACACTTACATTAAGTCTGAAGTGTTGGTCCTGCAACTTCCAGTAACCTGTCTTTTGAATTATGCCACAAATTATATTAAAAGGGGGGGCAGTTAATAGTGAACATTGAATATTATGCAGCAATACTAATTCCAAGCCAAGCACTGTATCCTTTTATGGGAAACATATGATTACCAAATTGTTATTTCTGATTTATGTAAATTTTTTTTTTACTGTTTATACCATATATAAAAAGAAATTAAATTAGGAATCATTCGCATTGTATAAATTAAGGAATGAATGAGAATCAACCGCAGTCCCCCTAGTTTCATTAATAGGGAATTAATGAAAAATGTTGGATAACAAAAAACCATTTGTTTATCACAAGACATTATTTTTAGCATAAAGATATAGTTTTTATTATGCAGTATTTTAAAGGTAATTTTGAAAAAAAAATTCTAACAAGTATAATTTATATAATGTCCAGCACAGTCATTTGTGCTCACTGCTGATTTGTAATGAGAACTTATCTTGAAATATTATACAATACTGTACACACACACACACACACACTATAATTTCAAGAATTTTGAAAATTTTAAGAATGAATTACATTGGACTGACAAATAAAACTTTCAAGGCTTAAATCAGGCTGAACAATTAACTTTATGCATGTAAGGTGTCAGCAGAAATTAGTGAATTTGAAATTTATAGCTGTAGCCCTATGTTGGTTGGTTACTGTTGCATATTCTGTTTTGAATCACTGTTTTAATGTACTATAGCAATATTGTGGATATATTCTTAAAATTTACAGGTTTTGTGGCATTTATAGGTGATATAGACAAACCCTTTTATAATTACAGTATACTGTATTTATAGGCTGTGATGTGCAGTTAAATTTAGAAAAAAGTGAGGTGTCATGTATATAAGGCATAGGGATTTATGATTTTTTTATTATTATAGACATTCATGCTTTTAAATGGCTTTAGGCAGCTTATGAAATGTAAAAATTTTCATAATGCAAGATTTTGTATGTTTTATTATATTGCCTTTTAGAGAGGTCCCCCTGAAGATTCTTGCTCACAACAACCTTATTGGCCGCATCATTGGGAAGGGAGGAACTACTATCAAGAAAATTATGGATGATACAAGCACTAAGATAACAGTATCTAGCATCAATGACATCAACAGCTTCAACTTAGAAAGAATCATCACAATAAAGGTAAAATCTGTTTACTTATTACCTTCCTCATTGTATAAGAATAAGTACAAATGTACAGTACTGGCAAGTTTGGCACAAAACTAAACCCACAGGCATATTGCTTTCCCAGAGGCTATTTATGAATTAGCCATTTGTATCTTGAGGCATCATTGATCAGTCTGGTTTTTTCATTGATATTTAGACAATCTGACCAAGAATAATCAACAAAGCCAACATGCTTATTTCCAGAAGCATCCTATATATGCTAACAGCATTTGGTGTTCCCGGGCAGTCACCCATCCAAGTACTATCCAAACTCCGTGTTGCTTAACTTTGCTGATCGGACCAGAAACCTATGCTTTCAACATGGTATGGCATTGTTGAGATTGAATAAGGATACTGTATTGCCATTTTTGTCTGGGTATTAATGAACTACAGAAGATAGGATATATAAGCTTTGGGTAGAGTTCCCTTAACTTGGCTTATATATAAATAAGTTGAGGGGTTAAGTTACAAACCCAATATGGTCTTTTCTCCATTTATTGGTAAAACTATATTGGTCACAGTCTATTAGTAGATGCACCATAATTAACTATGTTAGCTGTGAGTGTTAGTTAAGGACAAGGGCTCAGCTTGACTGAGTTAGGTCACCCGTCCGATTCTGGTGATCTTCAAGTCAAGACTGGTGCCTGTGAGGGGAGCTCTGAAGGAGAGGCTGGGCATTCTAAAGGTCGGCTTACTCATAGAGGAATTTCCCCTCACGTGAACAGCACATGGCACCTCACAGCTTATGTAAAATTACAGTAGGGTGATTCGATTATATAAACTAAATGTATTAACCCAAATTTATATATAATTGTTATTGCCATGAGACAGGGGCTAATACAAGGACATGCCATTGGGTACTGTACATTGACATGTTGAGATAGTAACTCCTACCAGATACTTTATTAGTCCCATATGTATTTTTACCCCTTAAAAGTTTGATGTACTGTGGATCCCATAGGCATGACTGCCTGTTAGGGTCGTACATTGTATACTAGGCCTTTGGTACACAAGGAGGCAGCATGGCCTGTACTGCACTTGACTGCATTTACTGCCCAAGCTGTAAACTTGGGTACCCATTTACAGCTGGTTGAACTGGGAGCGCGCGGGTATTGAACTGCCGACCCCTGTAACAGGAGGAGAGCACCGTATGCACTTGATCGAGGCGATCAAGTGTTATGAATTTTTAATTTGTTAAAAAATAAAAAAAGATCGTTAACCGAGGGATACCTGTACAGTACTATGGTGGACAAAAGTCCCTTCCCTCAGCCCTCCCTCTCTTTTCTCCTTTGGTCCCCATCCTCCGTCATACGCACTACACAGTACGCCATTTGTTGGACGATTACAGCACCTCCCTCAGTTGCTTCGTTATTCGAACCTCAGGGGATTCAGTCACATTGTGGCTGGCTGAGGGAAGGAACTTTTGTTCACCATTGTACTGTACAGGTATCCCTCGGTTAACGATCATTTTTTTTTTTTTACAAATTTAAAATTTATAACACTCATTTAATGATTGTCAATTTTCAATTTAGCGATTTTTGACTCCCTGAGAAAAATTTGGGAAGGAAACCTGAAAAACTGGGGATTCTGTGCTCCAAGTGCACACCATTACAATACAGTACAGTACTCTACTGTGGGTGAGAAGTAAAGAAAATATATTATAAAACTGTAAAATAAGAAAATTGATGAGCATGGGTGTGTATGTATGGGATTTGAATATATGTATTGAGGCACTGGCCTGTAACTTTGGTCAGCCGCACTCTTCTCCCCCCCCCCCATGTGACGTCACGACATACAGGAAACTGCCACACGTCTCTTGAGTCAGCTTGGTGATGACTCCCTGCTGAATTGTCGTGTGTCTACTGTACCATTTAAATGTGAGGAATAAATAGTAATAAAAAATAAATAAAAATACTGCATTGCCAATTGGCAATCGTTTCATGGAATACGAGACTTAACAACCTGCATTGGTGTAGATCTTTTTACATATTCAAGAATTTTCTGTTTCTTTCAAAATTTTTTTGATCGTTGACTGACTGAAGCCCAATGCTTTACCAATGACTGAGGGTGTTTTTCCTTTTTCAGAACGTTTAATTACATCAACTTTCACTCCCATTGTAATTGTTTTTCTTTTCTTGGATGCACTACTATCACATGCATTAGGTTTGCATTTGGGAGCCAGGATGAGGGCAGAAAAATAGTAATAAGAAGCAAAAAACATCAGTTTGCACTTAATCACACATATTACTGAGGTGAGAGTAAAATGTCCTGATGCTCCCTCAAGGCACATGGCTGGGTGACAACATTACTCCCCACCTGCCGCTCGCTCCACCTCGCCACTACGTCACACAAACTAATTCTCGTACTTTACTACTGTTTGTCGTATTCTTAAAATAATTGACCTTATGGGACCTCATTCATATCGACAGATGTTCGTAAGTCAGACGTTTGTAACTCTGGGACACCCCTGTATTGTACTGTATTGAACAAGGAAATTTTCTTTAAACTGGACAGTTGTCACATATCTTGGGTTTAAATTTAATAATTACTGGTATGTTAAATTCTGTTTTGGTTCTCTGTACTCAGGTTGACAATCCCTTATCCGAAATTCTGAAAACCGAAAGTTTTTTTTTTTTTTTTTTTAACAGGGATTAGCTCACTCTGCACAGGTCACTGACCCACATCAGGGCCTGGGGGGGGGGAAATTTAATAATATTTATAATAATAATTAGTCATAGTAAATAATGTTTATAATAAAAATTACACAAAAAATAAAATAACTGATAATAATAATAATAAAATAATAGTAAAATTAATAATAATAAAATAAATAGTAATAATAATAATTACAATAATACTGTAACAATAAAATAATAATAATAATAATAATAAGGAAATACATGAATGAAAAAAATATCAAAAGTGAGAAACATAACCTAGACTTAAGATTTATTATTATTACTATTATTATAATTACAGTTATTATATTTTCGCCCCCAATGCCCCAATGTGGGTCAGTGACCTGTGCCCAGGTGGGCTGATCCCTGTAAAAAAAAATAAATAATAAAATAAAAATAAATAAAAACTAACCTAACCATTCTGAAATCAGAAAAATTCCAAAATCCGAAATGCATCTTGCCCCAAGGATTTCGGATAAGGGATTGCCAACCTGGTATTTGTAAGATTTATTTCTATCATAATATTTTTTAAGCGATTCTTGTGATTAATTTTTTTTTTGTCATTGAATGTGTAAATGTAAAGTATTGAGTTGCCAAGATCCAGAAGTATTACATAAAACTAGATGTGTAAAGTTCATTTTTCAAGACTTGCTGTAAGAAAAATAGTGATGTAAAGAGAAAGAGTTGAAGATGGCATATACAGGCAGTCCCTGACTTACGACGGGTTAGGGATCCAAATCCAGGTCGTACGTCAAAAATGAAAAAATAATACAGTGTACCTAGAAAATCTAAAATGAAATACAGGTAGTTCTGCTATAACGCGATAATTGTGTTCTTGTAAAATATCGTATTATAGGAAATCGCGTAATAGAAATAACAGGGCTTATGGAGAAAATAGGGTTAGGTGCAGATTACTCGAAATCGAAAAAATGTAGTAGTTAGCCTAACACAAAGGATAGCACAGTCTAAATAAATGTTACATTCATATCTAATAATGAAATCATACAGTAAATGTAACACTTTACCTTGAAAAAATATGAATGTAACTTGATGGGGGAGAAGGGTGATTTTGAGGTTGATAACATCGAGCTTCTCTTCAAGTGTTATATCCTTTCTTTTACGATCATCACCGGGAATTCTATCACCAGAACGCTTCATGGAGATATTCTTCTTTACCATATTCACAATTAATACCACAAAATTGGAGAAATAGTAAGCAAAAATCGTGTTATAGCAAACAAGCGTTCGCGTTATACAAATATCGTTCCTAATTCATAAATCGCGTTAGAGCAAATTCGCGTTATTAAAACACGCGTTATAGCAGAACTCACTGTACAGTACAGTAAAAGTAATCAATAATGAAAAATGAATCAATTGTTACTGTGCACTTACCTTTAATGTAGTCAGCTGAATGCACATGGGGCCTCAATAATTTTTTAATTAAACATGGAGACTACATTAATTGGATGAAGCAGAGTAGGAGACAGGGCTGGGTGGGTCATCAATGTCGCTTTCTTCAGACAGGCTAACATGCTTGTTGAAGGTATTGGATCATCTTTAGGGAGTGAAGAGGCAGCAGTGGGGGACTCCTTAAAACATATGTCCAATTTAGACTGCACAGTTTGCCTTTTCTTTTCATTGTAAATCTCCCTGTAGCAAGCAAGTGCATCTTGGATCATTCTGTCAACTTTTGCAAAACGCTCAACATTATGATCCATTTCGTCAAACATTTGCATCCCCATATTAATAGTAGCAAATGCCTCTGCCATTTGTTTCTTCTGAGCACCACCAGAATTCTCACTTTTATGCTTGCCAGTCATTTTAAAGGGAATTAGAACCGAAAACATTGAAAATATTGTCAGTACACAGCGCTACCGACAACAACGACGGCCAATCACCAACTGAGCGCACTATGGCGTGGACGCTGTACACCACGAGGCGGCCCAGCCCACGCCACGCTCTCGTATGGGACGGAAACGTTTCGGTACTGGAAAATATGTACCTAATTTGAAAATTTTTTGGTCCGACTGAGGTGGTCGTATGTCCAGATGGTCATATGTCGAGTAGGTCGTAAGTCGAGGACTACCTGTAATGAGAAAGTACTGTAGAGTGAAATTTGCTGTGAGCTTCTATGAGTGAGTGCTTATTCCATCTCCCTCAAAATGGATATGAACTAACCTTTCTTATTAAAAGTTGATCAAAATCAACATAAGTAACAGACCTCCCTGGATTGATGAATATTGATATAGGTACATGGATGAAAAGTGTTATAGAATGGTGTTGGTGTCTAGAACATTTTATAAATGGTTGGTAAAAATAATTGATGTGAGTTCTGTAGATTAAAAAATGAACTAAGCAATTTAAAGTCAAGGAATATGTTGGTGAACTGTACTTTAAGTCAAATTCCCTATTAAAAGTACAAATCTCTTGATTTACTCTGCGAAGTGATGAATCTTAAAGCATTTAAGGAATGTGAATGCATTAATTCAGCATGTAATTACAGTAAATGGATATTTTATGCTTGATGAACCTGTTCAGTTTCCTATACAGTGAACCCTCGAAGATCCGGACTAAAAGGGGCGACCATCTGTCTGCAAAAGCTGAATGTCCGTATCTTCCGGTGAATGTACTAAATGTATAAAAATTATAAATAATTATATAAAAACACTTAAAATACAGTCCCGTATTTTATGGCACACAGTATATGAGACACAACCCTCATTTTAGCAGGGAGTGTTTAGGAAAACATACTTGTGTGTATTTTCCTCCTGTAGCCATAGTTTTCTTAAAATAATATATGCAGTACCAGTGCAGTAAATGTGAGGAATAAATAAAATAATATCAATAAATAAGTTACAACAAAATGTACTGTACTGCCAGACCAGTAAATCAAAGCCAAATGAAAGTTTAATCCAGTTGCCATTTGCATACACTCCCTGCTTGTGAGCCAGCTAACTCGTGTATAAAGAAATGTATAGTGATATCTCCGTTTGCCGGAACAATTGGTGCTGAGCACTTCCGGCTAATGAGACGACTCTCAAAGCTGGAAAAAAATCCTTCATCCCTGGAAATTTTCGGAATTTTCCATGTAATGGAAAAAGGTTCTCGGAAGTTCCAGAATGATGCATTATTTCAACTCTCGAACCCAGAAAAATATCCCCCATACCTGTAATTTTTCGGGTACTGGAAAAGTTTTCTCGGAATTTCCGGAAAGTGCGCCTGGTTTTCATCTCGGTGTGGTACCCAGAAAAAACTTCCCTATCCCCAGAATTTTCCGGGTACTGGGAAAATTTTATCGTAATTTTCCTGAAAATTCCGACTTTTGGAATTATTATTTTTTATTATATTTATTTATTGGGCACCCCCCTACATCCTTGTGTAAGGTGAAGCGCAGAAGCGTTTACAGCGCCCAACAGGGAAGCATGCTAAGTTCATGCTTGCCTTTATGTCTCACGAGTTAAGGGCGTAGAAGCCTGAAGAGTCAGTGGTTTTATGTCATCAAGTTATTGGAAGCTCCAACAACTTTCCCTGAATATGAATTCGCAACTTTCGATTTACACCAGGTACCTACTTTACTGCTAGGTGAACAGGGACTAATGGGGGCTAGGAAGTAAGTCCAAACAACTTCCACCGGCCCGGGAATCGAACCCGTGACATCTCGCTTATGAGGCAAGAACGATACCGCATCTACCACCGGTCCCCTGACTTTTGGAATGATTTTCCGAAAAAATTTAAATTCTGGCTATCAGAGAGTTCCAGGTTTGAGGGATTCTGGCTAATGGAGGTATTACTGTATTCCCTTTTTATGTTTGCCATTAGGACGGTTATTTATTTTACTCTTTTTCACAGTATGTATGTAGGATGGTGTGTTTATTTAATTGAATAAAGTTAAATGAAGAAAGCTACATCTATCTGCCCAAAAATATGAGTTTAAAAATAACCATAACACCCCACAGCTTGGCTCAGTAGCATGGTGGTTACAGTGATGAGTCTAACCTGATTACATTGCCATGATTAATCACTAATAAACACTATTATATCAGTACAGTGACCCCTCGGTTAACGAACTCAATCCGTTCCAGAAGGTCGTTCGTTAACCGAAAAGTTCGTTAACCGAAACCATTGTTTCAATGGGTTTTTGGGTAATTGGTTCCAGCTCACCGAAAATTTCCTAAATTCAACAAAAATGGTAGAAAAGTTCACTTACTTTGAGGTGTGTATGTAGAAGGCTCCTGGATGATGATGATGATGATGATGGGAATTAGAATGGGGGTGGAGGAGAAGGAAGAAGAGAAGGCATTGGGGTGGAAGAGAAGTCACCCCATGGCACCATTTCACCCATAAAATTTTAGTTCTCTTGGTGTATTTCAAGATTATTTTCTTTAAATCAACACTGCACTGCATTATATATTGTCAATATGTAAAATATATTTCAAAATGACCAATAATTTGCTTGGAAACACAGAAAAAAAGCATTTAGTTGAAGAGAGTCTCAAGCAAGATGTTACCTCCACTGAAAACAGAGAGAGACTAACGCCTGTCTGGTGTGTTAACAGGCTGGATGGCACGCCAGAAACTAGTTTCTTTACCTTCAATTATGTTCAATAATTGTTAAAATGACTAAAAAAGTTAATATTAAACTTTTAAAATTATTGAATATTATAAACTTCTTGATATTTACTAAAATAGTAAGGAATTTAAGCCCTAGAACCGATTAATGTATTGGCGGACTGATACTAAAGCTGGTTGCCCGGCCAGTGCAAGCGAAAACATGTTGAGGTCGGTTCGTAAGAAATTCATTAACCGAATTTTTGTTCGTTAACCGAATTGAAGATCCTTATGGAAGGCAGTTCGTTAACCGAAATTTCGTTAACCGAGGCGTTCGTTAAACGAGGGGTCACTGTAAACACTAATAATAACAGTAAATCAGTGAAATATGGAAGGGAGCGAGGAGAGTTATAACAGCAGACGATGCGCTAACTAGCGGTCACTCACTCCCCTGACTCGCTCCTGTTGCCTGGCGTACGATCAAAATAAGTATGGGAGAAATACATATCTTGTAATCTAATTTGAAAATGGGGACGGGCTCAGTGATAAACAAATCATTTAAACCATGCAATTACCTACGATGACATAATAAGAAACATTGTATCATTACTAGAGCGAAGGAAATAATATTCCCACAAACAACAATTTACAATTTTGTTTGTTTTCCACCTCCTCGGGCATCTATGTCTTGGTTACATGGGTCTAAGATGAGATTTGCTCTGTTTTGGGAATGCTTCTCAGGGAGGCTTCTTAGCCTTCAGAACCCCCAAATTTTTTCAGAAAATCTTTTGAAATCCAAATTTACTGGGTCCAAATCATCGAGGGTTCATTGTATTTTGGAATAGAATGTTTAGGGAAGGATGAATTTTGTCCTCTGCTTTAACAGGTTTACCTGTTTATTATCCACAGACATGTTTGAATAACTGAATTTCATATTAATTTTGTTGCTCTGACAAATAAACAAAACTGTATTTTATCTCCTCCATATCTCTCTTGTGGTGCAGTGGATACAGCACTCATCTCCTTTCCCTAAGGGTTGCTGGTTTGTTCCCAGGGCACTCCCAGTTCACCCAGCCTATAGGACCTATGTTCACTTTTCACTCTTGATTCTTCCCAGCAGTGAACAGCCTCAATTTTTCATACGTTTGTAATGTGTGTCCACCTCTTACAGTTTCATTATATTATCTGTGAATAACTGTGATACATCTAATTGCTGTTCCTCCTTAACTTGTATGGCAGTAATCTGTTAAATGAATAACTTGCCATTAATTAGTACAGTACACTGGATAAGATGTTATAAAAACCTCATCACATTTTAGGTCTTACCTGGCACATAGCCTACCTTTCCCGGTCGTGTCTGCAAAAGTGTTCCCATAAATCTTGGATAGATTGCAATACAGTACTTTAATCCACACATGTTTGAGGAACTATCTCAGTTTACACATGTTTCTTTTATTCATTTTCCTGAGAATTATCTTCATTTCTATATAGCACAGTACAGTACTCAAGTTCTGTTTTTCTCAAATTTTGCTTGGCCATTGCCAGTCTTTCCTAACATATCTCTAACATCTTAATTCCTATATCACTACAGATTTTTATATGTATATTATTTCTAGCCATTTCTTGCACAATGGTGGGTGACAAAATGAACAAGTAAACACACTTTTCCCTCCCTTCATTGTTTTCATTCATTCATGCTTACTACTGGAAAATGTATTCTCATTTGGTATACCTTTTCAAAAATAAATCTTCAAACCTTTAGTTAAGTCGCTTTACACAAGTCAACATCGCCCATCAGCAATATGTCCTTTCATAATAATCACTCAGAGGTGTTCCCCCCATTTTTACATTCTGTTGCTTCCTGACTGTCCATCTCTCTCAGTTTGTGTGCATCTTTCACCTTGTCCTTCTCCCACTACCACATCCATATAGTGTAACTGCTCTAGCACACTCCTACATTAATATCACACCATTCATTCCTAAACCCACTTAGAAAATACTGTTGAGAATTAGCCTGTTGTAAATGTGAAACTTTTAAGTGACATTCATAACCTGAGAGATATCTGGGGCCTTGTTGTGGAAGGGGAATACCATAGCAAATCACATTTGTTACAGCAGTAAGAATGAGTGAAAAGCCTGTGTCTGTTTGCTCTTAAATTATTGTGGAATATAATTTGAAAGGGAGATGTACAGTGGGGTATGCTATAACAAATCTAATTGGTTCTAGAACCTTGTTCGTTATAGGATTAATCCGTTCCAGGCCCCCAAATACAACCACTTAACACTGAAAAATATACTATAAAATTGTAAAAAATTTAAAAAAGTGCATAAATATGCATCTAAACCCCTGAAATAAAGAATATCATTAATACTTGTAATACAAAAACAATAAATTAGTAAAAAAAAAAATTTTTTTTTTTTTTTAAATGTTCGTTGTAGGAGTTTCATTCGTTATAGCATTCTCAATTTTATAGGTAAAACCGTTTGTTATAGGAATATTCGTAGTAGGATCCGTTCGTTATAGCATACCCCACTGTACAAGGAAATTAAATAACCATTGTATTAAAAGCATCTATCCATTTAACAAGTTTGCATTTATTTGACCTACTTTATTGTATATTTAATTGAAACTGATATATGGATTAATTATTTTGCAGGGTAACATTGAAGATATAGCTATGGCAGAGAATATGATTAGTGCCCGCTTGAGGACGAGCTACGAGAGTGATCTGCAGGCTTTCGCTCCTCAGAGTGCAATGTTCCCTGGTTTACATCCAATGGCCATGATGTCCACTGTAGGATTTGGTCTGCCACGTGGTGGTGGCGGTGGTGCCGGCATGGGCATGTATGGGTCATCGCCAACCTCGTATCCACCACTGTATCCAACACCTATACCTGGTCAACAAGGTTCACAAGGTTCAGAGGTGTGCGAGGTAATGGTAACTTGTTGTCTGTTTTTATTTGTTTATCTTGCTATCATTTTAAAAGTGCTATTTTTTTAAACAAATTATTATTGTAAAATGTTTATCCTATTTGTTGTCAGTTTAGATCACTTAACCATTTTGGGGGAAGAAAAAAAATATGCTCATGAATTTGAAGAGTATTGTAAGTAACTCATAAAACCCCGTAGTCTGTAGTAATTGAAAAATGAAAAAAGTCTTGAAGTTGAAATGTGGTTAGGAAATTACAAATGGGAAGGAGAAAGATGATAAGGGCTAATAAAAAAATTATTATTTTGCTTTAAAAATAGTGAAAATTATATTTTTTAAAACTTAAATGAAATATGTTCCAGTAACAATTGTGTAGTAAATTTGAAATGTGAAAAATAAATAATTAATATAAATAAGGAAACAAAAGTGAAATGCAAGAAAATCCTTAAAAAAAAAAAGTTAAAGAAAAATACTTTAAATGTGATTTTAAGAAAGTGGTGAAAAATTTGTTACCCTATCATTAGAGCATAGAGTTGTTCTTGTATGTGCAGTAATTTGAAAGATTTTTTGTTTTTTTTTATCATCCATGGGGTTAAAATAGCCTTAAGAATTAGTTCTTCATTCTTGAGTACTTATGATAACTTCAGATGTTGACTGTGAATATTTTTGTGGGTGATACCTAAAGGGATTGTACTTTTCCCAGCTGAGATTAAATTTTATTTAAACTCATTTTGAGAGCTTATACAAACAAAATTCACCCCCTTCACAAGTGCTCATGTGTGTGAGCTGTGTAGTGGACTAGGATGGGTTCACAGAGGGTGTCTCTTGACTGTGACATTTACGCAAGTGATGTGTCCTTAGAACATCATGGTATTTAAAATTCAGCCCAGGGCATCAGCCACATTGGCCTGGTATCAAAGACTGATTGAGGTAGTATAGGAACCTGTTCCTCTATGGTTAAGGTATTTGTGAAGTAAGTGTGCTTTTATGACAAGCCAGTGAGGAAATGGTTATACTAATATACTAGTACTGCTCCACAATGGATATGTTACACATTGCTTATTCATATGGAAATTCAAATTCAAGACTAGCAGGACTGCCTGCCCAACACAAGAACCACACTGTTTCTGGTTCCTTGAATACTGTAATGTGGAGGTGTAATTGGTTGGTTACCAAGCTGTTTTGGGAAGAAACTACAGTAAATGTTGCTCTGCAAAATTGGTGGTGTACATTATAGAATTCAATGCAACAGTTTAATTGATGAATGAATGTATCATGAAAATTACCTCAATGCTAATGGTATTTATGAACATTGGTGTTTATTTTTTAAAGTAAAGGTTCTATAAAGTCAAAGGAGTGTGGCAGTCAAGTGGATACAATGCTTTCCTCCTGTTTCAGGGGTCAGTGGTTTGACTCTTGGGCACTCCTAGTTCACCCAGCGATAAATGAGTACCCAAGTTTGCAACTTGGGTTACTGAATATGGTTGAGAGCAGTATTGGCCATGCTGCCTCATTGTGTACCAAAGGCTTGGTATACAGTGTGCTGTATTTTCATGTCCCTAACAGGCAGTCATGCCTATGGGACCCACTTTCACTATACTGTACTGTAAGGTCATGAGAATTGTATATTGTTGGCATTATTATTATTTATGTTTTTTTATTTATTTTTTTTTTGGGGGATACTTTTGGTACTTATTGACATTTAGCAGTCATCTTCTACTGGTACTTTCATAAAGAAACTAATATATATTAATTTATATTAACAGGAAGTGGCATTCCTTTATATCCCCAACTCTGCTGTTGGCGCCATTATTGGAACAAAAGGCTCACATATTCGCAACATTATTCGGTTTAGTGGAGCATCTGTGAAGATTGCACCTTTGGAGGAAGAAGGACGACCCACAGAACAAACTGAAAGAAAAGTAACAATTGTTGGTACGCCAGAAGCTCAGTGGAAGGTATGTAATTGTACCTTACTTGATGTATTTTCAATCCATCAGGGTGCTACCCTCATGTCTGGGGATTGGCAACTATGGCTCTCTGTTCTTCATACAGTAGTTTCACACTACAAGGTATCTTTATCAGTCTTCCTAGGTTTTGCATCTTTGGGGACATAGCTTTTAATATCATTCATCCTTCTCAGTCTTTGCCTTCTCCTGATCTCCCAACTCTTAATTTGCCCATTTATATTTCTACCATTATCATATCCCTTTGTCCTTAAGTATATGGCCAAAGTATCTTGTGATTGAATCTATAAATTAAGTTTTTGTCTTTGTTCTTACCAATCTTAGGAACTTTGTTTTTTCTGTCAGTGTACCTTATCTTTAGCATTTTTCTATGGCACCACATTTCAAAGACTCTTATCTTATATCTACTGAAAATGTACAAGTTTCTGACCCAGAATATAATACAGTATTACCTCTATTTACTAAAATTCGCCTTATACCAAACTGCTCCTCAGATTTCTCAAATAATCAACTATAATACTGTAATATAATTATCTACTGTGACTTAGAAATAAAGAAAATACAGGTACAGTATAACAAAAACTATAAAGTAAGAAAATTGAGGAGTGGGAAGTTAATGCTGTGTGAGAGAGGAGGTAGGAGAGTTGGGCTGCTGGCTGAACCAAGTGGAAAATTCCCATTCCAGTTCCGTGACCACCTTAAAATGGCAGTACAGATATCCCCCACTATATGGAAATTCAGGTTGCGGAAATTTGTCCTTCCAGAATTTGTAAATTATGATCACTAAACATTGGATACAGCCTGTAAATTCAACCTTACGTAAATGGAGTAAAATTTCAACACAAATATCACCATATAGGGGAAAAATATCTCTACTTGATTTATTTGGTGTGAATTTCTTGGTGTTTACTACATGTACCACCAAGTGTGGGTAGTAGGAAACCCACTCCGCCGTACTCTTTTGTGTTTATATCTCCCAGTGTGTATGCTTGATCTCTCGAGCCCAGCTCTTTGATTTACCCTTATTCAAGATGAGTGGAAAGCGACCATCAAGTGCAAGTAAAAGCAGTGGTGCTAAAACAGCGCCAGTAAAGGAATTAATGTTGGATATAAAACGATACTTTACGGAGGTTTGATGCAAGCAAAAAACTTAACCAGATTGAAAAAAAAAAAAAAACATTAGAGCTTGTTATGTCTACAGTGGGTATAATGCATGATAATTAAAGACAAAATTTGGTCAAGTGCTCAAGCACCTACTTCTTTAACTGCCCATACATTTTATTTTCATAGAAGTGATGTGATGCTAAATGAAACAGCTCATGTGTGTGTGGATTGAAGATCACAAACAATGCAGTGTGCCAATAAATTCGTGATCATTCAAGAGAAAGCAAAAGTTTGTATATTGATTTGCAGGAAGAGGAGGGTGCAATTTCTGTAGAAAAACCTTTTCAGGCTAGTAAAGCTTGGTTTGAAAGGTTTAAGTAGTGCCTGAATTTGCATAACATTAAGAATATCAGTGAAGGGTCAAGTGCCAACACAGAAGCTCTACGTAATTATCCTATTGGGCTGGAGAAAATTATTGATGAAAGTTGCTACATACCAGAGCAAGTGTACAAGATGGATGAAACGGAGTTTTTGGAAGTGCATGCCTGATAGGACATTTATTTCTCAGAAAAAAAGTCAGCATCAGGTTTTAAAGTTTCAAAAGATTGCCTAATTCTTCTTGTGGGAGGAAATGCTGCTGCTCATATGAAATTAAAGCCCTTACTCGTGTATCACTCTGAAAATCCAAGGGCTTTCAAGGGTTACACCAAGCTTAATCTATCTATTATTTGTTCAAATAAGAAGGCTTGAATGACTAATGAGTTTTTTCAAGACTGATTCACTAATTATGTTTACCCTGGTGTTGAAAGATGTGACAAGCATAATATACCCAACAAAGCATTACTCCTCTGAGACAATGCACCAAGCCACCCAATGAACTTAAATTATCTTTCTGATCATGTGAGAGTGGAGTTTATCCCCAAGAACACAACTGCCTTGCTCCAACCAATAGATAAAGGTGTGATTGTAATCTTCAAGGCATATTATCTAAGAAGAACTATTAAACAACTCATAAAAGCAATTGATAGGGAGGGTAAACCTACAGTAGCAACTTCTGGAAAAAGTTTTATCATGGACACTGGAGAGCATAGCTGAGTTGTGGGATGAAGTGAAATCATCAGCTATGACTGGTGTTTGGACAAACACATGGCCAGAGTGTATCCATGACTGTGAAGGTTTTCCCCAAGCAGAAAGTACTGTATACATCTAGTTCAGTAACACATTGACACCTACAAATGATGTAAGCTTTGCAGAAATCATAGAAGATGATGTGAATGAGTTGCTATAGTCCTATAGAAAAGATCTGTCTAATGAGGAACTGATGTTGTTGGAACAAGAGCAAGCTGCAGGAGAAGAGGAGGATATAGAAGCTCCACCCACCTCACTTCAGTTGACTACAAAGCAAATATTTAAAGGGTTGCACATAATGTATAGAGGAAGGTTTGCATATCTTTACTGCTAGTGATACCAATCATGAACGTACCTCAAAGTTGCTACAGTGAGCTGTGCAAAGAGAAAATGGGCTGTACATGTCAAACAATTTTGGATAATTGTTTGACCCCCAGAGCAGAGCCTGAAGCAGATGATGATTTACAAGACAAGGTGGAAGACAGTCCTGTAGTGCCCTTCCCAATGACTCCATTGCACCTCCTTCCCCCCTCACCATTACTATACAGTACTTTGATTTTTGGGGGAAAATTGCCCCAATATTTGCAAATTCATTTTTCTTAATGACTTTTGGGAATGCATCTTTTGCAATAAATGAGGTATTCCCAAAAAACACTTCTACAATATTTCATGTACTTGTCTTAATTTGTGTAAATTTTCCTATTTCTTATAATGTGTGTACTGTACATATTCATTTCAAGTGCATTTTTTCAAACTAGATTTGTCATTTTTATTTTTATTATTTACTTGCCAAACTGTTGCAAACACTTGGCTTGAGGCTCATTATGTTTTGTAATTGTGCCATTTATTGTCACAGTAGTTCATAAGTTTTGTGGTTTGTAGAATTGGTTTCTTTTTCCAGGCACAGTTCCTGATCTTTGAGAAGATACGTGAGGAAGGTTATGGTGTTGGCGTAGAGGATGTACGATTAACTGTGGAGATTGTTGTTCCATCATCACAGGTGAGTTGATGACACTTAAGATGTGAGACAAATTTCAAAACTTCTTCACAAATTTTAACCTGCATATACTAGAGTCTGTCATCCAAAATGTTTGGGACCAGGAGTCCTTTTTTAAAATGGCTAATTACATAAAGTGGATACTGTCATGAACTTGTGTCCAAGGAAAACATGCAATAAACTATATTTCTTGAGCTCAACTTGGTTATATTATTAGTTTCTGCAAGTACCTTTGCACTAACTTACTTCATTATTCTCAAACACTCAATGATATTATATCTACAAATAATCTTTCCATGTTTGATAATTTTTTTACAGTCACTGTATAGTTTACTCCTCAAACTCACATAAAGACACGTAGACTTGTCAATCACACCACCACATGCAGGCACTGAGCCAGTTGCCCGTTTACAATTTCTCTTCATATACTCATGTATTTTGAGGAAAATTAAATAAAAGAAAAATATTTTATATTCCGAAATATAATTTTTTGACATTCCATCAGAAGGTTAGTAATGAGACCACTATACCCCCCACCCTACCTCCACCTGACATTGCATCAGGTCAGGTCAGTTACATGAAACCCATTAATCCCCCACAGCTCCATGGGAGTGGAAAATAAGTCTTTGCTGTAACACAGTTTCATTCACACCCATATCCTATAGATTTTTATTTTTTAAATATATTTATTGAACCAAACTTTTAGATAAACTATTCTGGATTATTATAGTAAAGAAATGGAGTTTCTAACTTAATTAGAACTGCATTTACGGACTCCAGTAGTTTAGACTAGAGGAAAACATCCCCAGCACCCAGAAACATTCTGGGGAAGTGGGCCAGTGTCTGTGTGTGCAAGATGTCTACTTCAGACACTCATAAACTTTTCCCAGTAACCGGAAAAGATTCCGGGGATAAGGAATTTTCCTGGGTTTGAGAAAGTCGTCTGGTTAGCTGTTAATGTGTGTGCTGTGTTAGTGTCTTGGCATGTCACCTCACCACCTGACTCCATCACCTCACCCTTTGCCTTGTTAGCTCAGCTCGGAATTACATTGATTTATCACTGCATTATTTATTTATTTTTTGTTTTATGTACATTTAAAGAAATATTTATATTTGCACAGTAATTATAAATAGACCAAGAGCAGAAAAATCCAGCATTACCCAAGCTGTTGGTCAACCCACCCATGCACCAACCATGTGAGGATACAGCTAAATATGATGCATTCTTTCATAATGCTGGAAACCCTTGTCCTCAGGCGCTGAGCAGACATATTTTGAGTGATGTTCTCAGATTTTCAGGAAATTGCACATTATTTCTCGATCGACATTTGTTCCCAGACCCAGAAATAAATTTTTTTATATCTCTCTCTCTCTCTCTCTCTCTCTCTCTCTCTCAGAAAATGCTTTTGATTTTCAGCCTCAGAATTTGTTCCCAAACCCAGAATTTAGTGAATTTTCCCCCAAAATTCCAAGCAAATTTCAATTCCAGCTATTGGAGAGTTCCGGGTTTGAGGAATTCCAGCTAGCACTAAGGTTTTCGGTACTGTACAACACGAGATGCTGTGTCACAGGCAATGGTTGAGCGCAGTGAGGAGATGCTGCAGGCACATGGGGTGACTCGTTGTGCTGGAGGCAGGCTCGTAAGCTAGCTACCATCTGCTTACTGTGAATAGTCAAAATCGTGAATTGCAAACCCGCGAATAGCAAGGGTTTACTGTACACAATTGATAGCACCATGTTGAATTTGGTTCATTTTGTAGAATTTATGTTGGCATAAAATAGCTAATTAGCTAATTTTCCTAATTATAATATTAATAGCAACAATTCACAACCTATTGCTTTATATGATTAATTTAAATGCTATAGTTGTTGCAAATTTTACTTGGATAATAATTAAGATTGGTTTCAACTTCAGGTACCAATAATTTATTTTTTTCCAGCTGGAACCAAGTCAAATTTTTTCATTTTAAAGTAAAATTAATTTTACCTTTAACCTACCTTTTTATATTGGTACCCTTATAGATTCTTTTGTAAAATGCAAGGAAAGATTCTTCTGGTTAACACCAATCAAATTATTCTGCTGAAGAAAAGCCACTAGTAACCCAGTTATTATTTGGTTATCCGGCTGGGTAAGAGAGGTATCTGGCCGGCTATCGGATATTTGCTATTATCTGGCCGGATATTGGACATTTGCTATTATCTGGCCGGATACCTTATTCGGTGCACCCCTAATGAAAATTAACTTCCTTCTTTGGGTAATTTTTGGTTCAGATAGGACTTGCTAGAACAGCAAAATGTTTTGCTGATGTCCTTGTGTTGAAGCAACATACTGCAAGCCCTAAAGAAATGAAATCTAATGTTGGTTATGTAATTTAATGGTATTGTGACAGTACCATTTGCACTGACATGTTTGTTCATAAATCTGCAGGATTGCATACAGTATTTATTTACTTGCATCTTTCACAGGTTGGACGTATAATTGGTAAAGGAGGTCAAAATGTGCGTGACCTTCAGCGTCAAACAGGTTCAGTAATCAAGCTTCCTCAGCAAGGATCCACTACTTCAGAAGAAACTACCGTCCACATCGTAGGCCCCTTCTTTTCTGTACAGGTCAGTTTTTTGTTTGTTTATATTATATATACAGTAGTTAATATTAGGCCACTAGTAGTAGTGAGTAGTTGCCGTAGTTTCATACTGTAGCATTTATCACTACTTTTATTATTATGTCTTGGGGTGTTGCTATATTTTGTAACATTTGGAGTTGTTGATGAAACAGTAAAAAAAAAATTATAATCTTTATTTTTACCCGTTCCTTCTGTTATTTCTTTCCTTCCTCTGTCCATTTTTTCTTTTCACTTCCTGATTGTTTTTATTTTTTCCCACGAATATGTCTGTATTATCAATGTTTTCCACATGCAATTTTTTTTTTCTTGAGACTGGTAGGGAACATGATTGTTATGTAATAATAGTGTTTTGGTTATTTGGTTGGAATTTCTGAAGGAAAGTTTCAGAGAAAGTCTTGGCAAAAAGATCCATGTTTACTGACATGAGTGTTACTGTTCTGAAACCTGAAAATGCCTCCATTTTATTCTTGAGATTGGCTGAAGACAGACACTTACAGGACTAACAATGTGAAAGGCTAAATCCACATGATTTGTTTATGATTTCAACCAGATTTTTGCAATTACTGTACTGGTTAAATAAGATAAAGGTTTGTTCAATATTGTACTAATGCTTATGATTTCTGATCCACAGTCAGCCCAACGCCGTATCAGAGCTATCATCCAGATGTCAACAGCTCCCAGCAGTGGGCGTCTTAGCCGGGTACCCTTGACATCACGAATGCAGTGAGGTCATTGATAGAGATGACATCGTAACCAAGTCCTGCCCACATGCCAGCGCCACGCCCCAAGCAACATACCAAAGAGACGGAGATGTTGGAGCTTAGGACTGACTGTGTGTGTCGGCGGCTTCCCTCACTTGACCTCGCTTGCTTGCTTGTTTTGCCTCTGGGGCCCAGGCTGGTTGACCTGAGCTTGACTAACGCATCACGTATCTCAGGGGGATTGTCTGAAGTAGAGTATTTGCATTGTAGCTGTTGGATTGATTTGCGTTGATGTATATGTAGGGTCTTGTTTTGTTTATCATAGAATATGATTTTGTTTACAGCGGATGTGAAATGCTTCTAGTGATTGCCTTTAAAGAGATATTCAGGTAATACCTTTGTCATTATACAATGAGTGTGATGTGCGCTTGCTTTGGCTGTCACCCGTCCTGGGCCCCAGACACGAGTTGTGACAAAGGTGCATCAAGTAACTGAGAGAGCATTGTGTTGTGTAGTACCCAAGCCGCTTGTGCACATTTGTGTGCACGTAGGCATGTGTGTGCATACGTTGAATGCACCTGAGGCTCCTGTGTTGAGTTCTGACCCCCTGTGTACACTTGTTGGCTGCACCAGTCAATTTCGCGGCCAGCAAAGACGAGTCATTAGACACCAAGCAACTTTTAGCCCAGTGGCTTGTGTTGAAGTGGTGTTGTCTGCTCGTCTAGTTAGTGTGGGCACTGTTGATATCAGGGCTCCGCTGTTTAGTTAACTAGTACAAAAGTTTGTGGAATATAATGGACCATTGTTATAATATGGTCTTTTTTGTACGCAAAGTTATAGCAAAGTTTATTTTTGATACATTGTTGGAGCAATTTTTTTGTTAAATTTTTTTTAATGAAGGAAAATATTGTAATGTAGCATGGAAAATGCTATATAAAAAAAAAGCCTTGTCAGCACTCTCCACATACCACCTCTCTTCAGGTCAGTAGATCCTAGACTGACTCAATGGGGGACTTGGCATGCGTTCAAGTCGCATCGTTTTCCGCTACTCCATAAAGGTAGACACCATACCACAGTTTGACAAGGAAATTTTAAGAAACTATTACAGGGGATCAAAATTCCGAACTCACAAAACAAAACAATGTATGCAAAACAGGAAATGATGTATACTCTATATGAAATGCCCACTGATTTTGTAGTACCATGAACATTGAAATACTTCACTCAGGTGACTCTAGAAGCTGATTGATGCAGCACAGGTGTGCCATGTGCTGCATCTGTGACTGTGGGGTGGCGGCACGGGGCGCACACCTCACCCCCACCCCACCTGTGCTACCTCACTCCTATGCCAACCCTCATCCCTGCAGCACCAGAGCAATTCCTCATTTGAAACTTTATGCGAAATTCCCTTCTACCATTTGTGTTATCCTGTGTAAGCTTCTCCTATTTTTATTTAATGTTGATGAAAGCACCAAGAGATACTAATCAATTTTGCATTGTACTAAGGGGAATGGTTGCAATGTTTGCCTTTAAAAGGTATGAGACATGATCAGCACTTGAATTGTTTGAAATATATGTAAATATGCATGAATTTGGACCACTTTCTCCAGTTACGCTTAAGAGGCAGCCAAGAAATTATTAACCTAAAGGTATGTGTATGATCAGCTGATCCTGTTACATACCCATTCTGTGTGAGAGTCTCTTGGGTGTTTGCATGTGTGTTATCAGCTGTTGCTGTACCTAATTTTCAATTAATAATTGAGGACTTGCTAGGATGCTGTGGGACTGAGACCTGCTGCTGATTGCCCCATTACAAAGAATGGAAGTGTTAAGGGTATAGTAAAGGAAACTTCCATATGTGATACTGGCTAGTTAATTTGTGGCTTCACTGGTATCCCAGCATTCTTGGTAACTGTGTGAGTGTTCGCAACAACATACCATTCAGAGCTCTCAACTGCTTCTCAATGACCAATTAAGTTTAGGGAGTTGCACCTGTTGGTGTACCATAGCCCATAGCAGCTATTAAAAATACTGGGTTGTTAGAACCACAACTGGGCTTGTTTTAAGTTAACTATACCATGCCCTTTCCCCTTCTGTGCCTTCAGTGTTGGGCAACAAGAAGGCCATGATTCTAAAACATAACTTGAAATCAGCTAAAGATTCTTGCATAGACTGGCTTTGAAATGTGATTGGCTGTGTTAATTGTAAATGTTGTTATTAGATCTAATTGGTTTACTATTTTCCTCTGCCATGCTGGTTTTAAGTAATGTTTGTGGAGTACAGGCCAAAGCCTCTGCAGATACATGTTGGTTGTAGGTGCGTTCCATGTAGATGCTCTGTTTGATTACGGTTATGAAAAAAATTCTATTCTGCCTGTATTCCCACTGGACTGTATATGATATGATTGGTGATTATGATACTTAAATATTGCATCAGTGATTCATTTACTAATTGCAACAGAAATTTGAAGTCCTATTGAAATGCTATCTTGCATTCAAAATCGCCAATGGTACCACATTTGTCGTCTGATTATAAACAGCACTTGGTTTTGCGCTAGTGTATGTAACAGTTTCCTCACTGGATAACCTTTCAGATGACAGGTTTCGGGCCCCTCCGTCTGGATGCTTGTAGAAAAATATGATCTGATGAAAAATCGTTTTACTGGTCTGGGAGTTCAGAAGTTGCAACCCCACATTCACTATCACACTTATTAAAAACACACATTAATCTATCCTGCATATCCAAATTGGCACATTTTTTGTTTCTGCAAGTATTCAGGCAAAGGGCTCCTTTCATAGTACTCTTCAAGTTTGTTTAGCTGTTATGTTTAGATTATGTATGAGGACTTCTTACCCATCATGGTTCACTTCTTGGAATTAGTTGTGCAGCACTTGAAGACTTCCGGGTGGAAAGAAAGGATGTTTTAAATCTATTAAGTTGTATTTGAAGAATATATTTTCTTCATATAACATTAATATTTTGTCGAGTGCTCAGTGCTTACTTGCTTTTTGACATATCACCCCAGATTTATCTTGTCTATTTTGTCTCCTTTCCATCCCCCCCAACCCTACTTGTCGTAGCCCTTCTCATATTTTTTGTTACCATTTTTCCTTTCTTTCAAATTTTCTTTTTTCCCTTTCTTTCTATTATATTTATTATTTGTTGTTTTCGAATAATAGGTAAAAGGATATATTGCATTTTTCCACCCTACGGTTTTCTTTCCACTCGCTGGTGTTTGGAAGGTGTCGTCTTTGCAGCCCTAGTGTACGTACAGCTGTAGCTAACGTACATAGAGCTACTTTGCGGTATCTCCCACTGTGGGCGGCAGATGTAGGTGGTGTGGGTGTGGGTATGACTGGGATTCTGTAATATAAAATGAGCTATGTTTGTCCTCGCCAGACCTTCACCCCACCACTTCCATCTATGCCATGCTGAGGGTTCCATTGTTCCAAGGTGTCCCCTTGTGGCCCATAAGTTTATTAGACAGCAGTCTCTCCTATTTGGTTCCAGGATACAACATTTTTATTGTTATAAATGATTATTTAAATCATTATCAGATATGGATTATTGACTTATATTATTTCTTGAAATGATTTGAGTGCTGTCACTTGAACATTGCTTATTCTTGAAATCAAATAGGAAAGGTTGAGTGCCAGTGACTTTTCAAGGTTACATATATAATGCCTGGTGGCCATGGAGTCCAAAATGTTGCTGTTTGGCCAATTGTTATTGGCAACTTTGGATGATGGTAGTCAGGTGGGTAATTGTAACCGAGGCCAGTGGGGCCTTGCGCCTTCAGACAGGCACTCATAACCCCTCCCCCTCCCCCCTTCTCCAAGGTGCCTCTGACTTTATCCACCCCCCTTCCCCTCTAAATCCAATAGTCAATTGGTCCCGGGGTTGATCAGTGTTTTATTCAGCTGGCCACATTTCTCAGAACCAACATTGGCTCTGTTTTGGAGGGTGCCTCAGTACAACAGGTCTGGCTCATCTGCCCAGTCTTTGTGTCCTCCTGACCCAGCGGCGCTCCACATCAGTGTACAAAGCATCAATCCCGCCTCCTCTGCACCTCCCACCGTGTGCCTCGCGCCGCTGTTGCTGTTGAAGGGGGGCTCACCTCAGCCAAGTAACCACTTCAATCCTGGGCCAGCCTGGAGGGGCATCCTACCGCATTATGCCTCTACTGTAACCAACCAGTCTGCCTGAAGCTGAGCTTGAATACCAGATCCAGGCCATGCCACCACAATCCACTACCACAATCCACCACCACCACAACTACTCCACAACCACCACATTTGGGTACCAGCCACTGCTTCTCCTCTCTACTGGTTCAAGTAATAAACAATTTCAGGTTAATAGAGTATTTATTTTACCTTCCTTGATAGCAAAATCCTTCCACATTTGAAAGTTCATAAAGACAAACAAAATATACAGTAGACTAAATGTTTTAGGAACATGCCAAGATGGGTTTCAATATCTTAAATCTATATAAAATCTATGTACAGTACAGTACTTCCAAAAGTTTTGTACTGTATATACACATCAATAATTTCTATTTATATTTAAACATTATTGTTTTATACTATGTTATTTTATTTGTTTGTTGAATTGTTGTTTATAATCGTTGCTGTTATGCCATTTTTTTTCTTACAATTTTCTTGGTTATAGGTTAAGCCAGTCATGGAGACAGTGGTGTTTCTTAAATGACAAAGAATGATTGAGAGAACGCGCATGCATGCCGTGGGCGTCAACAAAGGCTGTAAGAGACTGCTCCTTAAAAGTCATATTTCTGACGAATTCAGCGAGTCTACTACCAGGTAATCCCAGTCTGTGCAGAGAACTATAGTAAGACCCAGTTATCAGCACGGTGACATCTATTTTGTTTTTAACCTTTGGACTTTGTCATTTTTGTTTGATAAAAACATCTGGTCCTACCACCCGGTCCCTCTGATCGAAGATTTTCCAGTTTGTGACGTAGCAGTGACGTCTTACCACTCCACCTGACTGCAGCGTTGCCAACATGCCCTATGCCCGCCGTTAATCGCTTCCGTTCGTTGGAGACGGCGGCAGTAGGTGACAGTGATGATGATGACTCCTCTTGAAGACAAGTCTAAGAAGCAAAAACCTCATAAGTCAGGGTCTCCAGCAGGGACTCGGGCTCCCTCTCGCACCTCGTCTGCGGCTGTAGAGGGTGACCTCCTTCTGCTGTTGGGGTCCCCAATTGAGCTTACATGTGGCTCAATGACCAACCCTCCGCCGACGATGGACATAGGGGATTCCCTTCGTCTTCCTGCCCCGTAGCGCCTTCGTCGTCTCGCCTTTCCTCGGGACTTGCCTCTGAGCCCACGGACGACCTGGTTCTTCCATCACTGCTCAACACTTCGCCTCCCCCGAGGTCCTACAGCCTTAATAGTCACCACACAAATGGACGAGACGGTATGCCTGCTCACTCAAGTGGGCTTTCCTGCTCCCCAAGGGGAGGTGATGCTGAAGTTCACCACCATCACCCCAGAAACTCGTCGTACCAAGGTAATGGTTCGCCACGTACCCTGGGAGATCCCTATCGATGATATTCGCCCTCTTCTCCCACAACTACTTGACATGGAGCACCACATCAACTTGGTCTCCAAACGTCCATCCAACGAACTCATTGGCTGGTGGGTGGGCCCCTTCCCCTCGAAGGCGAATGTAGGACCTATTCACAACTGTCCTCTCGACCGATTTATCGGAACCCTGAAAATCTGTGGTCGTTGCCAATCGTGGAAACACCGCACCTGGGAGTGCACGAGGATGATCACCTGCGGTTTCTGTGCAGGTCCTCACGACACAGTGGAATGCAAAGCGAAAATTCAGAACAAAATCCCAGTTGTTTCACTGTATGTGAACTGCCATGGCAGTCACCACACCTGGAATGCCAACTGCCCACAGCGTCCTGGCACTCGCTCGGGGAACGCTTACCTTGTTCCACCGCCCTCATCTCTGACGAAGCCTCTGTCCACCAAACCTCACTCCTATCCACCACCGCCTCTTCCATCCGCCAAGGATTTCCCATTGATCTCCTCTCCTCTACCATCCCCCCCCTATCACCCATCTTTTCTCCTCCCTACCGTTCTTGGAACAAGGTCGTTGCCGACCCTGCCACACAGTCACCACCACCACCTCCCGCCCACCTCGACCCCAGCTGTCTTTCACCAGCACCACCACCTCTTGCTCACCCGAGTCCTTACCTTTCCTCTCCGTCACCACCACCTCTTGCCCAGTCGGGCCCTCCCCGCCACCTCCAGCTCCTGCACAAGTACACCAAGTTGATTCTATGGAAACAATCACTCTGCCTGGATCTCCACTCCAAGCAAATCAACCTTCTCTCTGCCCAACTCAACTCGTTTGTGGAGACAATTGCAACATTGCAGAGGCAACAACTCAATCTGGACACCCTGACCCAACAGGGGTGCACTTTGCAAGCCCTGGTGACCAGCCTCCTTCCTTCTCCTGAGATGGAGGATCCATCCCTCGCTCTCCCTCTCCAATATCTTAAACAGAATTTGGTACCTCCTCCGGAGCCCTGTCTATCTCCACTGAATCATCTTTCACCGGAGGCTGTTCCCTCCTCTTCTTACAATGCAACATCCAGGGACTTAGACCTCGCTGGACAGACCTCGCCCAGTTTGTGCTCTCCCATGAAGTAGATGTTGCTCTACTTCAGGAAACCGTCACAGACGATGTTACTCCACTCCGCCTCTCTGGCTATTCTGTTTACACCCTGCCTCGGAACCGTGGGGAGGCTCGTGGCCTCCTCACCCTTGTGCATAACACCATTCCATCTGTTCGTCTCCCTTCACCCGACTCACTTGGACCCCCATCTGAATTACTTTGTCTCCCTTACTCTTGGTGACCGGACCCTTCGTGTAGTCCATGTTCATTTCAGGAGTGATTCTCTGGACCCCCAGGTTCTCCATGACCTCCATGATGGGGTTCCCAATATTGTTCTTGGTGACTTTAATGCCTGCCATCCCACTCTTACTCCAGATTATCCCACTCCACAGTTCTTGATGGGGATGATGATGTTCGGTTTCTTTGTCCTGACGATCCTACTCGCCTCCCCCATAGTTTCCTTGATGTTGGCTTACTATTGAACGGTCATACCTCCTTTCATCCTACTGTCTGCACCGAGCCTGCTCTGTATAGTGACCATCTTGCCATTACTACCCATCTCAGGCTCTCCTCTGCCCCCACATCAGCTCCTTATCGATCCCCTTGCCTTCGTCTCACACAAGATGCTGTTCCTTCCTTTACTTTTCTACCTGGGCGGATTCCTATGTTGTCCCTCAGTCCTTTGATTCTTACAGTGGTGATTTTGTTGATGCCGTGTATGACTCTGTCAGTCGCGCTGCCCCTCCACGCCCTCCCCGTCACCCCAGAAGTGCCACCAACTACTGGTATCGTATCCCTGCCATGAGACATCTCCGGCAGGTAACCCGTGGTCTCCACTCTGCCATACGGAGGTCTCGCTCTCCAGAGGACTGGGCAGACTTAAAAAACTGGTGCTCCTTTGCAACTCAGGAGCATCAGCTGAGTCGTGAGGCGGACTGGCTATCCTTCACGGGGGCTCTATCGTTCCAGTCGTCACCCTCATATGTATGGAATCTGATAAATGCTATACGGGGTACTCGACGGAGGCCTCCTCCCCACCCTGACCCCACCTCCCTTGCCTGTTCTTTAATGGAGGACTGGGCACGAGCTTCCTCCCCTGAGGCACTTCCAGATCCGATGCAGGAGGCAGTGCAGGCTCACATCGATGTAGATAATCTACTTTCCCGAAAAGTGGATACTTACGATCTATTGAGAATTCGAACTTACGATCTTTCTAATTACCAAAAGATTGTAAGTATCTACTCGTAAGTTATTTTATTCTCTTAAGTTCGAACTTGCGATCCTTTGAGAATTAGAAAGATCGTAAGTTCGAGCTTAAGATAAAAAATAACTTATGATCTTTTGAGAATTCGAACTTTCAATCTTTATAATTCTCAAAAGATCGTAAATAGATTTTCTACTTTTTGGGAAAGTAGAAAAGTTGGCTCTATCATTTTTGCCTTTGGAACCCTTTTGTTTTCAACTTTTTTCTTAGGATTAATATAAAAAACGAAAAATATGTATTTTTTTTATCTATACGACACAGTAAGTTACTATACAAATAGTTCCAATATTTATTGTAATGATTGACATCAGAGGGTGTTACTGCTAGGTTAGGTTCCCCTTATGGTACTACAACCTGTGTACACAGGGTCCCATAAGGGGAACCCAACCTGGATCATGCAAGGCTACCAGTGTACCTTGGTCGACGTGTCTCACCTATCTCTATAGTAGGGGGCTCAGACAAGCCTCGGCACCTAGCCCCTGGTAGCCTCACAGTCCCTCACAGTAACAGACAGCCTTTGGTGTCATCACATAGCCCTTACTAGTTGTACACAACTAGCAACTTATGAGCACCCCTAGAAGCATCATGTAGACCTTATGGGAGCATCAATCAGCCTCCTCGGAGACAAATAGCTCTTAAGAGCCTCACACATCCCCAAGTTGCCACAAATGTCACATATCCCCGTGAAGTTACACTACCTCGAAAATTTTTTTTAACATGTACAACATTTAAAAAAAAAAATACAATTACAAATGTTTATCCAGAAGAAAAATTCCTTGGTTACAAAGCAAGTTGTGAACAAGTAAGATATAAATTACTGATAATTAAGGTAAATTGTTAAACTATTGCTATACAAAGTTCTCAAATTATAACTACAGGTTGACAATCCCTTATACGAAATTCCGAAAACCGAAAGTTTTTTTTAGTGGAGCAAAAATTATTATTATTATTATTATTTTACACGGGGGATTAGCCCACCCGGGCACAGGTCACTGACCCACATTGGGGCCTGGGGGGCGAAAATGTCGTAATAATAATAATCATTCATAGTAAACAAAATTTTTAATAAAAAATACACCAAAATAAAATAATAATAACAATACTAATTATAACAGTACTAATTATAACAATAATAATTATAACAATAATAATAATAATAAAAATATTAATAAAATAATAATAATAAAGAAATACAAGAATGAAAAAAGATCGAAAGTGAAAAACACGACCTAGACCTAGGAATTATTATTATTATTATATTATTAATTATTAATTATTATTATTATTATTATTATTATTATTATTATTATTACTACTACTAAATTTTCGCCCCCTAGGCCCTGATGTGGGTCTGTGACTTGTGCCCAGGTGGGCTAATCCCCGTAAAAAAAAAAAAATAAATAAAATAACCTAACCTAACCAGTCTGAAATCCGAAACATTTCGGATAAGTGATAGTCAACCTGTAATAAGGTTACAATAGTAGGTAGTAGGCAGCTATCAAAAAACGGGGAGGTACTACCGCCTGGGAAGATATTGGAAGCATAATGTGTTGTCTAATGTTAGACCCTGCTGTCTTATGGCATCACGAAAATTGTGACCAAGTCCCAGGTTTCCGATTTGACTTTCTTTCTCTTGCTTTGACAACACAACATACATATATTGTTTTTGCTCTTGATCTTTTTTTTTTCTTTGTTATGGTTCTTTATTATTATTATTATTATTATTGCAGAGTTGTTATTGTTATCATTATTATTTTATTATTTATATTTTTGTATTTTTTATTATAAATTTTACTTCTTTGAATTATTATTATTATTATTATTATTATTATTATTATTATTATTATTATTATTATTATTATTATTATTATTATTATTATTATTATTATTGCCCCCCAGGCCCCGATGTGCCCGGGTGGAGCTAATCCCGTAAAAAAAAAAAAAAAACTTTGGTTAGTGACGAAGAAAAAACATTACAACCATGTGTGGCATACGTTGTGTGTGTCTCCAGTGTTAATGATCTTATAGCTGCTAAATGGAAATAACACAGACCTTGCTACATACAGTTTATTCGACACATTAATAAATGAAAACGCCAAAAAATGATCTAGCACTGCACTGATTGCCACTGAATTAAAATTTGCTTGTGGAAGATGACACGTGCTGGAACTGCCAGCAGCTGGGACTGAATAATCCCCCCATTAACCAGAATAATTTGTACAGAGCAGTTCTGGGTTTGAGAGATATGTGGGTATCGAGATGGGTTTTCTTATGCCCAGAAAAAATGGCACTTCTCTGGAATATTTTCATGTCGGACAGACATACAGCTGTATTTATTTATGGAAACACTACTGTACACGCACAACATATTGTAAATAAAAAAATATATACTATTGTATACACTTAACTGTACTCCCCAGCAGATGCTGTCTTCTTGAGCTTGTGATGCAGGCAGACCAAAGGGCGATATGATGAAACATGAGGGTCTGCCTTTGTGTCCTGTAGCAGGTCTTGCTGTTATTCTTTTCTCCCTCCATAAAGGAGGAATTATACATGCACTGTGGGTAGTTGGCATCTATCAAACCGGGAGGTACTACTGCCTGGTAAGATATTGGAATCCTAGTTTGTTGTCTAATGGTAGACCCTGCTGCCATATGGCATCACAAATATTGTGACAAGTCTCAGGTTGTTGATCTGACTGACTTTCTGCCTCATTTACATATAATTGCAGGTCTCAATTGTTTCTCTGACTTTGACAACACATCATATGTATAATATTTCACTCGTGATTTTATTTCAATTTCTGTATTTATATTTGGTTCAAAATTGTTTCCCCCCAGGCCACAATGTAGGTCGGTGACCCTTGCCTAGATGGGCTAATCCCTGTAAAAAAAATAATGTATAGTTCCCCCAAGAAGTATCATTAGGTTTTCCATTGATTCATTTTGAAACTCCAGATGAAATGCTGGTATGATCCACAGTGCATCCTCGTAAGTTTGCTATGTCTGCTCGCCATACCAACAACAACTGGAGGAAGGAGTCATCCTTACACGACTCACTAAATACTTCAATATAACATTAAGCTATATTAAAGTATGAATCATTTGAAAATGTATGCAGTATACTCATTCATGCTCAAACGTCGTGGATGTAGAACTACCAACCGTTCAGAAATAGGTCAAGTAACATTGCTCAGAAAGCCTCGAATCACACTGATCCCATGGCTAATGATACTTTTTTGGAGGATTGTACAGTCATAGACAAAAGTTCTCTCCCGTGGTGAAACCGAATTGCGGGAATGAGTCTCTGAACATACTTACTCTGACTATCGTTTGGTGCAGGTGTGCTGTTCTCCTTTGGGGTTGATACTGCTTCATATTGGGAAGGAGTGAACTTTTGACCCTGACTGTACATACACCACGTGGACATGGCACTGCTTTAAGACCAAGTGAAGGTGGTTCGGCTGTACCCGAGCCCATCTCCTCCAGGAAACTCCATCTCCTCCTCCCGAGGAAGTTTTAAGGTTCTTCACGGATGAAGGGGGTTACGTAGGACGTCTGCCGACCAGTGAGTGAAAACGCGCATGCGTGCCGTGGGTGTCAACAAAGGCTGGAAGAGACGGCTCCTTAAAAGTCATATTTCTGACGAATTCAGCGAGTTTACTAATCCGATTCTGTGCAGAGAATTATAGGAAGACCCAGTTATCAGCACAATGGCACACTTTTTTTTTTTTAAGTTTTGGACTTTCTAATTTTTGTTTGAAAAAAAAAAAAAAAAAAAGTCTTACCACCCGGTCCCTCTGGTCGAAGATTTTCAAGTTTGCGCAATGTGAAGTGTGACGTAGCAGTGACATCTTTACCACTCCACCCGAAACAAGCCAAACTATCTCCCTAACTGCAGTGTTGCCAACACCTATGCCCGCCGTTAAATTCTCCTGTAAGTTGGAGACGGCGGCAATAGGTGACAGTGATAATGACGACTTTCATCTTGAAGACAAGTCTAAGAAGCAGAAACCTCAGAAGTCAGGGTCTCCAGCAGGGGCTATGGCTCCCCCTTGCACCCCGTCTGAGGCTGTAAAGGGTGACCTCCTCCTGTTGTCGGGGTCCCCAAGTGAGCTTACATGTGGCTCAATGACCGACCGTCCGCTGATGATGGGCATAGAGGATTCCCTTCGTCTCCCTGCCCCGCCGCGCCTTTCCTCGGGACATGCCTCTGAGCACACGGACGACCTGGTTCTTGTCACTGCTTTCCACTTCAGGACTCGAGACTTAGCCTCCCCCGAGGTCCTACAGCCGTAATGGTCACCACACACTTGGACGAGACGGTACGCCTGCTCACTTAAGTGGGCTTCCTACTCCTTAGGGGGAGGTGATACTGAAGTTCACCATCATCACCCAGAAACTCGTCGTACCAAGGTAATGGTTCGTCACGTACCCTGGGAAATCCCTATCGGCGATCTTCTTCTTCTCCCACAACTACTCGACATGGAGCGCCGCATCAACTCAGTCTCCAAACGTCCATCCAACGAACTCATTGGCTGGTGGGTGGGCCCCCTTCCCCCAAAGGTGAATGTAGGACCTATTCACAACTGTCCTCTCGACCAATTTATCGAAACCCATAAAAATCTGTGGTCATTGCCAATCGTGGAAACACCACTCCTAGGAGTGCACGAGGATGATCACCTGCAGTTTCTGTGCAGGCCCTCACTGCTCAAGTCCGCATCCTGGGAACTAGACCCCAGACTCTCGCCGTGTGTCAGACTACAACTGACCATAACAGCGATCTTCATTTGTTGAGACACCAGTGTTATACCTGGGACACTCCTTACAGTTATATGGTCCACAGTATTAGTGTTCTATATAATTGGAGATAATTAACCAAAATATTATTATCCCATGTTGAGTAGTGAACCCATAAAAATTGATAGTATCAGTAATAACGTGTTATGTGTTGCGAGTGCATCCTCCATATGTACTACCAACAGTTCTAGTGAAGGTACCATATGTAAGTTTGTCATGTGGTGTGTTCTTTGAAATGTACAACCAGTAATGATGTCAGACGATAAAGTATCTAATTGGAATTGCAGATGAGTAAAGCCAAGGAGTTGATCCTTGTAGCTGTATGTTAATGACATCTTTAATCAAATTGAATTTCATATTAATAAACCATTTTTAGAGTATGTTAGGGGTATCATTTTCCCTCAGTATCTGCCTTTATTCTTGTCCAATAACTAGATACCAGAATTACAGAACCCATGTGCCCTAACCCTCACCATGCTACCAAAGTTCAGAGGTTATGAAGTAATTATGAAATGAAATAATTAGACAGAACAAATGAAGAAAATAAGACAAAGAAAGAAGTATGAAATAAGAATATAAGGGATAAGAAGAAAACACCCCACCCTTATACCACGCGGGGTAAATTAAGAAAAATAAACTTTCCCCAAGAATGTTTTAATTTTTTTTTTAAAATGATAAAGCAATTAAAAGAATTAAGAAACTATATATTGACCCTCTAGAAGCTTCCCTGGGGGCACAGTGGCAAAGGAGGTAATGGGACAGTGTTGTTTTGATGGCTAGCACTCGTGGTCACTATGCACTTAGCGGCCATTTTCTGCTTGGTTTTGTGTCCGGAATGGCCAGTACTGCATATACAGTATTTACTGATCATAATACTTACTTCCTATAAGTAATTCATTTAGAATTTTATTTGCAATTTTTTTCATAAAAATAGCCTGGCGACACACGCAGTCTGTCACCAGGCTGTCTTTGTGTTTGAGAGAGCAAGTAAATAATTATTGGAATAATAATTCCTCAATTAAATATTATTTTCCAGTAATACTACACTACTTTCAGCAATATTACTTTATTACAACATAATAAAATGGACAAACAGTGAAAATGAAACAATAGTACTTATATTCAGGAAGCTTCCCTGTGGCCGAGCTTGTGGCGTGACACGCAAATAATCATGTTGGAACCTGATAACCCACGCGAGGCATTCAAACAATGCCACGAAACGACGCGCGTTCCGGAACGTCAACCAGGACAAAGAGGTTAAACCTCTGGGCATCAGGAATGATCATATCATCATCAGGGGAACTGTCTTCCACTGAACTTTTTTAAACCGACACTTTAGATGTAAGTATGTACTGGTTGGATCCCGATAGTCTGGCTGCTTTGATGGTTCGGGACACATATGCAGTAGTGAATACTTATTTTTATGGGGAAAATTAGGATATGTTCCACAACTACTAAAAGTCAACAGTAATGCTATGAAAGTTGTGGAAAAATAATTACAATTATCACAACCTGTACTCAAATTACTAAGTTAATGACTAAAAAAAATTCTAGTACTCATTATGGGATGTTTTTACTCAGATTAATACTTACCTTGCAATAATTCCAGCAATGCAAGTTATATTCTGCTAAGTCAAGTCAGTGGCATTTTATAAGTAAAAATCTTACTCCCTCTATTGTATAATCCTGACGTCCCTCCCCTGATAATCTCCCCTCCTGGCTGTCAACACTGCACCTCCTCCTCTCCTCCCCCAGAAGGCAATACAGTAAGGATTTTTAGAGGGTGAAGGTGGTTTTAGGCTTAAAGTTTTTCTCTTAGGAAATGTCACAAATTTGCTAGAATCCTTGCAATATAGCGATTAATTTGAGTATAAACATCTCATAGTTCGCACAAGAGAGAAAAAATGTAGTCCTTTAGCTTAGTCAGGGATATGATTCAGTGTTGAAAAAAGAAAAAAAAAAATTTGAGCTGGGGGATCCGAGGAAACACCTACCCGAGAAGTTTTTACCATATTCAACTTAATTTCTCACATTGTTATTAATTTCGTGAGCACATAATGGTTAAAATACAAAGTACCCAAAATATAACATGCAGGTATATTGCAATAATATTTTTCATACATATAGTCTTGATACAGTAATTCCTTTACCATTACTGAGGAGATAAGCTAAAAGGTAAGCTTTTTTTCCACTGCATTGTAGGGAATGTGTGTACAGGTGCTCCTCTACGTACGAACGAGTTATGTTCCTGAGGCTTGTTTGTAAGTCCAGTTGTTTGTAAGCCCAACTTTATTCTTGTAGATACCAAACATATTGTACAAAATGAAAAGATGGATATTTGCTACAGTTATACCCTTTAATACAGCCTTAAAACCTGTCTCACTCTTCTCCTCTTAGGTAATGTTTGTTCTATCTGGAATTTTCTTCAAAATAATCCGCATGAAACACCTGTTCTGGCAGGTAACCCCCTTCAGTGATGATGTTTGTTTCTCTGAAAGTTTGTAAGTTAAACGTTCTTAAGTAGAGGAGCACCTGTATGTCCCCCAGGAGGTCAGGGCTGTAGGAAGTGTCCCCCAGGTCAGGGCTGAAGGGCATATATGTGTTCCCCAGGAGTTCAGAGCTGTAAGGCATGTTTGTATGTTGCCCAGGAGGTCAGGTTGTAGGGAATGTTTGTATGTCCCCCAGGAGGTAAGGCTGTAGGCTGTGTGTGTGTCCCCCAAGAGGTCAGGGCTATAGGGCATGGGTTGGGTGTGTCTCCCAGGAGGTCAGGTCTGTAAGACATATATGTATGTTCCCCAGGAAGTCAGGGCATGTGTATGTCGCCCAGGAGGTCAAGGCTGTAGGGCATATATGTGTCTCCCAGGAGGTCAGGAATGTAGGTTGTGTGTGTCCCCCCCAAGAGGTCAGGGCTGTAGGGCATGTGTGTGTCCCAGGAGGTCAGGTCTGTAAGGCATATGTATGTTCCCCAGGAGGTCAGGGCTGTAGGGCATGTGTGTGTGTTCCCCGGGAGATCAGGGCTGTAGAGCATGTGTGTGTGTGTGTGTCCCCCAGGTCAAGACTGTAGGCTGTGTCCTTCAGAAGGTCAGGGCTGTAGGACATGTGAATGTCCACCAGGAGGTCAGGGTTGTAGGGCATGTGACCCCCAGGAGGGCAGAGCTGTAGGCCATGTGTGTGTGTTCCCCAGGAGGTCAGGGTTGTAGGACGTGTGTGTGTTCCCCAAGACTTGAGTCGACGGAGGAGGTGGAAACGGAAACTGGAGGATTTGACATCACTGACGTGTGGTTTCCAATTTAGTTTGTTGTCTATGGTGATGCCGAGGAGCTTAGTGGAAGCTACAACCTGGAGTGTGTTGGGACCTAAAGTAATGGAGGGGGTGGGATAACGTCGTAGGAGAGGTTGATGTGCATAACCATGGTCTTGGTATGGTTTGGAGACTGTTCAATTAATCCTGAAGGGCGGTATAGTCGGGAGCAGAATTGTTGACGCTGATTCCAATGGTGGAGTCGTCAACATATTCTCAGCGAGCAGAGGTTTCTCTTAGGGCATCATTGATAAGCATAAGGAAGCATGTATGTGTCCCCCAGGAGGTCAGGGTTGTAGAGCATGTGTGTGTGTGTTTCCAGGTGATCAGGGTTATAGGGAATATGTGTGTGTGTGTGTGTGTGTGTGTGTGTGTGTGTACGTACGTACTCCAGGAGGTCAGGGCTGTAAGGCATGTTTGTGTGCCACAGGAGGTCAGGGCTGTAGGGAATGCGCGTGTCCCCCAGGAGGTCTGGGTTATAGGTATGAGTGTCCCCCAGGAGGTCAGGGCTCTAAGGCATGTTTGTGTGCCACAGGTCAGGGCTGCAAGGCATGTTTGTGTGCCACAGGAGGTCAGGGCTGTAGGGAATGCGCATGTCCCCCAGGAGGTCTGGGTTATAGGTATGAGTGTGTCCCCAGGAGGTCTGGGTTATAGGTATGAGTGTGTCCCCAGGAGGTCTGGGTTATAGGTATGAGTGTGTCCCCAGGAGGTCTGGGCTCTAAGGCATGTTTGTGTACCACAGGAGGTCAGGGCTGTAGGGAATGCGCATGTCCCCAGGAGGTCAGGGCTGTAGGGAATGCGCATGTCCCCAGGAGGTCTGGGTTATAGGTATGAGTGTGTCCCCCAGGAGGTCTGGGGTTATAGGTATGAGTGTGTGTCCCCAGGAGGTCAGGGCTCTAAGGCATGTTTGTGTGCCACAGGAGGTCAGGGCTGCAAGGCATGTTGTGTGCCACAGGAGGTCAGGGCTGCAAGGCATGTTTGTGTGCCACAGGAGGTCAGGGCTGTAGGGAATGCGCGTGTCCCCCAGGAGGTCTGGGTTATAGGTATGAGTGTCCCCCAGGAGGTCAGGGCTCTAAGGCATGTTTGTGTGCCACAGGTCAGGGCTGCAAGGCATGTTTGTGTGCCACAGGAGGTCAGGGCTGTAGGGAATGCGCATGTCCCCCAGGAGGTCTGGGTTATAGGTATGAGTGTGTCCCCCAGGAGGTCTGGGTTATAGGTATGAGTGTGTCCCCCAGGAGGTCTGGGTTATAGGTATGAGTGTGTCCCCCAGGAGGTCAAGCATGTAGGGCATGGGTGTGTGCGCGTGTCCCCAGGTCAGGGTTGTAGGGCATATGTGTGTGTGTGTGTGTGTTCCCCCCAGGAGGTCCGGGCTTTAGGGCATGATTGTGTTCCCCAAGAGTTCAGGGCTGTAAGGCATGTCTGTCCCCCCCAGGGGTTCAGGGCATGTTTGTGTGTCCTGCAGGAGATCAGGCTTGTAAGGCATGCGTGTGTTCCTTGAGGTCAGGGTTGTAGGGCATGTGTGTGTGTTCCTCTGGAGGTTAGGGCTGTAGGGCATGTGTGTGTGCCACAGGAAATCAGCATCTAGATATCTAAACAGCCTTCTTATAAGACCTACTAGTTTCGTTGCTTG
Organism: Homarus americanus; assembly: GCF_018991925.1. Taxonomy (NCBI): domain Eukaryota; kingdom Metazoa; phylum Arthropoda; class Malacostraca; order Decapoda; family Nephropidae; genus Homarus; species Homarus americanus. Next base: position 5,852,558 of record NW_024732440.1, on the reverse strand, counting down.
ATTCACCTTCTTCTCCCAATGACCCGAGAACTTTAAGTTCCTTGTCAATATCCATTCACATAGAAGGTGTAAATAATGGGTTACCACCTGAAGATTAGCATTCCCAGTTTATTTCACCATAAGTTTAGCTAACCCAACTTACGGGTATTTCATTTTTTTTAACGTCCTTTTGGCCACTTATCAGCTTAATAGCCATTTGGCCACTCCATCCAGCGTTAGTACAGGAGAAAACCAGGGACCGGGAAACTTGTGATGTTTGGTAGGGTCACACTGGGTAACATCCTTCTCACGTGTCCGGGCCGAGGCTCGAACCCTTGACATATTGGTGAGTTACATGCAATGCCGCTGTACCACAAACTAAGATTAACGAACCCAGCTTAATTCATCTTAAGATTAACCACCTCAGTAGTCAGTTTATATAACCTAAGATTAATCACCCCAGCTTATTTAACCTCAAGATTAGCCACCCCAGCTTATTTAACCTGAAGATTAGCCATCCCAGCTTATTTAACCTCAAGATTAGCCATCCCAGCTTATTTAACCTCAAGATTAGCCACCCCAGCTTATTTAACCTCAAGATTAGCCACCCCAGCTTATTTAACCTCAAGATTAGCCATCCCAGCTTATTTAACCTCAAGATTAGCCACCCCAGCTTAAGTCACCTTAAGATTAGCCAACCTAGTCTAACCTGCCCCCCCACAGGTAACATTAGTGAATTTAATCCAAAGGTGAAATAAGCTGGGGTGGCTAATCTTCAGATGATTTACAAACCTCCACTCATTTAAACTCTCAAATAATCATTTCAGTTATTAATCATAGTTTTTAGTTCCTAGTTTTCTCTCTTCCCTGACATACACCCACCAAAAAAAAAAAATCTTTTGATGATTTTTTGTGAGACAATATAACACAACACATGCTAGCAGGGTATAGGCTGGCAGGGTAGATGCTGGGAAGGTAATAGACTAAGACAACAGGAGTTGCAAAGTTAATTTTTTATTTCATTGGACTCCTGCATATTTTAAATACACAGTACTTATTTGAAGTGTGTTACATGTTGAAATCAATATTGTAATCCTTACTGTAAGTCGCATTCTTCCTGTCTTTGTTAGAATACTGTCAACTTTGTGTTGTGGGGAAATTGGGTGAGTGACGAAGTGTAAGGAAGAGAAGGTGCAAAGTGTAAGGAAAAAGAGGACAGAGAGTGTAAAGAAAAGAGGGTAGGAAGTGTGAGGAAAAGGACAGAAAATGTTTAGTGAAGAGGGTGGGAAATGTAAGGACAAAGAGGACAAAGTATGAAGACAAAGTATAAAGACGAGGGCACCAAGTGTAAGGAAAAGGGCAGGAAGTGTATAGGTTGATTGTCTCTTGGTAGAATAAGTCTGGGTGTCACAGAAGAATAACCACTAAAACTATGATTGAGGATAAAACGAAAAAAACAAAACTTTTTTAAATATTTAATGATATAAAACACGTGAAAAATACTTTCATTACTTAAGTAGTAGAGAAAATTTAAATAAAATTACATTGTTAACTCGCAAATCACAAAAGTACTTTTGTTTTCATCTCATCCAATACATAAATTTGCTCTAATACAGTATCTACTCCAGCAATTTATCATATCTTCCACAACGGTGCATAGTATATCTTTTTTGTATTTGAAAATGTTTTCTTTACTATCTTCCTTTAATGAAAAAATAAACTTCCCCATAAAATAAACATATTTACTTGACTCTCATCATACACTGTGGCTTAAAAATGTTAGTCTCTCTAGCCAACTTCATTCAAGAAAACCATATTAGTATATAATAAAATAAAATATCACAATACTAAAACTCAAAACAATACATATAATACCCACCTGTACCAAATAATAAAGATAATAACATTTCCTTCACAAATAACTAGATCAAATACATAAAAATCGTGAATTACCCCTCTGTCTCCCACACTTAGTAACGTGATAAGAAATTCTACTTCTTTCCCTTCCATCCTCCTCCCCTCTTCTTTCCCTTCCATCCTCCTCCCCTCCTCTTTCCCTTCCATCCTCCTCCCCTCCTCTTTCCCTTCCATCCTCCTCCCCTCTTCTTTCCCTTCCATCCTCCTCCCCTCCTCTTTCCCTTCCATCCTCCTCCCCTCCTCTTTCCCTTCCATCCTCCTCCCCCTCTCCTCTTTCCCTTCAACACTCCTTTCCTCTTTCCCTTCAATCCTCCTCCCCTCCTCTTTCCCTTCAATCCTCCTCCCCCCCTCCTTTTTCCCTTCAACACTCCTTTCCTCATTCCCTTCAATCCTCCTCCCCACCTCCTCTTTCCCTTCAATACTCCTTTCCTCTTTCCCTTCAATCCTCTCTTCCTCTTTCCTTTCAATCCTCCCTTCCTTTTTCCCTTCAATCCTCCCTTCCCTTTTCCCTTCTTTCCCCTACCCTTCCATCCTACCTTCTTTCTCTTACCCTTTCCCCACTTCTTTCCCTTCCCAAGCTTCACTTTCTTAACGGGCCTCATTTCCTTGACCTTACTAGGAATTTTCTTTTTAATTATTTGGGGTTTCATTTTGGGACCCACTCTTACTTTAGATATGGACTTCTCAACTGCACCTGTCGGCTTCACTTCTCCTGTACTAATAAATTTACTTGGTAACTTCATTGCCTTTGGTTCCGTTATTCTTTCGAAAGCTGAACCATTCCGCTTTAACAGAGTTTTAAGATCGAGTGAGATTTTTTCTTTTCCTTTCTTTTCCTTCTTTGCCAGAGTTTTCTTTCCCCTTTTCCCGTGCGTTGTTACAGTTTCACTCCCTTTCGTTTTATTCCCAAGTTTACCCAGAATATCAACTGTGATATTTTTTTGTCTTTCCGTCTCCGCACCAGTAACTGTATGGTGAGCTGAAAGTTCTGGTGTTACTTTACTGGTTGACGCTGCCTTACTCTCAACCTTTCCTCCGAGAGCGAAAGAGACGTTTTCAAAAGATTTTTCCTTTACGCCAACTGGCTGCTTTTTCTCCCTATACGATTGAAAAGTTTTGTTACCGACAAGCTGTTCAATTTCCTTTATGCCTACCATGTCTTCTTCTTTATTAGGAGGCTGAAAATAAATGAAATATTTGAACTTGGATAACCCAGTGCACACAGGCATCTGTTCTATACACTATGTATACATTAATTCTCATTTCACACACAAACAATATAAATATTCCCATCATTCTTAATTCACTTAACTACTATCAGCTGCAATCCTCACTTGGTATCAGCATTGTTGGCATGTCAACATATTGCTCTACCAGTCAGTTTTACATCCTAGGGCACACCGAGCAGGTTCGAGACAAACGTTGGTTTAGGAAGAACTCTAATCTTCTAGGGGGCCTTTCTTGTTAGGTGAAACTATTACATGTTACCTAAACCTAACTTAACCTAACCACCTTGTACTACATCTTTATGACCTAGTTTGATTAAAAAGTAATATACTGTATCCTGTGACTTTCTAATACATACAATACTGTGATGTTATCATACCTGTACCTCCTTTGTAAAATTTTTTAGAAACAAACGCCTTAAGCACAGGCTCAAAGTTTAAAAGAACTTAAGTTTAAAGTGTTGTTAATGACTTATAAAAGTAGCTTGAGGGATGATAAAGGGTAGTGTAACAGTTGATGGCTTCACAATACACTGTACCATCCAAGGAACTCCTTGGTGCCATCGGCCTCCGCAGGTTTATGCATTTATTCCCGATACCCCCCCCCCCCCGACTTGTACTTCCTGGCCACGTTACTGTACGCATCCTTCACGTACGCAAACTGTAATTGTTCTGACCCAGGACTTTTAACAAAATGGTCGTAATTCCTTATTCTCACACTGATCAACCTGATAACTTTGTTGTGTTCGCTTCATATTAGAGTGCCTCATGACGCTCCGAGTCACACTGAATCACTCACGTCATGCATTCTTCGTCAGTGCATATGCCCCAACATTAGATGCAGAGGATGACATCAAGGAGGCCGTTTATGCCAGCTTTGTCAGAGTGCTAACCTCTATCCCCAGAAGATAAGGTTGTGCTCCTAGGTGACTTCAATGCCAGAGTTGGCAGAGATGCTGACATATGGGAACCATAGGGAGAAATGGACTAGGCAAGTGTAATCCCAATGGCCTACTCCTCCTCAGCAAGTGTGCTTCACACAACCTCACTATTATCAATGCCTTGTTTAGGCAAGCTGACAAGTTCAAGGGTTCATGGCAACACCCACGATCCAAACATTGGCATCTCATTGACTATGTCATTGTCAGAGAAAGATACCTTTGAGATGTCCTCATCACCTGAGCCATGCATGGCTCAGACCGCTGTTACATTGATCATCGGCTCGTCAGAGCCAAGCTCTTGCTTCACGTCGCCCCAAAACGGCAGCCTCGTGTTAACTATAGAACACAGCCTCGTGTTAACTATAGAACACAGCCTCGTGTTTATAGAACACAGCCTCGTGTTAACTATAGAACACAGCCTCGTGTTAACTATTGAACGCAGTCTCGTGTTAACTATAGAACACAGCCTCATGTTAACTATTGAACACAAATTCATGTTAACTATTGAACACAGCCTCATGTTAACTATTGAACACAGCTTCATGTTAACTATAATACACAGATTCATGTAAACTATAGAGCACAGCCTCATGTTAACTATTGAACACAGCCTCATGTTAACTATAGAACACAGCTTCATGTTAACTATAGAGCACAGCCTCATGTTAACTATAGAACACAGCCTCGTGTTAACTACAGAACACAGCCTCATGTTAACTATTGAACACAGCCTCATGTTAACTATTGAACACAGCCTCATGTTAACTATTGAACACAGCTTCATGTTAACTATAGAGCACAGCCTCATGTTAACTATTGAACACAGCCCCATGTTAACTATAGAACACAGCCTCATGTTAACTATAGAACACAGCCTCATGTTAACTATAGAGCACAGCCTCATGTTAACTATTGAACACAGCCTCATGTTAACTATAGAACACAGCTTTATGTTAACTATAGAGCACAGCCTCATGTTAACTATTGAACACAGCTTCCTGTTAACTATTGAACACAGCCTCATGTTAACTATTGAACACAGCCTCATGTTAACTATAGAGCACAGCCTCATGTTAACTATTGAACACAGCCTCATGTTAACTATAGAGCACAGCCTCATGTTAACTATAGAACACAGCTTCATGTTAACTATAGAGCACAGCCTCATGTTAACTACAGAGCACAGCCTCATGTTAACTATTGAACACAGCCTCATGTTAACTATAGAGCACAGCCTCATGTTAACTATAGAACACAGCTTCATGTTAACTATAGAGCACAGCCTCATGTTAACTATAGAACACCTCTTCATGTTAACTATAGAGCACAGCCTCATGTTAACTATTGAACACAGCCTCATGTTAACTATAGAGCACAGCTTCATGTTAACTATAGAGCACAGCCTTGTTAACTATTGAACACAGCCTCATGTTAACTATAGAACACAGCCTCGTGTTAACTATAGAACACAGTCTCGAGCTAACTATAAATCACAGTCTCAAGAAGGGCGCCTCTCTGCCTCTGCTCCTAACAACAATATGCCCTACACTGTGGCCATATAAAATGTACTTGTATATATTCTCACCTCATGTGGATTTATTTTAAGCATGATTTTGCAGCCAAACCTACAAGCTTCCTTCTCAGCTGGAGACACGTCGAACTTTCGTGCACATCCTGTGGACAAGTGAAATGCAAATCAGTTTCACTCTACTGCCCAATGTATCAATGGCACTACCAAATGAATTACAGCAAGACACTAAACACAGAGGATCATTACACGATACAGATATTTTTTATTACTTAAAATTAAGAATATATTTCTCACTATCAATCCTTTCCCAGCACATATCAGTGTTTCCATTTCCATTCATTCATGGCACTGCAGAATACCGTATTGTCTCTGCAAGAACTTCATCAGTCAATAATCTCTCACACTTGTACAGTACTGATAACTGCGTCATAACTCAAATAAACCTACGTTGGGTTAACTTTTATATTAAATTTCGTAGTAGGATTATCACAATATTTTTCGGGTTGATGAAGTTAATATTTTAGTAGACACGTGATTATTTTGTAGTTTTAGGCGCTGAATAATAACAAAATTTATTATTTATTTTTAAAAATCGAAAGAAACTACGGAAAACTTTTTTCTCAACAGGTTTTACAAATAAGTGTTCTGTAAGACCTTTCAGTCCAAAGAAGAGTTGGAACTGCTTGTAGCCTAACGATTAGAACGCCTGCAACTGCCTAGCGTGTACTACAGACTGGCAAGAGGGGGGGGGGGGCTAATTGAGGTGTTAAACATCTCAAAGGGCACTACTCAGTCGAGTGTCCATACCTGGAGCTGGCGGAGGCCCGCCCCCCAAGGGGTCACAGCTCGAGGTTGAAGAAGCAGCAAGTTCAGAAAATTGTGGGGGCAAACTTTTTCGGGGTTGGGAGCTCCTGGAACAACCTGCCGGAGTGTGTTGTAACGGCACCGAGTGCGTGTCGTTTCAAGACTAGACTTGACAAGCACTTAACTCTCCTTTACTTGTCTAGCATTATGTGAGAAAACAATATTGTCTGTCACTTGTGGAACTAAAAATGTGAACATTCCCTTAAAAGCCTCATTACATGTAATCAGTGATAAAAATCAATAAGGGGGATGAAAGGTTAACAAGCAGCCTGAGGAAGAAATCCCTTGCTACTTTAATCAAAGGCTCCATATTTAATTTCTTAACAAATTCATGGAGAACTTCGGTGTTCTGTTAAATCACACCAACCAAAAATCTTAGCAATTTAACTTACCATTATGACAGATCCGTTTGTCCTTGCGATAAGCGTTTTCGTTGGTCTCCTGCAATCAGAAGAATGAATTATGACAAACTTAAAAATTTAGTAGTAGTTAGGATTAAAACAAAATGGTAAAAGTACTAAACCATGATACTGCGGTCCGACTAATTACCCAAATGTAACAAAATGTAGCCGCAATGAAATCAAATAATGGTCCTACATGAATAAATCGGACTGCTAATCACTTCTCGACTAGTATTTGGTGTCACAGTCACAAAAAATTGGAAAACTTACTTTAATCTGAGTTAATAGATCGCGTGCATGTACCGAGGGAGAGAGTAATTACCCAAATGTAGCCAAATGTAGCCGCAATGAAGTCAAATGATGGTCCTACAAGCGTAAATCGGGCTGTGAATCACTTCTCGATTATTATTTGGAGTCATAAAGTCACAAAAAATTGGTAAACTTAATTTAATCTGAGTTGTGTTAGGTTAGGTTAGGTTAGGCACATGCACTCGATCTATTAACTCAGATTAAATTAAGTTTACCAATTTTTTGTGACTTAGTGACACCAAATACCAGTCGAGAAGTGATTGGCAGTCCGATTTATTCATGTAGGACCATTATTTGACTTCATTGCGGCTACATTTGGGTAATTAGTCGGACCCTGATACTGGATGTGGATGAAATTCACACTCCAACCTTTAATGGTTTTAAGAAAGGTTAACAGGCCTTTTTCCATCCCACTCTTTATCACACTCACCCCTCAACGGTCTCTACCATTGTCAATTACACACAGCAATGGAGAATGAGAACAGTGTCGTGGATGATGGACCCACCACTAATAATAGCTCGTCACGACTCGAGCGGACGCAGCAATTTATCTGAAGGAGCTTCAAACTCACTTAAAAAGGCAATCCACCTAATGTAGGCCGAAAGAGCACTGGTATATGTGTGTGTGTGTGTAGGAAACTCAGTACAGTAGTATAAGTTTCCACTGTACAGATCAACTACCTAAAATATCTTCCACTTCATTCCGCGAGTAATTATTTCAACCATAAATATTGAAAAATAATTTGCATATCACTTCTCTTAAAGCTTGGCGAGCGTTGAACGATTTTACATCGATTATAGAAATTATAGGTTAGGTTAAGTAGGTTCATGATACAATGTAACAGTCGCTAGTGTTCATGTGACAACACTTCATAAATGGCGACGGACTAACATTTTCATAGGAAGAAAAATTACGTGAAATACAAAAACTGCAATTCCGATCCGACATGAGGCGGGGGGGGGATCGCTGTAAGCCCCCCCCCTCCCCATATGCCAATAGTAATTACTTTTTACTGTACAAAAACATCTGAGTACAATAATGCATTAAAGAAAAAGTATTTGAATTTTCTGATGAAAAGGGGGTCCGAACCCCTGGATCCGCCCGATAATAACATAATAAGAGTACAGTATAATCCTAACTCAAGTCATCAAACATTTTGTCACGTATCAGCTGAGATGTTTCCCACTTCTGAACTTTACCTTGCACTGTACCTTCCTTGTAGTGCTCTCTTCATCTTGTGTCTTACTGAAGGACTGTACTAGCGCACCACCAGTTACAGCCAGTAACAAGAGAGCGAGCGTCCTCATGGCCTGGGTCTGGAGGTCAGTTCCTTCTGCACGTTTCCCTCCAAGTCCAAACCAGTATTCCTCCGCCTTTACCAGTCGCTTTAAAACTGAAAAATACTACTTCCCTAAAGTCTATTATTTCTCAATATCACGTAAAATTATCTACTGACATTTTTTGTCTTCAAAATTCCTTATCTGGGTTTGGTTATTCGTCTTTATCTGATAAGGTACAGGAACTAGTTTTTGTTATATCCACCCAAATTAATTTTCTTAACTCTTCTAAATAGCTTTATTTCCGGCAAATAACGTTAAAAACAAATTTTAAATTTGTTACCATATACTAATACTGTTCACCGAAACGTAGCCCGGGTGGACTATTCCCCGTAAAAAAAACAACTTCCCACGTGTGTCCGTGCTACATATTCCGTAAGTCCATTGTTATACAGTACCATTAGGCAATTTGCGCACGTGGTGCCACTTAACGAGCCAGGAAAAATAAAATTATTTTTTCATGAACAACTTCAACAAAATCACTAATCTTATTTATAATTTCGTTAAATATCAACTTACTAGCCGTTTGGGCAATCCAGTGTTAGTATAGGAGGAAACTGGGAACCTGTGATATTTGGGAGGGTCACGACCCAGGCTGGCACCCTTGACATATTGGTGAGAGTTACGCGCGCGTTACCTCTGCACCACGCATCTCTAACAGACACAAATTCGAAACTCTCATTTTCACATAATTAGTTTAGCGATGGACCTTCCATTGCCCTCATTTGACTCCATGTAATTTCTAATGGTGCCGTATAACAATAGACTTCAGGAATATGCGTCCGGGCCAAGCAGGACGCTAACCCTTAACGGCAAAACGTATGGGTGAAAAATACACGCTTTACCTGTGTATCATCATCTCTTCGCCACTTGTCATCTTACTAGACAATAGGTCAGTTCTCTTTTACGTATTATTGGCTAGTACGGAATAATGTACGGATTCTTGAATATATCTGGAAATGTGCCGCAGCGCCTCAGCTGTCCAGAGAGATTAGAACGCCTGCAACCGCCTAGCTTATAATATAGACGGGCAAGGGGTGACCTAATTGAAGTTTATAAATATCTTAGAGGGGACTACTCAGTCGAGTAGGTTGAAGAAGCCGTAAGTCCAGAAAACCGAGAGCAAACTCTTTTGAATTGTAGATTGACAACTCTTGGAACAATCTGCCAAAGAGTGTTGTGACGGCACCGAGTGTGAGCTCTTTCGAGACCAAACTTGACCAATACTGGCGCAGGTACAGATACCTTCGGGAGCCAGTGCATACCCAGTACTTGCCAACAGTGCGTAACAGAAGTGACCGAGTGCCCAACAGGGGCGGATCCAGGAATATCAAAAGGGGAGGTGGGCCCAAGAAGTTGTGGGTGGGGGGACATGACGAGCACAGCGAGCCCACCCAGCTGGGGGCGTTGGGAGGGGGGGGGCGTTGTATGCCCCCATTTTTTTTAATCTGACCAATAACATGGACATTTCGAAGCCATGTGCACTTGATATTGAGAGATATTCTGAGGGCAATAGTAATTACGTTTTACTATAAAAAAGCCTGAGTATAATACTGCATTAATTAAAATGTATTGGAATTTTCTGATGAAAAGGGGGTCCGGACTCCCAGGACACACCTAGATCCGCCCCTGCCCAAACGGCTAACGAGCCGATCAGTGGCGAAGTGGATAAAATATGTGCCATATGGTTTACAAAAGGTCGTTTTATTATTACTGAGTTATTTATTTTGAATCATTGATAAGGCAACTGGGAATGTAAACAAGTGGAGAAGTTATTGTACTTGGGAAGAAACATATACAGTATTATCTTTTACTTTTTTACTTCTATCCTCTTCACCACTGATCAGCTCGTTAGCCGCTTGGGCGATCGGTCACGTCTCTGTCACGCACTGTTGGCAAGTACTGGGCATGCACCGGCTCCTGAATGTACCTGAACCTGCTCCAGTGTTGGTCAAGTCTGGTCTTGAAAGAGATCACACTCGGTGCCGTCACAACACTTTCTGGTAGATTGTTCCAAGAGTTCACAACCCTCACTCTGAAAAAGTTTGCCCTCACAGTCTTCTGGACCTGCGGCTTCTTCAATCTTGAGCTGTGACCCCTCGTGGGGCGAGCGTCCGCCAGCTCCAAGTAAGGACACTCAACTGAGTAGTGCCCCTTGAGATGCACCTCAATTAGGTCGCCCCTTGCCCGTCTGCAGTATAAGCTAGGCAAGTTCAGGCGCTCCAATCTCTCAGGGTAGTTGAGGTGCCGAAGTGCAGGTGTAACGACCACGGTCATACACATCAGTTAACGTAAAATAAGACGATTCATATTACGCTCAATAGCCCCGAGACTTCATTATTCCTTAGTAATGACAGAATTTGAAATTGCAACTGTGGTTGCAATTGGTGAGGCAACCTAGATATGTCTGTTTACAGTTGGGACATTCAAGATCCATTGTGAGTGGTGTTGAAAGTTTCAACTGTCCTTATTGTTCGTAAAACTTGTCAAGTAAGTGAGTGTCGAGTTTGTCAGTCTGAATGGCATATCTTTATGTCGTCCGTGGGGATATCCATGAATTTCCGATCGCTACTGAAGTCAGGGCCGGATTCAGGAGTGGGCAAAGTGGGCAGCTGCCAAGGGGCATCCACATATTACAATATTTTATTTATTTGTTTATTCATTTGGATTATTTTTATTTTCATTCTTTAAAATTCATGTTTATCTATTCCATCACGTAAAACTATGTTCAGCAAGAAGCGTGATAGAAATTAGGCTAGCTACTCCTTGAAATTCGTGAATACCTGCTTTTCCTATGACCGTATATTTTTAATGAATGCTATTGTTTGTGTTGCTAATAATATATTTAGAATTCCAAAATTTTTTGACATGTGCGGTAGTAGCTATATCAGGGCTGGTCGACTTGAAACTACATGAATGACTCCAGTCATGTCTCACTTTTGTGTGTGTGTGTGTGTGTGTGTGTGTTGGGAATTTGTACACTATCAATAAATATACAATTAATCAAAAATTTCTCAATGTTCTAATTTCCTCAATATAACTGAATATGGCTTCAAAATTCTCCAAAGAAGTGTTCAAATTTCAAAATTTTCCCGGGGGGCTAACAGCGCCCCCCGGAACTCCCAGATGTTTAGACTCGCTTCATTCGCCACCCCACCCTCTTGGGTAGTTATAATGAGGGGGGCCTCCACAAAGAGGCTGCCCATGGGCCTCCACAGGTCTAAATCTGGCACTGACTTATTTTGTTGCCCAAACATCAGGGAACCTGATGTTTGTAGTTTAGTTGGTGTCAGTTGTCTATTTTAAAAAGTCATTAACCTACTGAAAAGATTCTGTCAAACTCAAAATCTCCAAGACCTAACGGCTGTTCTTCCTGGGCTGTGGTCTGTGGTTTCCGGCAAGTAGAGTTGTTAGTGCGTATGTAACTCCATTTCACCTCTTTCCTGACACGCTCAACCTCTGATTAGATTATAAAGATAGATGTGGAAAATTAGCCTGACCTGTGACACTGATGGTTACAGCTAGGTGTACAGCGACCAATTTGAATAGAAGGTCTGTTGTTGGTGAGATTAATCTTTCTGGTAGGGATACGTGGGCGGGAAGTGCCCCAGGCTCACATATATACCGATGCACAAGGAAAAATCACATTCTCGTGAATTTTCCTGACGCATCTCCAGGTATGTGAATGATTTTTTCTCGCCGTCATGTTAAGTCAGTTTAACTTAGTAAATTTTTGTGAATATCAGTGTTCATGTTTTAACATAGTGAAATATCCCGGCCAAATAAGTCGAGTAACGTAAATATCGTCTGTATCGTTGCCAGACGTATGTTTTGTATAGTTAAAGTTAGACATACATTTTCTCGTGAGTTTTCCTCGACGCATCTCCAGGCACTTTGTGTTGAGACCCCTACTGAGGTTCGATGGACGCCTATGGGCAAGATGGTTCTTGAAGGATGTCTTTAACATGGCAAGACGACAAGATTACCCAGAGAACGCCGTGAGGAGAGAGTCTACCCCCAGGCACTCCTTGCGAGCGAACCTCAGCTTGCTGTCAGTGTAAACATCTCCCTCACCATGGACTCCGCCTGGTGGCTGTTGTCCATACATTGATCTTGGCTATAAGTATGGAGCAGTATTAATAATCTATGGTTGGGGTTGACTAGTAGAAATATAGTATCCCAGGTTAAGTATTGAACCCATGGATGTTGGTGTTACCAGCGGTACTGTTGATAGTAGTAGTTGAATTTTCCCCCAGGTGTACTACCACTGAATGAGAGTTAAAGTGCCATGTTGTTCCTTCCGAACTGACAGGATGTGTTTAATGTTATTCTAATTGTGGAGTTTGTCAAGTGTGTTTTAAGTTCAGGTTAAAAGGTGTGCATATTGGTGTACCATTATTTGATTGTGTCTGTAGTGTTAGAGGGAATATAAGTGTCTAAATTTTACAGTGTGTCTCATTCATCCCAGTCACAGACACTATCCTTCCACGGGTCACGGACAATTCATTTTGTTTAGTAAATTTAAGTGTTCTTGTGCTGGTTCGGGATTTCTCTCAAAGGGGCGCTTCCACTGCAATTACCATCTAATAATCTTTAATAAACCCCAAGTCTAGTGAGAAATTAAAGTCCAGTAATTCCAACCGGTTACATATATATATATATATATATATATAGTATGGAATAATAATAACAGAAAAGAATAATCTGGAAGATAAAATATGAAGTAAGGGAATCGCGCTCTTACACAGGCACCAGTCTGGTGGCCCTCCTTTGAACATTTTCAACCAACTGACAGTCTCTAGCATATCTCGGGGACCAGACGGGGTGACAGTACTCCAGATGGGGTATACTGCCAGATTCTGGGGTCACTAAGTCTAAAGGGATAGCTTAACTATAGTCTTAATTTTAAGGGTTGCTGTCACCAGACCCCCTCTGGGCAGTATGTAGCTCGTTAGGTAGTGGGCAGAGTGGACTAGGCATTGGGTTAGGTTTTTCATTGACCAGATCGATAAGGGGAAAGGGTGAAACCATTACATGTCTCAACTAATTTATTCCTTATAAAACATACTGCATTCCGGTAAAACACAAATGAGTTGGCCTTCCTCAGAAGAACAATGAAGATTTTGGGTTACTCTTCTTACAATAACACTCAACACGTCAGACTGCTCCACCTGTATGGAATATAGCACCTAAGGTCATCATACATAGTAACACCATCTCACCTCCCTGTAGCACCATCTCACCACACCTGTTACACTCCACACCTGCAAGTATGGGACTCCTTGTAATTTCTAGGTACACATATCAGGCACCTCGTTCGCACACCGCCCTCGGTGGGTAGAGACGAGGGCTACACCAAGAGACATACCGGTACTGTTTCTACACCTGGTATTATAAGTCGCTCCAAGTGACGACCGCAGAGCTTCTCGAGCATTTCCATATGTATTCCTACTCATTTGGGGTGGTATGCTGGGAATCCACAGGTTCGCAGTGGAATAGCATAGCTGGGAGTAGTCACCTCACATGGTGGGGCACTCACAGGGATAATGGCCGCCGCCCAGCAAGGCACTCCAACCGCGTGGGACTTTAGGTGATGGGAGAACGAAGGATACTGAGGGCAGTGCCCTGCATCTCCTCACTGCGTAGGCCTACAGTTTCCAATCTTTAATTTTTACTTTGATTTCTTATGGTTCTCACATCTCCATTTTCCCGTTTATTGTGACCTGGTGTCTTAGAAATCCATATTTTAATCCTAACTTACATACTAGAACACGGTTCGGGCTTGACAGTTCTTGGGGAAATTAAGTGGGCTATATCAACAACTCACACCGGTAGGCCGGGTACAATGGACGCTGCCTTGAAACCAAAGCTGAATGTTCATAGAGTGGGTATCCACTTCACTTAAAACTGTAATTAGGGATCTTCTCACACATTGCACTACTTGAACACAGACATAAGATTCTCTGATCACTGCACCTGTCGTGGGTATACGTCACCCGAGGAGTCGAGGTGTATTAAGTTCACACCGATGCATACAAGATATTTCCTTTCAAGTATAGTTTCTGGGTCACTCCCAACACCTCACATAGTTCTGATACATTTATCCTTTTTCCAGATCATTGAGTTCTCCTTAATGCTATGAATACATACAATTAATATTAAATAACCGTACCTGGGTACAATACAACACATGATTCAGTAACATTGAGTAGGTGAGTTATCCTTTATCAATGTTTCCCGTTCTGTGAGATTCTACAAGCTAGGCGGATTTGAATATTATGTAGCGTAATATGAATTATTTTTTTTTCTTTTTAGGATTGACAATGATGTGCGCAGTACAGGGTAAGCACTTCAATCTTAAAGATCGTTACGAGGGACGGACCGTCTAGATAACTGAACGACCTTCTTATAAGACCCAATAATTTATTTGCCTGATTTACCTTCTTCTCGCAATGGCCCGAGAACTTCAGCTCATTGTCAACATACACACCTCGGTCCTTCTCACATTCAGTCTCAAATAATGCAGTTTCGTCATCTCGTTGGGATGTAGTGGATTCCTCCCGAAAATTTTCAAAGGAGGGCCACCAGACTGGTGCCTGCACTTCGGCACCTCAGCTACCCTGAGAGATTGGAGCGCCTGAACTTGCCTAGCTTATACTACAGACGGGCAAGGGGGGACCTAGTTGAGGTGTATAAGCATCTCAGGGGGCACTACTCAGTTGAGTGTCCTTACTTGGAGCTGGCGGACGCTCGCCCCACAAGGGGTCACAGCTCAAGATTGAAGAAGCCACAAGTCCAGAAAACCGTGAGGGCAAACTTTTCCGGAGTGAGGGTTGTGAACTCTTGGAACAATCTACCAGAGAGTGTTGTGACGGCACCGAGTGTGAGCTCTTTCAAGAGAAGACTTGACCAACACTGGAGCGGGTTCAGGTACATTCAGGAGCCGGTGCATGCCCAGTATTTGCCAACAGTGCGTGACAGAGACGTGACCGATCGCCCAAGCGGCTAACGAGCTGATCAGTGGCGAAGAGGATAAAAAAAAGTAATGAG
The DNA here is from genome assembly GCF_018991925.1 of Homarus americanus. Lineage (NCBI taxonomy): Eukaryota > Metazoa > Arthropoda > Malacostraca > Decapoda > Nephropidae > Homarus > Homarus americanus. The sequence continues at coordinate 5,837,002 of NW_024732440.1, read as the reverse complement.
AATGGTACTCGGATTGATTGATTGATCAGACAGGCGCTAGACTGGCCTTCCGGATCTCGTGCTGCGACACTAACTATTGTTACTATTCAGAAACCTTGTTAAACTGATCTCCATTATCAATGCTCGATCATGTTACCAGTCAATCATTCGCCGTTCATCTGATTGAATAAAGCATTAGCAGGTCCTAAACTTATATGAAAATATCACCCATAATCCCTTGCGTAAAATATATCAAAGATATATTTGAAAGAAATGAAACCTGATTTTTCAAATTCTTTACAATGATTTCATTATTAGGACTGCAACATTCTTATTTATGATTACAAAATATACAACAGATTTCCTTGAAAATTCTCCTTGTCTAAGTGATTTTCGTGAGTGGATAAAATTGTTAGCCTAATAATAAACTGTCAGAAAATTTGTGTCATTATTTTGAAATGTGTAAAATACGCTAAGGTTTCGGAAATTTAGTACAGTAATAGCAATTCTGTGTTATTTTTGTTATTTATTTGTATTTTTTGGGATTCATCATTAAGCAATTAAATTTCCTCAGAACGCACTCCAATTAAGGTCCAAATACTAGAAAACAACTACAATAAAAAAAAACGAGAGGATAATCTGTGAATAAATAAGTGTACAGTAATTGTTCCTGTTCGGCTGTGGGTTAGCGAGGTACGTGACCACAGTATGATAGTAACCTCAGCTGTATGTGAGCTTCAGTGGACGGGCACGGGATGAACCTACTACACACCACGGAAAATATTAATCAAATAGAATGGCATATGTTTCCCAACTCATTGCTCGATGAATACAGGGGTAAGAAAACTCACTATGTTTAATTGAATTGTAAATGTCTATAATGCATGGGTGTCAATTACCTAAATATTCTTTCTGAAATTGCGGAACCTATTTCTAGTGATTTTTTAAGAGATATATTAACTAAATATATTATTTTAATCAATGTCTAACGTTAGATATTGATTTAGTGTATTGAAGTTAGTGCATTTCTTCAGCCATATTTAGGAACATGTTTATTTTGTTTGCCAAGTAAAGATTAGTTAGCAACCGGAATGGGAAATTATTAACGAAAATAGGATTTTCATGTTTTTCATGGCAATTTAAAATAATTTGACCCTTATTTTCATCACTGATATATTTATGGGGTAATCCTGGAGCAGATGGCTAACACCAGAATGCTTTGATTTCATTCTTTTTTTTTTCACACGTTTGGAAAATAGACCGAATAAAAAAAAAAGTTACCTTGCACAGAACGGTATTATTTTAGTTTTAGTCATCTGGGGAATCTCAGGAATTTAAGTATTGGAATCAGTAGTTTAGACAGTTACTTTCCTTTTATGATGTTACCCTCGCAAATGACTTACAAATGCCAGGGTGGGGGGAGCCTTCAGTTAGGAAGTTAGGTCAGGTTATTTGCGAGGAAAATGCCAACGAAAAGTGTCTTAGAATTGTCTAAACTATTGATTTCCATAGTTAAATTAGAAGATTCTGCAGATGACCGAAACTAAAACTTTACCCACAGAACCTAATAAAAACCTGACCTAACAAACCAAAGAAACCTACCTAACTTCCTAGCCAGGGGGCTCCCCGTCATATTAAACAGAATATACTTACTTGGATATCTGGTTCCAATGAAAGCAACTTTCTGGAATTAGCATGGTGTAGTTTTATGTTTTTGGTGGACGCGAGAGTATGCTTGGACTGAGCAGGTCGGTTGTTGTGTGAGAACAGAGTGGACAACACCATGGGCCAACAATTTGATATTTTTTTTAGGAATATTTACAGTGAACAATTTCCAAACATACAAAGCATGTAGAGACATCGATTTAGTGTCATATGATCAAATTTTCACCATGGTATACCCTTCAATTTCCCTCATCTTTCATACCCTGCCCACTACAGGTGATTTATGATAATTGATAGAAAAAACTATAACAAATACTTATAATTAAAATTTGTCGTATTGTTTTCATCATTTATTATAATCCAAAGAACATTTGTGAAAAATATTAACCAAATAGAACCCCTGGTGTAAGTCGTCTGCTCAGTATTACCATTTATTGAGATACAACAATGAATTGCAGAAAGTGGGCAGGGCATATACTTTTTTGGAGTGAGAATTGTGAACTCTGTAACAGGCTGCCAGTGTTGTGACAGCACTGAGTGTGGGCTCATTCAAGACCAAGACTTAATCAACAATGGTACAGGTACTGATTACATTCTGGAGCTAGTACATGCCCAGTACTTGCCAACAGTGCATAACAGAGATGTGATCGAATGCTCAAGCAGTTAACAGACTGATCAGTGGCAAAGAGGATAAAGTAAAATAGAACACTAATTAATAACTGGTCAAACTTTTGAGAACATGACCTAACCCTTTCTAACCTACAAAAAATCCTAATACTGACTACAAAAATTTACCTAATTTAACTGGTGGAGGAGTATTAAGTGATTCCCTTCTTGTTTTATTTTTGTGTATGCATTCGTCACAAAGAAGCCATAACACGAAGGAATTCTTCTAGATGAAATTATTGAGTATTCATAATTCTCTCTCGAGAGAAAAATTAGTGTCTTTGAATTGGTCAAGCTGATTATGTGAAGCTCGTGTTAATATGAAATGAATATAGTATCCCATGAAAGTGTCATTAAGGTGGCATCACACTAGCATTTCTATTATTAACTTTTTTATTACTCGTCTATATTTTCACAAATCATCTGCGTTATCGTTGGTTTTTTGTCAACTCAATATCTATAATTGATACTACAAAGTTGTAAATTTTTTTTTTTACTTAAAATATAAAGCTAAAATTATTTTGAAGAAATTATTACTCTTCTTCCCAAGATTACTAATTATTATGTTTAATTTCGTGATTTTAAAAGGGTAAGAAAATGGCATATGTTGTTTACATTTTCACCACACGAGAATAACAACAACATGACTGAGCCAACAGATAAAGTAATTTGCCAAGTATGGACACGCCTCTCTGACGAATTCTTGGTGGACCAGATAAGGCAGCGCTGCTGTCTGGGATCACCAGGACTTTTCATATACAGTACAGTACCAAAAAAGGCGTAGAATTGCTGCGCTTTCTTCGCTAGTTAAATCCATCTTGTTTGCTGACAGTTGTCGAATGAGGGAAACTGGCAAGTTGGTTCTAAACGCGGGTGATGGTGCACAACAAAATGTTTGACGATTTTCTGAAAGTTGACAAAATATCGATGAAGGAATGCCGGTGTGACGCCGCCTTTCATGAACTTAAAATCCGTCAGTGTTGTTGTAACCTGATCCTGTCTATATCATGTACAGAAGGAATAAACATATTTGAACGTGTAAGAAACTAGGCACATAGAATCACTATATGCTCCTTAATCAGGTAAATAAGGTAAGATTTTTGTAAAAATATGCATTGTTTTAGATTAGGAAAATTTAGGTCAGGTTCTCAAAGGTTAGATTGGTGGGTAATAGTGGAGGAAATGGTTTGCACCAGAAGGACTTTATGGAATTGCACCAAATTTTCAGATGTTTGGATGATACTGAGTATTAAAATCGAAATGATAACATTGTAGTTTTTTTCCTTTTAGCCTATCCTTTGATCATAAATTACTGTACTACAGTTAGTGGGCAGGGCATTAAAGGAGAGGGAAATAATGGGGTAAAAACAATGAATACAGATCATATACCAGTGATTTCACGTCTACGTACTTTGTAGGGGAATAAATAAATTAATTGCCGTAATTATGGCGCCATCAGATCTCCCATGGTGACCATGTTTTAGTTTCACATCGTCAGCTATACGGGAGCATCGCAGTCTTTGTTTACATGTCAATAAACGAACGATTATCTCATCTGGCGTGTTTATTAAGATTTAGGTATTACTGTACTGTATTGTATTAGTGGGCTCGAGGATAAGAATTAGGTTAGATTAGGAAAACTATGTTTTCCTGGTGGTTTTTGAAGTGTTTTGAACGATTTTGATGTTCATTTCTATCGGAAATCACTGGTTTTTATGATTTTCTCCATCCCAAAACTGGGGATAAGGGGGGGGGGTTATCGCAAAATGAGCGATTTTCAATAGAAATGAACATCAAAGTCATTCAAAACACTTCAAAAACCACCTGGAAAACATATACCTAGTTTTGTTATTCAATTGCATTGGGGCCCACTTATGCAAATTTACCACGATTTATATTGGATTGGATTCATTTAGTGTTTATTGAAGTGCTGTTTGGATGACAGTAAGAAATTTTAAATAATAATACAGTATACAGGTTAGGAAGTTAGGTGAGGTTAGGGCAGGTTCTTACATTTAGTGTCATCCAAATAACATGTGAAAATTTGGTGCAGTTCCATAAAGTCCTTGTGGTCCTAACCATCTCTCCTACCATTATTGGTTGGTGTTTTGTTTTAGTGTTTTCACTAAATTTTCTCTCATCTTCAAAGCCCTACCCACTTTGTAAGAAACCATTGTCATTGGTAGCAGTTCATATCAATAAATATGCATCAGTGAAGTAAATAAAAATCAACTAATTTAAATGACCATTAGAAATATTAGGAAAGCTATTTTGGTTGTTAATTTCCCATTATGGTCACTAATGAATCTTCACTGTCAGCCATACTTAGGGACTGTTGTTTATTTCAACAGCCATACTGTACTTGGGTTAAATAGAGTATACAGGTATATGGTTTTAAGGTTGCCACCCCAGTGGTTGGGGACAAGATTAAGTAATACAGTACAGTACCTGTACTTTATCAATGGTCTGGCCTCAGCACCAACTTAAGGAATTTTCTCCATAGAAAATAAAAGCTCATTTACCTTAAGAAACTAAAATATGCAGAAGTACATTACAGTTTATGTTATCACAGTTGCAATTTTTTGTGTTTTTTTCTTTATTCGGAAGAGCTGTCTCTGTCATACAGAGGGCCCCCAAATTCGTGGGGGTTAGGTTCTCAATATGGCAGCGAATCGCCAAATCCGTGAATAACATTGGGAGGGGGGGCATTTTTACTTGTGTAAAAAAAAATGTACAGTAGTACCCCGATTTACGCGGTCAATTGAACCCACAGGGTACCGCGGAAAGTGAAAACTGCGGTAAGTGAACAACAGAACATATGGGATTAATTCCAATAGAGACTGGCCCGACCCCCAAACTCCACTTTTTCTGACACAATACCTTTGTTGTAGTAAAAATAACATCTTAATTTTATGATGGTATGCTCACACAATTAATATTTAAGAGAAATACAGTCGCCAGGTTAATGTCCATTCAAATAATGGACTCAAATCCCCTCCCCCCCTCTTCCCAGCTCACTAGCTCCTACCTCTCTGAGAAATGTTTGGGTGAAAACACTAGATTTTAACGTTTAGTAATAAATAATACCTCAGACTAAAGTTAGGATAATATAATGACATTTCTGGATTCCTTGCAGGTCAGGGAATATTTTGAATGTAAACTTCATATATTTTGCACAAGCGATAAAATATTTGCTTTGTTTAAACCAAATTATTACATTAGATCTAAAATTTGTATGTCTAATGCAAAATCCATGATGTTTATATTCCAAATGGTCATCATATTGTAAGAATTCAAGCAATGTAAATTATATTCTGGCCGGGTAATTTGTATGAATTTTATGAGCTAAATAAAAAAAAATAATTATACTTCACCGCGTATATGAGAAGATGCACCGCGGAAAGTGAAAGTCCGGTTCTGGCAAGGTACCGCGTAAATGAGAAATTGCGGAAAGTGAAACCGTGTAAAGCGGGGCAATACTGTATACTGTATTCCCTTTATGTGTTTGTCCTTAGGATAATTATTTCTTTTACCTGTAGTACAGTATTGTATGTGTGTGTGTGTGTGTGTGTGTGTGTGTGCGTGTGTGTGTGTGCGTGCGTGCGTGCGCGCGGACACACATACACCCACATACAAATAAATAATAATTGAAAAACCCTCTCACAAATAATCAGAATTTTTTTTATTAAAAATGTGAGTTCCCTCCATCCGTGCTCTATTAATAAAGTACTGTAATAGAGAACGAATGTGAGGGTAAACTCACATTTTTAATACATTTCTTTGTGATTATTTGTGATAGTATTTTCAAATTACGCTATTATTGTTTTGTGTGTGTGTGTCTATACACACACACACACACACACACATATTTACAATACAGGTAAAGGAAATTACTGTCTCTAGAACGAATGGCACCCTGTCCCAGCCGCGAAAATGCCTGCAACTTTAAAACTACCCACAGACAATCTTGGGTACATCCAGGGTGTCATCCGCGAAGTAAAAATCCGCGAACTTGGGGGTCCCCTGTATTTATTTTCTGTAATTGAGAGTTGGATAGTTTCATATAATTCTTTTTCCTGGATAAAGCTATACTGTATACAGTGGTCCCTCGGTTAACGAACACAATTCGTTCCAGAAGGTCGCTCGTTAACCGAAACCATTGTTTCAATGGATTTTGGGTAATTGGTTCCAGCTCACCGAAAACTACATACAATGTGAAAAAAAAATGCGTTAAAGTACACTTACTTTGTGGTGTGTATGTAGAAGGCTCCTGGTTGATGATGATGATGATGATGGGAATTAGAAGTGGGGATGGAGGAGAAGGGAGAAGAGAAGGAAGTGGGGGTGGAAGAGAAATCACCCCATGCTTGATGCCGTCATTTCACCCATAAAATTTTAATTTCACTTGGTGTAATTCAAGATTATTTTCTTTAAATTAACACTGCACTGCACTATATATTGTCAATATGTAAAATAAATGTCAGAATGACCAACAGTTGTACTGTAAAAATGTAAAAATACTCTTTGTTCAAGAGACCCACAAGCAAGATGTTTCCTCCACTGAACAGAGATACAAACTGAGGCCTTGGTGGGTGAGTGAAGTGGCTGATGGGCACACCAAAAACTAGTTCCCTGTACTGCAATTATGTTAAATAAGTGTTAAAATGACTAAAAATTTTAATATAAAACTTGGAAAATTATTGAATAGTACAACCTTCTTGATTTTTACTCCAATTTTAACGAATGTAAGTCCAAGAACCGATTTCTGTATTGGCGGACTAATCTTCCAGCTGATGAGCAAGCCAAAGCATGTCAAAAATTTTTCGTAAGATTTTCGTTAACCGAATTTTTGTTCGTTAACTGAAATGACAATTCTTATGTAAGGTAATTCGTTAACCGAGGCGTTCGTTAACCGAGGGACCACTGTATTCTTAAAAATTTTTTCATAATGTGGCATTAAGAAAAGTAACTTACCAGACCTAACCTATTCTAAAATACTACAGTTATTTACTGTTTTATTTTTGTAAGATATAATAACATTCCCTCCTTATCGTTTTTTTTAAATATTGTTGCATTTTACAATTTATCGTTCATCAAGTAAAGAAAACTAATCAAACCAAACCTAGGTTAACCAGACCAAAAACACTAAGGCCAATCATCTTTTGTGAAGTACCAGGTATTACCAAAGACTGTATATTGTCAATACAGGCAGTCCCCGGATTACGTGCGAGTTCCAATCTTACGGATGTTCTTAGGTTGAAAATGTACTTTGAAACACATGCCGTCTATGCATACCACACTGTACTTGCAGAACTGTTTAAAATCCCACTATAACATAGCCTAAGTCTTTATATACATTTAATATCACTTAATTGAAGTGAAAAGAAGAAATATAATTATAAAATACAGTAAAGGTAAGTAAAAAATAAGTCATCAGGTAAGGGCAGTAGGTAGTAGGCAGCTGTCAAACGGGGAGGTATTACCATTCGGAAAGATGTTGGAAGCATAATATCTTGTTTAGTGTGTGCCTGGTTGGGCTAATCCCCAGAAAAAAAACAACAGCAACAACTAAATTTAAAGTTTAACTTCATGGAACCATGTTTGTATTGGCATATGTTCATAAGTTGAACGTACGTAACCCGGGTACCTCCTATTTAGTCCCACTATGCAAGATTTTACACTTTTTAAGAAACAACATTATTTATTTTTACCTATCATCATCAAGACTGTTTTATGATAATTTTCCATATTTGTGATATAGTTATCTGATGGCAGTTCTCCAAGTTGCACAGTCTCGTACAGCCTCTTGTGTAAGTTTATTTAATTATTATTGTTCTTTTTATTTCAGGCCTGATAGTTTCCACAAAAAGCAACTTAATCAACTGAGGCAGGATGCTTGAGGGCTTGGCAACATGGGTACTCAACAATTATCTGGGAAAGTACCTGGAAAATTTACACACAGACCAGCTCTCAATTGGTCTATTGACGGGTAAATTGTCAATACTGTACTCTACTACTTTGTAAACTGCTGTGACTGTATTATATATAAGTCTGCTTTGCAGAATGTATGAAAGCAAAGGGACAGTATTTATTGTTTTGTTAATCACTATCTGTATTTACATGATAAGCAGCCCTGATGATGAGAAAAGTAAAGAATTAGGTTGAAACTGGCTCAGTGACAGCCTTTTAAGTATATTACTGTACCGTGTTGATGAAAGTGAAAGTTGGTACCATAGACCTTTTAGTCTGTTAGGGGTTTTGTAATACATCTAACTGAATACCGATCCTCCAGCACACAAGGAAGCATTGTGACCAGCACTACTTTTAACTGCCATTTCTTCCTCAAGTGTGAAGTTGTAACCTTTCAAAGTTGGGTTTACTGGAGGTGCCCCAGACATGAACCAGTGACACTTAGCACAGGTGGTGAGAGGTGTATCCACTTGGAAGTCACATTCCTCTTAATTGTTAATAGTACAGTAATTAAAATGATGATTGAATGTATGAAGTATAACATATACTGTAGTTGTAATTACTAATAGAAATAGGAAAAGTCAGACAACATGAATTTTCATATTATTAATATTGAAACCGTTTATTTAACCATAAAAATATATACAAATTGAGCAATGAAAATTTTGACATGGCTTAGTCAATTGAGAGTCAGAGCACTCTCAGTGGCACCTGATAAATACTATTATTGCCTCTAACTGAAAGTCTTTCTTCTATGTATACAGCTGTATATATTTTTTCAGTGAAGTGAAACATTAGTAGATGCACTACCAGAATAAAAGATCAGAAATTGCTTCTTGAGGAGGTGTCAGTCCTACCAGTTAGACTTAATTCTTTATTCTTCTGTTCTATGCCACTTTACCATTCAGTGGTCTGTACAGGATCAGAAATGCTCTCCATAATTTCCTCAATTTCTGTAACAAATTATATATTCTCAGCAAAAAGTATTGCTACTATGTACAGTATTAGTATTTAGAAGAATGTACTGTACATGTACTTGTATTATAGCGTAGGATTTTAGAAAATCAAGGGGGAAGAGAGAATGTCTTGTGATGCATTAAACGAATCTCAGAATTACTGGCAGGGTTCTCAAAATGAATCCTCATATGTGGGACATATGGATGATTCTCTCTTTGCTTTGCTTGATAGTGCCATAATACTGCATGTATTGCACAGTATAAATAGTAATTTTGATTTTCAGCCCAATCATGTTTAAATGTATAGAAATTCTTTTATGACACTCAAGTCTTTCAATTTATTTATTTAAAGTCATGTTGAAACTGGTATATGTTATGATTGGTTCCGTCTCCTTGCAAGTATTTTATGTTTATATTTCACCAAATGACTTCAAACTATTGAATCTATTACATTGAGAGTTTGGGGTGAATTGGAGTCACTGCATTGGGTTAAGTTATTAAAATTTAGTCACAATTTGATTAAGTTCAAAGTCACAATACATGGTTTAAAATAACATGGGTAAGAGCATTCCGAGAATGTATGTTGGTTTGTTGTCACATATGCTTGTAATTGTCACATTACCATCTACCTACATTATATGATATAATACTGAACAGGAACTAGCATCTGGTTATTGTGTTTCAATTTATGACTTGTGATAGGATTAGTACAGTCAACTACTATAGTCCATTCAACCTCTCCCTCTGAACCACAAACTCTGAGATTCAGACTCGTGAACCCAAAGCAGTAGACTGATACGTACATTATTCTGTCCATAAATGCTTCGGATTCATGCATCTAAATCTTGGGGTTCGTGGTTCAGAGCGAGAGGCGAACGGACTTTAGTAGTGGACTGTGCACACATCCAGGAAAATATTGTACTATTGTAGATGCCAGTACAGTAAAAGAGAAATTGAGGTAGTCTATCTACCATGTAGGGATTTGATTTATAATTGTTTTCTGCCTCCCTCCCCCCAAGAAATAATGCTAAGCCAGATATCTTTGTAAGCATTAAGACTTCCCTATTTTTAATGAAATGTAAGTAAATAATACAAGTCTGTTAGCTTAAAAGTACTCAAGTTATCAAGATTTTGGAGTACTGTACTATGTAAAGAATACTGTCTTCACACAGGGGAAGTGGAACTGGAGAATGTACCACTACGGAAAGATGCACTGCGGCACCTGGATATGCCAGTTGAGGTCCGGGCTGGATTTGTTGGGAAAGTTAAACTTCAAATTCCAGTTTCACGATTACGTTCAGAACCATGGGTCATTATGTTTGATCAGCTCTACCTTGTGGCAGGACCTGTAAAACTTGAAGAGGTATGTCTATGAGTGCTTCATTCCTTGCCAGTGTAGTGATAGTGAGGTGAAGTGATACAGTAAACTTCAAGGTAAATACAGTAGGAAGAAGTAGATAATTAATTTGGAGTACAATAATAAAGATTTCATGCCAAATGAAAAAAGATATAATACCTCTTATAATGGACGAGATACATTCTTGAGGTTTGCTAAGCAAAATACAATATCTGTTAAAAGAGGCCACTATACTGTAATGTACTTATGGAGGTGTGTTTTTGCAAATAGCAAAATTTGTCAAAATAAATAAATCCCTCTAATTACTACTATTTTATTGCAGAATGGCTAAATAAGGATTAAATGTTGCAAAATAGGTTTTAAACATTAGAAAAAAGTTGCCGTTGCTTAGAATTACAAGTACACTTGATTTTCTACTGCCGTCTCCATACAAAAATGTAAACATTAAGTGGCAAGCAAACAACTCCAGTGCAACAATAATAAAACAAGTAAAATGGCTGTTGCGGGGTGACAATGCTTAACTTTTATACATGTATTCAAATGAAGACTTTGTTAACATCAATGATAATGGAACTAAATTTAATAACACTCACCAGTTAATTTTTTTGGAGCTTGCTGTTATCGAGTATGGTTTAAACCTGGGTTGTCAAATATGTGGCCTGGCGCCCTCTTACATGTGGCCCGCGGCCCACGGCCCACTGGCTGCTCCAGCTGCACCTTGAGCAGCTAAGAGCCTAAGACACTAGCATTTGAAGTGAGACTATCTGTATTGGATAATGCTGTTTTATTCTATTGAATCTATCGCTTCTATTGAGTCTGTTCAAAGGCAAGTGCTTTTAGGATGTTTTGTGAATCTCACTCCATTACGTATCTGGTGTTAGACTGACGGCCTGCTAAATGTGTTGTTAGCCCATTTGACTAGTGGGGGTTTCCCTCAGCTGAATAAAATTGTCTGGTGTTTGCTAGAATAAAATACTCAGTGCAACAGCACCAATGAAAGAGCAATATGAGATAGTTTTAATGGTTAATTGTGGTTCTAAGCATGCCACTGTACAAGTTGTGAGATGGGCTGACCACTGGCTGTCTACTGGTATTAGACGTGATAGCTCTGATACGGCTGACTCTCACTTGGGCAGTCACACGGGTACTAGTCCTGCATAGTCGCTCAAGGCAGTTGGAGCGTTGCATACATCGGAAGCAGTATCCATTGTGTTTACTTTTGAGCCCATAGTCATGTTATCAAAGAAAAGAACAATTAATGACAAGCGTCAGTTGGTACAGGAAAAGTGGAATATCTTGTACTTTTTTGTTGAAATGAATGGAAAACCGACATGTTTGATTTGTAAGCAACTTGTAGCTGTTGCCAAAGATTACAATGTTTGAAGGCATTATGATCCTAACCATGCTCAGAAGTATAATAAATATAGTGGCAAGTTACACGAAGACAAAGTTAAAGAGTTATAACAGTCACTGAAAAAGCAGCAGTCAGTATTTAAGAGTGTTCATCAAGTCAGTGTTGCTGCAGTTAAGTCAAGTTACAGGATTACCCATAAAATAGCTGTGTCATTGAAGCCTTGAAAAATGTCAAACATTTGCAAATGTTAGCCTTTCAAGAAATACAGCTGCAGAGAGAATTAATGAATTATCAAAGAATATTAACAGTCAACTTAAAGGCAAAGTCCTTTACTGCATTTTCTGTTGCAATTGATGAAAGTACATTACCAATATAACTGATATGGCACAACTTGCAGTTTTTATATGTGGTGTGGATGAAAATATGTAGTTAACAGAAGAGTTTATGGAACTGGTACCAATGAAAGGAACAACAACAGGTGATGACATCTTTGCAAGTTTGGTAGGGGCACTGGATAAATTAGGTGTTGACTGGGTGCAAACTGTGAGTCTGGCTACAGATGGAGCACTGCAAATGGTTTGGAGAAAAGCTGGTGTGGCAACAAAATTAAAGGAAAAACTACTAGCTGTGAACCCAAACCATCAATTTCATAATTTGCATTGCATTATACATGGAGAAGCTGGATAATGTCATGGATGTCGTTATAAAGGTCTGAACTACAAACAATTCAACTGCTTTTTGGAAGAATATGAGAGAACACACATGGACTGCCATATCACACTGATGTTCACTGGATAAGTCGAGGAGTCGTACTGAAGCAATTTAATGAATTGTGTAGTGAATACAGATGTTTATGGAACAGAAAGGAAAGGATATGCATGAATTGAAAGATAATGAATGGGTTTAAGCTCTAGCTTTCATGGTGGATATTACAGAGCACTTAAATTACCTGAACACAAAGGTGCAAGGACGCAATAAATTGGAACAGAGTTTTATGACTGCATTCATGCCTTTGAGATGAAACTGCAGATTTTTGAAAGGCAACTTGCAGTGAGTAATCTTTCACACATTCCGACCTTAAAGTCCCTGCAAGGCACAACTGAGCTTCGTTTTGATACCAGCACAGAAAAGTACTGCATCAAGATTTCCAAGTTAAGGAATGAGTTCCAAGAAAGATTTGTTGACTTCAAATACCTTGAGAAAGATTTAAGAAATTTTCAGAACCCATTCTGTCAGTGTTAATGAAGTTTCATGACCAGAAGATCTTCAGTTAGAATTAATTGAGCTCCAATGTGATTCTGTTTTGAGGAACAAGTTTTCGAGTGTCGATGTTGGCACATTTTATCAATATGTGGGACTAAATTATCCCAGAATTAAGTATTCATATTTACATTTGGAGTGACACTTTCTTTGTATTCATATACTGTACTTAGAAATAAGAAGTACATGTATGTATTTGCATTTGAATACTGAACCCATGTATTCACTCCTTTCATGCATGTTTATGATGTAATTTGTATCAAAGATTTACCTAAATGGTACTGGTTGTACACATCTTGGTATTTGACAAGATGATACAGGTTGAACCTCCCTAATCCGGCACCCTTTGGACCTGACCAGTGCCGGACTATAGAATTTTCCGAACCACAGGTGGTCTTTGTAAAATACATAGTATTATTGATGCGCCAATCTGGAGCATCATATTTAAAATTTTGCGCCTAATGTTTCTCTGGGCACACTACACTGTCCTAAGGGCAAAGCTGTACTGTACATGTACTCAAAATAATGTACTAAATGATTACTAAAATTTTTGTCTAGTGCAAACTATAGCATGATTATATTCAAATTAATAATTATCTTATAAGAATTCCAGCAATGTAAATTATATTCTCTCTGGTCACTTCTGTGACATTTTATAAACAAAAAACATAAACTCAAGCTAAAGGACATAAATAAACAAATAAATACTTCACTAGACCTTCGGTTCCAACTGTCAAACATGTCACTGTCACTTGCCTCCCCCCATCTTCCTTATCTTCCCAGCCAGGGTTTGGTGTTATAGGCTTAAAGTTTTTATCTTTCATATTATCACAGACTAAAGTTAGGAGAATATAATTTGTATTGCCGGAATCCTTGCAAGACAGTGAATAATTTGAATATAATCATCATATGTTTTTCACAAGAGATAAAAAATTTTGCTCTTTGTATTTTTTTTTTTTTACAAGAATAACACCCAGGCACAGGTCAAACGACCCACAATGGGGCCTGGGGGGCGAAAAAAAAAAGAACAGAAAGAAATTGAAAATAGAGAAGAAAAAGGTTATACAGTAGTCCCTCGGTTAACAAACACAATTCGTTCCAGAAGGTCGTTCGTTAACCGAAACCATTGTTTCAATGGGATATTGGGTAATTGGTTCCAGCTCACCGAAAATTACATACAAAGTAAAAATAAATGCAGTAAAGTACACTTACTTTGAGGTGTGTATGTAGAAGGCTCCTGGTTGATGATGATGATGGGAATTAGAAGTGGGGATGGAGGAGAAGGGAGAAGAGAAGGAAGTGGGGGTGGAAGAGAAATCACCCCATGCTTGATGCCGTCATTTCACCTATAAAATTTTAAGTTCACTCAGTGTAATTCAAGATTATTTTCTTTAAATCAACACTGCACTGCACTATATATTGTCAAAATGTAAAATAAATTTCAGAATGACCAATAATTGTACTGTAAAAACATAAAAATAGTTTATGTTCAAGAGAGCCACAAGCAAGATGTTTCCTCCACTGACCAGAGATACAAACTGACGCCTTGCTGGGTGAGTCAAGTGGCTGATTGGCACACCAAAAACTAGTTTCCTGTACTGCAATTATGTTAAATAAGTGTTAAAATGACTAAAAATTTTAATATAAAACTTGGAAAATTATTGAATAGTATAACCTTCTTGATATTTACTCCAATTTTAACGGATGTAAGCCTAAGAACCGATTTCTGTATTGGCGGACTAATCTTCCAGCTGGTGAGCAAGCGAAAACATGTTGACATGATTTCATAAAAATTTTGTTAACCGAATTGAAGATTCTTATGGAAGGTAATTCATTAACTGAAATTTCGTTAACTGAGGCGTTTGTTAACCGAGGGATCACTGTACTGTGTTAATCTACACCACGAAGATGCCGGAAAACCAGCTTTTTAAATTGAGACAGATTGTATACGTATGGAAACACAGAAGAAGGCAGGGCATTCCACAGTTTGGCTGTGTGAGGAAAGAAGGAGGTACTATAACGGGTTATTCTCGTGTGGCCGACATCCACAGAGAAACGGTGGACACCGCGGGCAAGACGTGTGTTACGAGCCCACGGCCTTGCCGGCGGTACACAGGATGCCAAATCCACCTAACATTGCCTGTTAAAGTACCTGTAAAAGAGAGAGTGAAGCAACATTGCATCGAAGAGCTATAGCATGTTTATATTCAAATTAATGACTGTCTTATAAGAATTCCAGCAATGTTAATTATATTCTCCTATGTCAGTTCAGTGACATTTTATAAGAGAATAACTTAGTCACTCTTACGGACAGATAGATAAATAATCACTAGACCTTGGCATTGTAGCGTATGGTATGTGGCCAGTTGTCAAATTTATCTTTGTGTTTGTCTATTTTCTCTTTGTTAGGCTCACATACATACGTACACGTAGGAGATTCGCACTGAGGATGGAGGTGAGAAAGGAAACTCGCAATGACGTTTTCTAATATATATTGTATGTACAATGCAGTGCTAGGGAGTTGCTGTGTGGTGAGGAGCTTGTTGAGAGGAGGTCTTGTCTGTTTGAGAGTGTTGAGTAAAATGACCTTCACGGCGAGGCTGGGGTTATTTATTCTATTCTGCCGGATCAGATAGACAGATGTGAAGTGAGCGAAGCTGCTGATTGGCTGAGGTGAAGGTGGTAACGGGCCAATCATTGTGCAGTCCGAAAATGAGGCCCATCACATTAGGAACTCACCCCTGGTTGGCTGGTAAGTGAACGGCAAGTGATCAACCAGCAGTTGTAGGGGAAGAGAGTATCCACTACAGCATCAACTGTCAAACATATCACCTTACCTCCCTCCCTCCCTCCCCCCATCGTCCCAGCCAGTAAACAGACCATTTTGCATCCCTTAATTATAGCTGTGTTGATTTATGAGTGTTTGTTTAAACATACTACTACAAAGAACAATGTTTTGTTTATTCTAGGAGATGGGCTGAGGTGCATCTGGGTAGACTCTCAGTCTTTTCAGTATTTTGTGTTTCTCTCAAGTTCCAAACTAAATTATTCCATTTAAACAACACTTCGATTTAGTGGGAATTCGGTTTAAAGCAACTTCTCTTGGAACATATCTCGTGTTATATCTAAATTCTACTGTACAGTGTACGGTAATTGTAATAAACGAAAATAGATAAACAATATTTCTCATTCTGCACTAAAAATGACAAAATAGTTACGGTAACTGTACATAAATTGATGATGTTCACCTGTAAAGAAAAAAAATATCTGTACAGTAAATGAAATACCTGTAATAAAATAAATGTGCTTAGGAGGCATATTAAGGGTAAATAACAAGTGAAATATTACAGAAACACTTGAAATACCAAAGAATGCACCAAACACCACGAGGACCAGATGTAAACAAAGGTATGCCGAACCATGGATGCTAGCGCCGGTGGGTACTAGCGGTCGTCCGGCAAACTAAAATTTTGCCGGACAATTGAGTACCGGATTAGGGAGGTTCAACCTGTATTGAATATTATGGATGATAATAAAGCCATCATCAATAAAATGAATAATATTGATACAGTAGGCGCTCGCCAATAACGTTTTCGACAATAACGGTAAGTTACAATAGATACCCATTTTCGATAACTTTTGGATTCTCTTGAATAACGGAAATTTCGCGGGAAGCGTCCGAGCGCATCAATGATAGCATTTGTTTGCCGCCATGTTGATGACGTAGTTGTCGACTCCGCCTCACTCTCACTCTCACACGCTCAGTGGAATACAGCGCTGCGCCCACGTGTGAGATTTTCGCCACTATAACCAGTGGTTGTTAGTGTCGGTGATCAATAATGGCTTCCGCATTTTTGCCTGTGGGGGCTAGGGGAGGTGGTGGAGGGAGTGATTTGCCACCTGAATGACTGGGAACTTTTAAGTGAGGAAATTGAGCTGTCCTGAGTCTACAGTGCGAAATATTAAGAGGAACTTAGAGGAGACCAAGAAGAGTATTGTGCTGGCTAAAAATATTTCGGAAGTGATGGAAATGCGAGGCGAGCTATGAATGATAAAGGTGATAGAAACAGGTTGTTAGTGATAACAGAGCATTTTCTTGTGAAATGGTTAGCTTGTAGAATGAAAGACAGTGCAAGCGTTAGCGGCCCTCAGATACGGAACAATCATCACACCAAGCACCTCAAAAACTAAGTGTTATATTACTCAAACTCTTTATTTTGATGATTGAATAGCAATTCTTTTTATTTCAGCTCACAAAAAGTGTTATGAGGGCTTCAAGGGGAAAAAATGGGTGAAATTCTTGCGGCACCAATAAACCCTTTTTACATGTATTTTAATGTCACACAAATAACGTTTTCGCTAATAACGGTGTTTTTCAGGCACCTATTAAACGTTATTGGTGAGAGCCTACTGTATGGTGAAAACTTGAATACCGTTAATAGTATAGATTATTGAATTTAAAATGGCATTTGGTTCAAGTTACTGTATATACTGTATAACCTATGGGTTCAGTAGAATGTAAACTCTTAAACAGTGGATTCAAGATGACAACCACTTACACCGTATATTGTTTTTCTTCATCAACTCTGATGTCTTTCTCCGTGAAATATGCCTGCAATTTAAGGAACACATTTTGCACTTAGAAGATAAGTCACTACTTAGTTTTTGGGATATGTTTTAATCTTCAAAGGTAGATTTATACACTGGCAAAGAAGACATTAAGATTTCCATTCGCTCTTTACACAGTTCTCTTTTCACTTCCACTGACATTCTAAGTTGTAATACATTGTTGATTAATGTTTGTGTGTGTTTTTTATGACAGTATGATGAGGAAGCTGAGGAAGCAGCATCACAGGCTCGCAAAATTGCACAGCTGGATGGTTTGGAGGCTGCATGGAGAGCAAACCAGGAGGCTTGTCATGAGGCCTCTCACTATGCCAATTCCTACTCATCATGGCTTAATTTTGGAACTTCATTCATGACTAATATTATTGAAAATATTCAGGTATAGTTATATATTATGTGATCCTTTTTTACTATAAGTAGAAAAATTATTCTTGGGATAGTTTTTTTGGTCCTTTATGTACAGTACTGCATTTTACAGCTAATAAAGATGCATAGGCATGTAAGATGCACCCCTCTCCCCTCCCATTTCAGCAGGGAGTAGTAAGGAAAAACTTTTGTGTGTATTTTTCTCATGTAGCCATAGTTTTCTTAAAATAACATACCTATCCTGTACTAGTTAATTTGAGGAATAAATAAAAATAACCAATAGATTAAATAAAAAAAAATACCATATTGCCATTTGGCTGTTTGACGATGAAATTTGTCCATTGTTTCACAACACACTGGAGACTGTTCAGAACAGCTGACTTCCCTCCTCTGTCTCCGCTCAGCATGAAACCTTTACACACTAAGGATGTTTATTCCCTTTTATTTTATTTTTTTACCTTTTGATATTATTATTTTTTTTTTCACATTCTGTATATAAGATTCAGTGTGCATTTAACATAGTAAAAAAAATAAATTACCTAACTTAATGACCTCGGTATTTCTACCTGTTTTGGCTTTGACGCTATTATGAGGTTACCTATGGTCAAGTGGCTTGACCACAGTCACATGAATATTAAACTTGTCAACCTGACTTTAGTATTTCCACGCTAATGTAGCCCGTAACCCACACCCCTATTCTATGTTAATACAGTAGCTGATTGGTTCATAGGAAATTCAAACTAAATGTGCTCACAATTGGTAAGCAGACCTGTTATTATCTAAAATAATGTTCAATAATTATCTGAATAATCAAAATGCAAATAATTTCAAGGCATTAGTACTTCAGAGAGGATGCAAGACGCTCAGGGGAACCAATCAGCCCTTTGTAGCTATAGACGAGGGGTGGGGCTTACGGGTCAGGTTAGAGTGGAAAGGTTATGATTGACAGGATCTGCAAATATTTTTGGTACGTCATTTTTTTTTCATGAGTATGAGTGCAGGTACAATATAACATGAAATACTTGAATGCAAATGAATAAAATAAAATTTTTAAATTTATAACTATTAAAATAATCATTAATTAATAATAATCTTCATTTGTTAATCCAGGCAGTCTGTTTTTGTTTCATGAATCACGTAGGACTGTTTTTAAACTTTGTATATGCTAATATCTCTGAATATGTTATGAATCAAAATTAATTTTCAGCTAAAAATACGTGATGTTCACTTGAGGTATGAGGATGATCAGAGTATTGCTGGACAAGTGTTTGCTTGTGGCCTCACCATTGACACACTTGCTCTCCAGAGTTCAGATGACCACTGGATTCCAAGGTAAAATCGCTACTTTTTTATATTAATACAGTGAACTAATAAAACCTATTGCAGATTGAATTCTTAGAAAATCACTCGGACATCCTTCTATAACCAGCCTATACAGGTACTTTGTTTCAATTGTCCAAACACAAAAATTTATGGTTGCCATTCTTCAGGTAGTGATTAAAAGTGGTTACTGGTTTACATCTGGTGAATGTTAACACTTACTGTATTTATGTTTTTACATTGAATCAATGAAGATGTCAGAAGGGGATTTGGCATTTAGGGTTCTCACCAGTCGTTGGGGTTAGAAAAGGAGATGGGTGGCGCACACACACAGTAAAACCTCGATAAATCAGAATAATTGAGCAGACCCCAGCCCGAAAAATGCGGAAGTCCGGAATAAAAACGCAAATCGGGGGGGTGTTAGGAGATGACATTTCTTATCTTGTCTGTTGAAAAAATTAGTTGTTATAATGTTTTTGCTGCACTTCAACTACTATGGTCTTTAAGTGCACAACAAAGTTATTGAAACACTACATCAATAATAAAAAAATGAAACGGATGTCTATAGGCTGAAATTCAGACATAAGTCTGGTTTTTGTCAACTGTTTTCACCAAGATGATTGTTACGTACTGTAAAGTGTTATATGTAAGTAACCACAGAATTTGTCTTATGAGTAAAGAGAAAACTGTATACTGTACTGTACTATAAAAATAAAAATTAGACAAAATAAGTGTAGGGATATATTGTGTGGGAGATGAGTGATCTGAGAGCAGCTGGTTTGAGGGGAGGTTGCGTGGTTTGGTAGCTCATTCCTCCAACATCCCTTTAACATGTCTTTATGCAATCTCGTCATAATTTTTTTATCATTTAGGTTCATTTGGTGCTGGGTTGATAAAATATTATCATAAAGAATCAACTTTCCTGAAAAAAGAATTCCACACTCAACACCAAGAGTCAGTTGTTTACAAACGGGAAACAACTGATCAGCCTAGTTCCCTCACCGCTCAAGCTTACCACTACATTTGTCTTCAGCACTTAGTAAATTAGTACAGTACTATAGTGTATTTATTATCACTTAATAAATATTGTAGTCTATTTATCAGCACTTGATAGGTAATATTGTTGTGTAGAGTATTAAGCATCTGCATTAATACGTTGTCTAAGTGTACAAGAAGCCAAATTGAGCCATCATGTATCACTCAAAGGTTGTAAATAATGTTGTTAGTTACTTTGTTGTAAGCTGATTTGTTGAAAACTCTCAGACAAACACATCCTGAGTGAAGACCTTCCGATACAGCTTATCCATTTATTTTCAAGTTAAATTATAAATTACATAGTGTATTGTATTTTCTCTGTTATTGAAGATGTTATATTAATCATGATGAACCATCCACCGTAAGAGGCTGATCATACGAGAATATAATACTGAATCAATAAATGAACCTGACAAATGCGGCAATGCCCAATCAATCCTCCCACAACCCCCAGTCTTCTTACATATGCAGTGTCTTAGCTTTTGTTAGGCCTACAGCAAATCTGATTACCGGGTAGACCACTGTACTGTAAGCAATTGGTGTTGTTTTCATAAGAATTTTTTCTAATTTTACACATTTCTTAAAATATTTACTGAACTTATATAATATTAACCCATTCTTAAAACCAGTTAGTATCCCAGTTAAAGATACTGTGTGCTCTACAAAAAAGTTCACATAAATAAGTGTAGGTTGTGAGGTGCAGCACACTGATACTATACATATAAAGGCAACCAGGCAGGACTCGGCCTGAGACAATGAGACACGTGCCGCACGACACCCATGCACAGACATTCAACCGCATCACAGACACGCAAACCGTCCGGACTTATGCTGGATTTTCCAGATTTGAAAAAAAAAAATTCTGGTGAATAGAGGGGCAGCCCATAGAAAATTTTGGTACTGAACAGTGGAGTTTCGATAATTCGTGAAGTACAAAGATGCGTACAGTAGTACCCCGATTTACGCGGTCAATTGAACCCATGGGTTACCGCGGAAAGTGAAAACTGCGTAACGTGAACAATAGAACATATGGGATTAATTCCAATAGAGACTGGCCCGACCCCCAAACTCCACTTTTTCAGACACAATACCTACGTTGTAGTAAAGATAACATCTTAATTTTATGATGGTATGCACACACAATTAATAATTAAGAGAAATATAAATAATATTTGGTTTTTTAACACTTACATTAGTAGAAAAGATGGCTGGGCACACGGGAATGGGGGGTTGGTTCCAAGGCAGAGGGCAGATTATTGGCCCTCACCTGTATCACTTGTATCAATTGTATCTCTATCCACCACATAGGCTTGCATGGCCTCTTTGTCAAACCCCTCAAAGTCCATATAAGTCCATATCCTCACTATCACTATCACTGACTTGGGCCGGCTGTAGTGGGTGGCGGGTGAAAACTCGGTAATGTTTTGATGACTGGGCGACCTTGTGCGCATCCTGCCCGCGCCGCTTCCCGCGTATATGAGTAGATGCACCGCGTAAAGTGAAAGTCCGGTTCTGGCTAGGTACCGCGTAAATGTAGAATCGCATAAAGCGAAACCGCGTAAAGCGGGGTATTACTGTATTTAAATTTGCAGGTACATCTGTTACTATGATATCTCCGTTAGCCAGACAATTGGTGCAGAGCTTTTCAAGGAATGAGAGATTACTGGGTAAAGAGGGTACTCTCCCAAAGCTGGAAAAAAATCCCTCATCCCCATCATTTTCTGGGTACCAGGAAAATCTTCTTCAAAGAACCAGAAATTTCACATTATATCATCTCTTGAACCTAGAAAGTAATCCCCCTTCCTTAGAATTTTCTGGAATGATGCAATATTTCATCTTTCAAACCCAGAAAAAAATTCCCTCATCCCCAGCTTTTTTCGGGTACCGGGAAATTTTCCTTGCAATTTTTCAGAAAACGTGCCTCTCAGAAAATCGTTCCCAAAGTCGGAATTTTCCAGAAAATTCTGGTTTTTGGAACGATTTTCCAAGAAAATTTCAATTCCGGCTATCAGAGAGTTTGGTTAAATAAGGGATTCCATCTAATGGAGATATGACTACCTCTTTATTTAAATTTCATGGTCAAATATTCATAATTCACGGCAAGCACCGATTGTCGCAATGTTTGTTTATATCACCTCACTGCTCCAATGTGACGAAGAAATAAAATAACTATAAAATAAAACTATAATATTAATAATGAAAAGTAGTAAGTGAATTGTTTGTGGGAGCCAGGGCAGATGGGTGGTGGACTGAGTGTCCCTTTGTTCCTGAGCCAAGCACGCCCCTCCGACTTCATTAATACAACATTATGCAATTTCAACATAATTCCCATATTTTTTAATTCGTTTGGCGCTGGGTTAATAATCCTGGTTCTTTATTGATATAGTGTGGTAACAGCCAGACCGGCACCTGGCTCCTTCCATGTTGGTGTATTGGCGTAGCCCTCACAAAATTAGGAGAAGGAAATGAGCTGTTTATCTAATATAGAACTACGATACTATTTGTACAATGTCTGTGTTATTACATTATTTTATGTACTGTATTATGATGTCTGATGTTTAGTGCTTATTAAAGCAATTTTGGAACAGTTTATGGGTATTTCTTAGCCTCTGAAACCAAACTAATTATTTCACTTTAAGTCAGTTGGATAATAATTTACGATTTGATAATAATCGAGACTCCACTTTTACATTAGGAGATTATAGACCAAAAGTGATAGACCTGGTAATTTTGTGTCTGACATATTGTACATTGATTTTATTTTTTCTGCAGGTTTGTGTATGGGGGAAATTCAAAGATGGCCTACAAGTTACTTGAACTTACCAACATGGGATTGTACTGGGATACCAGTGCTGATGTCTTCAGTGACAAGTCTCTCGGTGAATTGGCGGTATGTAGAGTGAAATGAGTGTGTTCAATGATATAAGAGTATATGGTATTTTTATGATTGGACCTTGTCTGAAAAGAGTGAAATGAATTGGGGGCGAAGAGGACCTTAGAGTTAAATGTTATGGATTCAGTAATGTGCCTACAATGTAAAAATATTGGAGGTAGGGTGAGTGAAATGGTGAAAAATGTAAATGGAATGGTAGTTCAATGAATAAAGCGTGCATTTTTTATAACGTACCGTATTTTCTGGCTCATAAAACGCTACAAGTAATAAGATGCACCCTATAATTAGCAAGGAATACAGTATACTCGCAACTTATGAGTATTTTTCTTACTTGGTTTCAACTATATGTGGATTACCCCTGGGGTTAGACTACAATTTCCAATTTCAAGCTCAAAACTTTAAAAATGGGTCCCAAGCCCGCCACACGATAGCCCGCCAAGCGCACCACCCCGCCATCCCACCTGGGCACTTCTATCTGTCTAAGTTGCCTCGTGTGTATCGTCGGAGTAACAACTGCCTCTCATGTGTGTCTATTTAGTGCGCTTAAACCTCTCTCATACTCGTTCATAATGCCCAAGCACAAGCCAACCTTTGCCTCTGGTCCTCCAGTGAAAAACAATGCTCTGTGATGACCCTGGAAGAAAAAGTGGCTGTGTTAAACTTAATAAAAGGCGGCATGTTGATCGCTGCTGTGGCACGGAGGTACGGGCGGAACGAATCAAGCGTGAGATTCATCAAGATTCGGGAGAGGGAAATTCGTGAAACCGTGTCTACAAGTGCCTCAATTACTGCTAAGGTGACTAGCCAGGTTAGAGATGTAACTCTGGTGAATGTGGAGAAGGCATTAAACATCTGGGTGGAAGATTTGAACCAGAAAAGTGTCCCCATCGACGGCAACGTGCTCAGGGTGATTTAGGGGATTTTTATGAGCGTTTCTGACTTATGCGTTTTTTGGCTTTACGCGGGGTCCCAGGAACGTAACCCCCGCGTAAGTTGCAAGTCCAAGTTGCTGGCTATATGCTGTCATGTTTCTCACTACCACAATTAAATATCACTTTATGGACCTAATATCAATCATTTGTTGGTACAGTAATGTCTTCATTAGCCGGAATCCCACAAACGCGGAACTCTCTGATATCCGGAATTGAAATATTCTCTGTAAATCGTTCCTAAAGCTTTAATTTTCTGGGAAATTCTGGCTTTGGGAAAGATTTTGTGAGGGGCACATTTTCTGGAAAATTTTGAAAAAAAAATCCCAATACCCGGAAAATTCCGGGGATGGGGATTTTTTGGGGGGTTTGAGAGATGAAAATCAGGCTCATTTTCTGGAAATTCCAAGAAAAAATTTCCGTTACCCGGAAAACTCTGGGGATGTGGGATATTTTTCCGGGTTTGAGAGATGATGGAATGGGCAATTTCTGGAACTTCTGAGAAAATTTTTCCGTTACCCGGAAAATTCTGGGGATGAGGGTTTTTTCTGGCTTTGAGAGAGTCGTCTCGTTACCCATAAGTGCTCTGCACCAATTCTGGCTAATGGGGATATCACTGTATTATTAATTAAATTGACCTAAGTTAGTACAAAGGATATACCGGGTAATTATACAGCACAGTCATGCGCCGGTTAACGTCCTAGATACGTTCTTGGAAACGTGACGTTAACCGAAATGGACGTTGTCCGATCATCACATAAACTTTGTATTTATACTTACGTGTATGTGGAATACTATATATAAACATATACACTTTTACTCTTAAATCACTACTGTAATGTGATACAGGTGATTCATTTTTATCTCTTGTGCAAAATACATAACGTTTATATTAAAATTATTCACTGTTTTACAAGGATTCCAGCAACGCTGGGCAGATGGGGGAGAGGGAGGGAGGGAGGGAGTGAGCGAGGGCGCGTGGGGGGAGGGGAGTTGTTTGACAGTTGACACAGGCCCAGGTCTAACGCGTGTATATTTATCAGTTCTTAAGTGACTAAGCTTCTCTCCTATAAAAAGCCAGTGAAATGACCTGGGTGAATATAATTTACATTGCTGGGATTCTTGTAAGATGTTGATTTATTTAAATATAAACAACCTATAATTCGCACTAGACATAACAATTTTAGTACCGTAATCAAATTAGTACATACAGTCTGCGCGGAATGTTAGTTCGTGTGCTGAAAAAATATTGATATTTATGATTATGTTATGTAAATAAAGTCAAGTAACACTTACCACTTCAATTAATACTTTGTAGTGTTTCCTCTGCGCTTCAAACAGTCTTTTAGCCTTCGAGGAACACTGTCAGCAAGGTTTTGCAAGAGGTCAGGTGGCAAGTTAGCCCAGGTATCCTTGATGGCTGCCTCTAGCTTCGGGATTAATGATGTGTCAGTTAACAATGGACCACAAATTTTCTATTGGGTTAAGATCTGGGCTACTGCCAGGCCAGTCATTAAGGAAAGGTACCTCACAGTCTTTGAGCCACTGTATGACACTTTTAGCAGTGTGGCATGGGGCACCATCCTGCATGAAAAGGCTTGCCTTAGCTTTATCAAATGATTCAGGTAAGAAATCACTGAGCAGTTCAAGATAGTTGTACTGATTCTTCATCTGGTTCTTAGGGAGGATTACTAGTTCACCAACACCATAATACGTAAAGGAAGCCCAAACCATAAGCGAGGCAGGGTGCTTAACAGTCTTCACTGTGTACTGTGGGAGGTGCGCGTCTGAGTGGGGGGGCGGTACACCCTCCCTCCATTACTCCCAGTCACAGAAAACGTAGCCTCATCCGACCATAATACACTCCTCCATGTCTCTAAATCCCACACTTCATATTTCTTGCAAAATTTCACTCTATTTTCCTTCTGTCTCTTTGTCAACAGAGGTTTACGGCAGGCACGAAAGCTCTTAAATCCCAGGTCACCGTGCAGGGCTTGTTGAACACAACTTAACGAGACGTGACTCAAAAGACGGGGGTTTCTCTCTTTCACTTCATGTGCTGTGAGTGAGGGATTGGACCGAACTTGTCGAGAAATAACCTTAAGTGTCCGTGGAGACAATAATTTAGGCCTACCAGACTTAGGTAATGGAGCTGGTAACTCGTCCTCTCCAAGGTCACGGAAACGTTTGACAAGATTTTGAACAACTCGTAATGCCACACCAGTCTGAGCCGATATTTCTCTCAGTACATGGTTCGCTTTGTACAATGCAATCACTGCTGCAATATCGTCTCTTGTAGTAACCCTCCTGGACATCTCTGATGGCCACTATGTCGGGTTAATGCACCTTAAACTAGACAAAACATGGCCACCTGGTGCGGGAACCCGCACAAAAAACCTTCCCCTCACAGCTGCCAGAGGCGCACTGCCTACAAGCCGTGACGTGTTCTCAGTTGCCAAATGTCAGCACTTGCCAACAAACCAAGCGTTTTGACATTCGCATCCCAGGACAGGCTTCACAACATATGATCTTATTTTTGCGAGAACTTAGTTCGTCGGCCCTATCGCGACTTAACATTCCGCGCAGACTGTATGCACTCCAGCTTTGCACTAAAGTCATTTACAGTATTTCTTTTACGTTTCTTTTAGTATGGTGTGTGCATGTAAATGGATGAAAATAAATGAAGAAATTTATGTAAATCTACCCAAAATTACAGTTGAAAAACTTAATACTGTATTATAAAATGTACTACAGTATTGTACACTAATGTACTACAATTTTTATATCTTGAGCAAAATATATGATGTTTATATTCAAATTGTTGGCTGTCTTGCAAGGATTCCAGCAATGCAAATTATAATCTCCTAACTTTAGTCTGAGATATTATATAAAATAAACACCTTACAGCATAAAGATATCACGAATCTTTTGTCTGGGAACACAAGGAGGGAGGTAGCCAGCGAGTGTGGGAAGAGGGGGGGGGAGGCGAGGTGACAGAGTGTCTGGTGTTTGTTTATTTATTTGAGATACGATTTGACAGTTGGCACTGAAGGCCTGCGTGTTTATTTATCATTACTTAAGAGTGACTAAGCTCTTCTCATAATTTGCCACCCAAACGACCTGGGTGAATATAACTTTCATTGCTGGGATTCTTGTAAGATAGTGATTTATTTGAATACCTGTATAAACAATCTATATTTGCAATAGACATAACAATTTAAGTACCGTAATCATTTAGTACATGTACAGTACAGGTTTGTTACATTGTTAACCGAGGAACCACTGTACTGCAGTGTACTTGTACTGTACAATATTGACTAAATTCACTAGATAACGTACACAACTAATGGTTGGTAAAACTTGTCAAGTAACTGAGTGTCAAGTCTGTCAGTATGAGTGGCACGTGTAAGTGCTTGTGTCCCCCATCATAGGAGTCCGTTTTCTCTCGCTTCAGGATGCGTGAGTCCGTTTTCTCTTAATCTTAGAGTGCAGTGCACCAGAGACTTTGTTATTCCTTAGTAATGACACGGAATTTGAAATTGCAACCCCAATTGCAACTGGGGTTGCAATTGTTGAGGCAACTAGATACAGGTAGTTCTGCTATAACGCGATAATTGTGTTCTTGTAAAATATCGTGTTATAGAAAATCGCGTAATAGAAATAACAGGGCTTATGGAGAAAATAGGGTTAGGTGCAGATTACTCGAAATCGAAAAAATTTAGTATTTAGCCTAACACAAAGGATAGCACAGTCTAAATAAATGTTACATTCATATCTAATAATGAAATCATACAGTAAATTTAACACTTTACCTTGAAAAAATATGAATGTAACTTGATGGGGGAGAAGGGTGATTTTGAGGTTGATAACATTGAGCTTCTCTTCAAGTGTTATATCCTTTCTTTTACGATAATCACCGGGAATTCTATCATCAGAGCGCTTTTTGGAGATATTCTTCTTTACCATATTCACAGTTAATACCACAAAATTGGAGAAATAGTAAGCAAAAATCGCGTTATAGCAAACAAGCGTTCGCGTTATACAAATATTGTTCCGAATTCATAAATCGCGTTAGAGCAAATTCGCGTTATCAAAACACGCGTTATAGCAGAACTCCCTGTATGTCTGATTACAGCAAATGTGTTATTGTCAATTTGTAGGTGAAATATTTTATCCTCAATAGATGTAGATTAACATTACACCTGGAGGCAAATGCTTAAAAAAAGCCTAAGGAAGGATATTCCTTTAACATATAATATCTGGCCAGTATGGGAAGGATCATCGTGTCTCCGTCAGAGGGTCGTGGAGTGGTGGTCCAGCAGGCGTCACGGAAGTGTTTTTCTTGGGGGGGGGGGCACGGACGTACAGTGACCCCTCGTTTAACGAACACCTCGGTTAACGTAATTTCGATTAACGAACTGCCTTCCATAAGGATCTTCAATTTGGTTAACGAAAAAAAATTCGGTTAACGAAGTTCTTACGAACCGACCTCAACATGTTTTCGCTTGCACTGACC
This sequence comes from Homarus americanus, assembly GCF_018991925.1. Classification (NCBI taxonomy): domain Eukaryota; kingdom Metazoa; phylum Arthropoda; class Malacostraca; order Decapoda; family Nephropidae; genus Homarus; species Homarus americanus. The sequence continues at coordinate 5,808,110 of NW_024732440.1, read as the reverse complement.
GGGCAACCAGCTTTAGTATCAGTCCGCCAATACATTAATCGGTTCTAGGGCTTAAATTCCTTACTATTTTAGTAAATATCAAGAAGTTTATACGATTCAATAATTTTAAAAGTTTAATATTCAATTTTTTAGTTATTTTAACAATTATTGAACATAATTGAAGGTAAAGTGACTAGTTTAATGCTCGGCATCCAGCCTCTTAACACAGCAAACAGGAGTTAGTCTCTCTCTGTTTTCACTGGAGGTAACATCTTGCTTGAGACTCTCTTCAACTAAATGCTTTTTTCTGTGTTTCCAAGCAAATTATTGATCATTTTGAAATATATTTTACATATTGACAATATATAATGCAGTGCAGTGTTGATTTAAAGAAAATAATCTTGAATTACACCAAGAGAGCTAAAATTTTGGGTGAAATGGCGCCATGGGGTGACTTCTCTTCCACCCCAATGCCTTCTCTTCTTCCTTCTCCACCCCCATTCTAAATCCCATCATCATCATCATCATCCAGAGCCTTCTACATACACACCTCAAAGTAAGTGAACTTTTCTACCATTTTGTTGAATTTAGGAAATTTTCGGTGAGCTGGAACCAATTACCCAAAAACCCATTGAAACAATGGTTTCGGTTAACGAACTTTTCGGTTAACGAACGACCTTCTGGAACGGATTGAGTTTGTTAACGGAGGGGTCACTATATGCGATCGGACGTTGTGCGGTTGGACGTTAACCGGCGCATGACTGTATATGTACATTTGTGGGAATGTGTTCCTACACCCCCTGTTATATCCTGTGTCTCCAAACGGCCAACCTATACAGTATGACTTAAAGCAAACCAATCCACCAATCATGTCTGCCGTTACACGACCAATACCCATTCATTCATAAATAGTGATACTTCTGCTGCAATGGTGCCGTTTGGAGACGCAGGTTACTACGAGGTGCAGGAACACATTTCCGCAACTGTTTCTACAGTATACACATTACTAATAGTAACCGGTACCGGGCATGCTCGCTTTGAATTAGCCAGCACAGGGCTCATTTACATCCCACTACCTGTGCACTAGATCAGCTGACATGACAGAAGTATTGCATTTGCATTGTCACTACCACAGCTACTATCACTGTTTGGGCCTAATGTCAAACGGCTGTTTTTATTATTTATTAATATTACCCAAATTTAGTACAAAATGGTATGAATATATTCTTATACACATTACAAATGCATGGAACTGTCCTGCAGATGGTGTGGGAGAGGCACCTTCACCGTAAACAAAACACATGGCTTCCTACTGGTTACCGTCAATACACTAATAAACTGCGGTAATAAATCTGGTATTCATAATACGGGGATATATTTATTACATATGAATGGTAACTGCAGGCTTATATAATATATGTCTGGAGTTTGTTTGGGCTGATAAACTCCTATCTGCAATTTGACCATCAGTGAGTACAGTCTGTACTCACCCCTGAAGATGTGAATTACAGGTACGCGAAAGCGCTTGGGAACTTCGTGTTTTCTTCTTTCCTTGTGGTTATCAGCATATATGTATGTATGTATGTATATATATATATATATATATATATATATATATATATATATATATATATATATATATATATATATATATATATATATATATATATATATATATATATATATATATATATATATATATATATATATATATATATATATATATATATATATATATATATATATATGTATATATATATATATATATATATATATTAGCCCACAATAATAAGAAAATTTTGCAGAAAAACACGATTATTGTTGGTTTGAAGCTCAAACAACTGTACATGACGGGTAGTTATTCTCATTCAACTCACGATAAAATAATAACTATTCACAGTACTAACTTTCAGTTTTCACAGTTTGCTTGGAGAGGGATTGAGCTGCATGATAAAAAATGTGAACCCTCTAGCTTAAAAACAAAAAAGTTATGGTTGTTTGAACTTCGAAAAACTTTAAACACGTTTTCTCAGCTTTTTTAATTTGGCGCTTCACCCATGTAGAGGCATATTATATATAGATGAGCAGATTTTTTTTTTTAATTCACCAGCATGAAGTGTAGAGTGTCTTATAACAGGGATCATTATGGATACCAAGAATGTTGTCATCCTGGTCATTGTTAAACGTGTGAAGTTTTATGTTCAAATATCCCTGCAGATAAACTTTGTTGTCTTGTGACAATTCTTGTTTGTAGTTACCTCAGATTCTGATAAAGATACCTGGTAGTTGTTAGGTCTTCACGTTTACAGGTCATAAAGGGATCTGGTAGTTCATCAAGTGGTTTTAGATTTGCTGTTTAGAAGAGGTGTAAATAATTTTTCTTCTCTTCTTCAACAGGTTCTCATGCTGTCTGCAATTGGTAAACGTGATCATGAGTATTTACTTCAACCTGTAAGTGCTACTGCTTGTGTAAAGCGTAACTTGAGTGAAGCGCCGCTTCGATCTCGATCATCCCCTCGTATAACATGTGACCTTAAATTGGAAAAGTTCCCTCTCAGCCTCAGTGATTCTCAGTACCAACAAGTGGTAAAGTGGAATAAAGAATATGATAGACTAGAAAAAGCTCGCCATTATCGAAAATGGAGACCAAGTTGCTCAGTTAAAGAGAATCCTTATGAATGGTGGCAGTATCCAATTCAGTGTCACTTAGATAAGATTCATAAAAAGTATAGTGGTCGGAATTGGTCTTCTGCACTACAGAGAGCCAGAGATATTGTTAAGTATGTGGAAATTTATGGTGAACATCTTGTGAATCCTGCTACAGTGTCAACAGACTGCAAAGCACTTAAACTTCAAATTGAACAAGAACTTAATTTTGATGAACTTCATTCTTTGCGTGAAATAGCCATAGAAAGCGTTATAAAGGACCTTGAATTATTACAGAAGACAAGACCTCCTACTCCTCCACTGACGATCCCCATGGAGCCATCATCTCCAATACAAAGTGGAGAAGGTATTCTTCAACGATGGTTTCCAGCTTGGGGAGGCTGGTATGCCTCAGATGCAGGTGTTGCCCCTGTGTCACCACAGGATGATGAACAGGAACATAGTCCTCCTACAGAACATCAACCCATTCCCAAATCCCAGCTTTCACCCGAGTCAGAGAAACAATCCAAAGGTTCTTTGGAAGAAGAGATTTTGTATGTGTTATCAGACACTGTAGAAAACAACACCTTTATGAAGAGAGATGCAGTCTTCTGCCAACTGAGCTTTACACTCAAACAAAGCTCTTTTTCACTTTCATCCATCAAGCCATCTGTATCTGGGACTAGCATGGAGGAAAAGGAAGTAAAGTGAGTAATTTAAAATAACATTAGTAATTGTAATAATGTCTAATAAGACTTCCATATGAATTTTAGTTAAAGTTAATGGTTTCATTGTTGTGTTTTTACAATCTTGAAAATCTAAATATTATAGAAATATAATAACCTTAGAGAATTTAGTATTTCACACATACAGTATACGCATGATCAGGGTTATCAATATGCACTGAGTACTGTTTACTGTATTTCCTGGCATGATTTGAAGCACCGCTGTAGAAGACACACCCCTAACTTTGCACTGGGTATCTAGAAAAAGTAATATTTGAAGCAGTTGTGACTTCTAAGTCACTATTATGGAATCTTGCTCTGCCTAAGGCCCTCAGCTATCGACTTAATGCTGAATCTCCCTTTTATTTCCTAAAATTCTTCATGCTGTCGTTTTTTCCAGTTACATTTTTTCATCCTAGAAATTTTTTCTTACCTTCTTACACATTGCATGTATTGCTGTTGTTAGATTTATTTTTGAAGAAATGCTAAGTAACAAATTTGTCACAAGATTATATATATTTCAGAAGTGAACTGTTTCAACTGGAATTTGCAAATGTGAAAATGGCATTAGAATCACGACCAAGAAGCAAGTCCTACAAATTTAATATTGAACTGGGCTCTTTAAGCTTAAGAGATAAGGTAAGAGTAACTTATTCATCATTGATAATGATATTTTGAAGCTACAACTTTAAAGAGTGTATGGCTTTAAGTTTAACTTGAATTTACCCATTATCCAGTATCTCATATGGCATGTCACCATATGTCATAGGTATTTATCTTTAGTCCACTCCATGTGTTGATCTCTTTTTATTGGACTAAATGATACTATACTATTGTGGTTAGAATTACAAAAGTCTCTTGGATGAGAACTAGTAATGTAACCCTTAGAAAAACTTAAATATACACTCAATCTGCATTTCCTTATAAATTGCACTCTCAATGTTGCTGTTTATCAATACTGTACTGTAACAGTCCTAGTGGATTTCTGAGAGTTAACTTAAGGAGAAGTGAAGATTATGAGGTTTGTCTTGTGAAGGATAAAGAAACCCTTGACATTTACAGCATTCCATGTAATTTGTAGAGTGGTAACCATCAGCTGTGAAGGACTAGGTTAGATCAGGGCCGTGATCTTGTATGAACCTTTCCAACCCTGCATGATCGTATGATTGAGCTTAATTCTCTTGGGATGGAAGTCCAGGTTGTCACAACAGAGCTATGTCTTCTTTTTTTTTCTTTTTTGAAGGCCTTGTTTCAGAATGTAAAGAACTGTCTCATGAAATTGATTGTGTAATTATCATATTTCATCTTGAAATTGAAATCCATGCATAAGTTGGGGACCTTGAAATTGTTTTGGCATTCTGTAGCTTGAGTGACTAATTGTAGTTTCCTTATCATAAGTCTGTTTCACATACTGTACCATATACAGGTAACTCACGTTTTACGCGCTTTTGATTTAAGCATTTTTGGAATAACACAGTTGTTCAATTAATACCAAAAGCTAATTTACATGCACCTATTTTTGAAATAACCTGCTCAAGACAGTATAAATTTGCCGCAAATACCTGGTCGCCTGGCAGTGGAGTCACTTGTGAGGTGCTTGTAAGTTATCACTATAAAGTCACAGTCATATCAACATCAAAAATTTTAATATTACTTTAATAATAATTCTTTTAATAATGTAATAATAAAAATTATTACCACTAATGATGAAGATAATGATGATGATGAAGTGTTCTGTACAACAACTGTGACGACGTCCAGCAAGCTACCCGCGTATCGCTATCTCAGTTCACACCAGCACTAATTTTTCTCTATGCTTTCATTTGCATTGTGTATTTATCACATACTCTTTTAGTGTTAAACGCTGTTGTCCCCATTGAGCATGTCTGAAAAACGTCCATCTGCCTCCTCTGGGGCGCCTAAAGCTAAAAAGGCACAAAAAACAATCGCAATGGACGTGAAATTAAATGTGATCACCTGCCTTCAGAGAGGAGAATGTGTGTCAGAGGTTGGCCGTGTGTTTGGTTTAAGTCAGAGCACTGTTCGTACCATGTTCGGTATATGATGGTTCCCCTAACCTGTACCATTTACATGTATTCTTATGGGAAAATTATGTGTAATTTCACGTTTTTTAATTAAGCGGTGATTTTCAAGAACGTAACTCCAGCGTAAACCTAGAGGTGGGTGTATATGATTGTGTATTCTTGTACAGGTATATGTGAAATGATGATGATGAAGGAGGTTGCAAGAAAGAATTGATGGTTTTTAAGTTGGAGATATCTTTCTACAGTATCCAGTTGATAATAAACTCAGCACTGATGCCAGTATCCTTCACCAACTTAGCTATGGTAATATTAGCTGAAGACTTTAATTGAAACTTTAAAGTTACTGACTTTTTTATTGGGCAAGGTGAGAAAATGTTCTGCTTACCATTATTTTGTAAAGATTCAGGGTGTCTACTGGTTTGGAAAAACTGGAAAAGGTAAGGAATATTATTTGGGGCTGGAAAACCTGGAAAAGCTAGGGAATTTTACAAATAAGCCTGGAATTTTATGTGAATTCAGTTAACTCCAAAATATTGTTGTTTTGACAGCAATCTTACCATAAATTAATGATGTACTATATACAGTGAACCCTCGCTTTACGCGGTTTCACTTTACGTGTATCTACATTTACGCGGTACCCTGCCAGAACCGGAATTCCCACTTTACGCGGTGCATCTACTCATATACGCGGGTGAAGTAAAATTTTTTTATTTAGCTCATAAAATTCATACAAATTATCCGGCCAGAATATAATTTACATTGCTGGAATTCTTACAATTTGATGATCATTTTGAATATAAGCATCATAGATTTTGCATTAGGCATACAAATTTTAGATCTAATGCAAGTATTTTGTTTACTCAGAGCAAATATGTTATCTTTTGTGCAAAATATATGAAGTGTATATTCAAAATATTCCTGGTCTTGCAAGGAATCCAGCAATGTCAATTATATTATCCTAACTTTAGTCTGAGGTATTATTTATTACTAAAAATGTAAATATACTGTTATAACCCAATCATTTCTCTGGTAGGGAGGGAAGGTGGGGGTGAGGGGTAGGGAGGGAGGGAGGGACCCAGGGAGCAGGTGGGAAGAGGTGGGGAGGTGGGGTATTTTGATTGACAGATAGTATTTCGGTAAGTATATTTTGTTTATTTATTGAAGATATTTGTTTTAGCTCATAAAATTCATACAAATTACCCGGCCAGAATATAATTTACATTGCTGGAATTCTTACAATTTGATGATCATTTTGAATATAAACATCATAGATTTTGCATTAGACATACAAGTTTTAGATCTAATGTAAGTATTTTGTTTACTCTGAGTAAATATGTTATCTTTTGTGCAAAATATATGACATTTATATTCAAAATATTCCTGGTCTTACAAGGAATCCAGCAATGTCAATTATATTACCCTAACTTTAGTCTGAGGTATTATTTATTACTAAAAAGGTAAATATTCTGGTTTCTCCCACACATTTCTCTGGTAGGGAGGGACCGACCGACCATCTGGCGCGGTTGGAAGAGGGTGGGAGGCAAGGTGGGGTACTTTGATTGACAAATAGTGTCGTGAAGAATATTTTTTTTTTTTATTAACTGAAGATATTTGTTTTAGCTCATAAAATTCATACAAATTACCCGGCCAGAATATAATTTACAATGCTGGAATTCTTACAATTTGATGATCATTTTGAATATAAACATCATAGATTTTGCATTAGACATACAAGTTTTAGATCTAATGTAAGTATTTTGTTTACTCTGAGTAAATATGTTATCTTTTGTGCAAAATATATGACATTTATATTCAAAATATTCCTGGTCTTACAAGGAGTCCAGCAATGTCAATTATATTATCCTAACTTTAGTTTGAGGTATTATTTATTACTATACCTTAAAATCTAGTGGTTTTCCCCCAAAAATTTCTCAGAGAGGGAAGAGCCAGCGAGTGTAGTGTGAGAAGAGGGGGAGGGAGTTGAGTCCATTATTTGAATGGACATTAGCTTGGCGACTGTATTTCTCTATTTCTCTTAAGTATTAATTGTGTGCATGTACCATCATAAAATTAAGATGTTATTTTTACTAGAACATAGGTATTGTGTTGGAAAAAGTGGAGTTTGGGGGTCAGCAGGTCTCTATTTCATTTAATCCCATATGTTATGTTGTTCACTTTACTCGTTTCTCGCTTTAGGGCCTCCGTGGGTTCAATTGACCGCGTAAAGTGAGGGTTCACTGTAATAGATAAATGATTCAACTTTTATGAACAAATTCTAGTAAATAGTCCACTCCAATAACTGAAGTGATTGTGTACCTATCATATTTCATGTTAGCGATCAAATGATCAAATATTAGTTATACAGTGGTCCCTCGGTTAACGAACGGTTCGATTGACGAAATTTCGGTCAACGAATTAGCTCCCATAAGGATCTTCAATTCCGTTAATGAACAAAACTTCCATAAATGAAATCCTTACGACAAACATGTTTTGTTGTGAGCATCAACTGATCAGATGATCGGCTAGTCCGCCAATACAGTAATCTGTTCTATGTTTACATTCGTTTCCAGTGGAGTAAATATAAAGAAGGTTATGTTCTTGAATATTTTTGCATTTTTTATATTAAAATTATTGGTCATTCTAAAATGAAGCCATCCAAGCTCTGTCTACATAAAGTTTTTCAACTATTATTTTTGGCTCGATATATGTAACTTTATTCATTTATTGAAACTCGTTTACATGCACACACTGTCCTAAGGGCAAAGCTGTACTGTACATGTAATCAAAATAATGTACAAAATGATTACTAAAATTTTTGTATAGTGCAAACTATTGCATGTTTATATTCAAATTAATCACTATCTTATAAGAATTCCAGCAATGTAAATTATATTCTCCCCGGTCAATTCTATGACATTTTATAAGCAAAAAGCAAAAACTCTATCTAAAGGACATAAATAAACAAATAAATACTTCACTAGACCCTTGGCGCTGTCAAACATGTCACTGTCACCTCTCCCTCCCTCCCTCCCTCCCTCCCTCCTCCCCCTCCCTCCCCCTCCCAACAAGGGTTTGGTGGTTATACAGTAGGCTTTAAGTTTTTATCTTATATAATATCACAGACTAAAGTTAGGAGAATATACTTTGCATTGCTGGAATCCTTGCAAGACAGTGAATAATTTGAATATAAATGTCATATATTTCGCACAAGAGATAAAAATTGTAGTACATTAGTGTACAGTTGGTAGGACATTTTATAATGTAAAGTTTTTCAACTGTATTTTTGGGTAGATTTACATAAATTTTTAAATTTATTTTCATTCATTTACATTCACACACCATACTAAAAGAAATGTAAAAGAAATAAATGACCTAAGTGCAAACCTGTAGTGTACATGTACTGAATGATTACGGTACTAAAATTTTTATATCTATTGCAAATTATAGCATGTTTATCTTCAAATTAATCACTATCTGCCCAGCCAGGGTTTTAGGCTTACAGTTTTTATCTTATATAATATCTTACACTAAAGTTAGGAGAATATAATTTGCATTGCTGGAATCCTTGCAAGACAGCGAATAATTTGAATATAAACATCATATATTTTGCACAAGAGATAAAAATTATCACCTGTATCACATTACAGTAGTGATTTAAGAGTAAGATTGTATATGTACATATAGATATGCAGTCATGCGCCGGTTAACGTCCTAGATACGTTCTTGGAAACGTGACGTTAACCAAAGTGGATGTTGTCCGTTCATCACAAAAACGCGAAAGCGAAAGTACAGAACCTATGGGATTTATTCTAATTGGTTCCAGGCACCCAAGACCCAACCCCAAGTTTCCCATTTTACGATCATTTAGACCCACAAAATATATATATAATGTTATGGTAAATATCATACACACACATAGGCATGGCTAGGTTTATTACAAAGTGATGAAAAGGGTACGCTCAATACTGTACAGTGGGTAGTCCACAAAACATGTAGCTATGCTTTCTTTATTTGAGTGCCCCGTCATAGGAGTCCGTTTTCTCTCGCTTCTGGACGCCTGAGTCCTCCGTTTTCTCTCAATCTTAGAGTGCACCAGAGACTTCATTATTCCTTAGTAATGACACAGAATTTGAAATTGCAACCCCAATTGCAACTGGGGTTGCAATTGTTGAGGCAACTAGATATGTCTGATTACAGCAAATGTGTTATTGTCAATTTGTAGGTGAAAGATTTTATCCTCAATAGATGTACAGTAGGTTAACATTACACCTGGAGGCAAATGCTTACTAAAGCCTAAGGAAGGAAGGATATTCCTTTAACACATAATATCTGGCCAGTATGGGGAGGATCATCGTGTCTCCGTCAGGGGGTCGTGGAGTGGTGGGCCAGCAGGCGTCACGGAAGTGTTGTGTTTTTTTGGGGGGTGGCGCACGGACGTATATGCGATCGGACGTTGTTCGGTTGGACGTTAACCGGCGCATGACTGTATAGTGATTTAAGGGAGATTTAGGGGAATTTTAGGAGTGTTTCGGAATTTATACATTTTTGGCTTTACTGTAATTTGTATGTACTTTTCTGTGAGCTGGAACCAATTACCCAATATCCCATTGAAATACACCTAAACCCCGACTTACGACTATACGGACTTACGTCCATTGGTACTTACGACCTGCTTTGACCGTACATCCATACGGGACATACGACTGCGACCGCCGTGACCAAAAATTTTTTCAAATGACGCGCGCATTTTCTATACCGAAACGTTTCCGTCCCGGGCGAGAGGGAGGGGTGGCTTGGGTCGCCTCGTGGCTGCACTCACTCAGTGGAGCGCTTTGTTTGTGTTTGGCTATCGTATCCTATACTGATCGCGCTGTGAACTTTCGTTATTATTGTATTTAATTGACTTTATAATGACTGGAAAGCGTAAAAGTGAGAGTGCTGGTGGTACTCCAAGGAAAAGGAGACAGGCAATTACTTTTGAGATGAAACTGAAGATAATAACACAGTATGAGAATGGAAAAACAATAGCAACAATCTCACGCGACCTAGGTTTCTCACACTCGACCATATCCACTATTCTGAAGGACAAGGAACGTATTCGTGAAGTAGTGAAAGGAACAACACCTATAAAGGGAACTATAATAACAAAGAAAAGACAAGGTCCTATCCACGATATGGAAAAATTATTGGTGATATGGATAGAAGACCAGATGCAGAAGCGTGTACCCTTAAGTGTTCTAACCATACAGGCTAAAGCAAGAAGCCTGTTCCAAAGCCTGAAGGAGCAGGCAGGAGATGAATGTGATCAAACCTTTACAGGAAGTCAAGGGTGGTTTGATAGATTTAAAAAACGCTACAGTCTACACAGTGTTAAGGTGAGTGGAGAGGCAGCTAGTGCCGATGTTGGTGCTGCCGAAGCTTTTAAGGAGGAGTTAGATGATGTGATTGTGGAAGGGAATTATTTGCCAGAGCAAATATTCAATGTGGATGAGACTGGATTATTGTGGAAACGCATGCCTGACCGGACATACATCCACAAAGAGGCAAAAAAAATGCCCGGATTCAAGGCATTCAAGGACAGAATTACACTTCTGTTGGGGGGGAATGTTGCTGGTTTCAAGCTAAAGCCCTTCATGATCTATCATTCAGAGAACCCCAGGGCTTTTAAACATGTCAGCAAGCACACACTGCCAGTGTTTTATCGCAGTAACAAGAAAGCCTGGATGACCCTAGTACTATTTGAGGATTGGTTCATGACTTGTTTCATTCCACGAGCCAAGGAGTATTGTCTGCAACAAAGGATTCCATTCAAGATTTTACTGATTTTGGATAATGCTCCGGGACACCCACCACACCTGGACGACATGCACCCTGATGTTAAGGTAGTGTACATGCCACCTAACACTACCTCTATCATCCAACCCATGGATCAAAGTGTTATTTCTGCCTTTAAAGCATATTATTTACGCACGACCTTCGCTCAGGCTGTTGCTGCTACTGAAGGTGAGAAAACGCTCAGACAGTTTTGGAAGGAGTACAACATTTTGTCATGTATAAAGAACATTAGTGCAGCATGGGATCAGGTTACAAAACATTGCATGAATGGAATATGGAAGAAAATCCTGAAAAGATATGTGAACAGTTTCAAAGGATTTAATGAAAGTGAAGTTATTTTGGATATTAGTAACAAGATAGTGGACTTAGGTAAACAGCTGGAGTTAGAAATTGATACTGAAGATGTTGGACAGTTGGTTGAAAGTGTAGCAGAAGAGCTCAGTAACGAGGATCTTATTGAACTAGATGCACAGAAAGTTGCAGAGGAAGAAGAGAGACAAAATGTAGAAGAAGAGCCTGCACCCCCCAAAAAGTTTTCAGTGAAACATATGGCAGAGGCATTTGCTACAATTAATAAAGCAATGCAAATGTTTGATGACATGGATCAAAATTATGAGCGTTATGCCAAAGTTGACAGAATGATCCAAGATTCACTTGCTTGCTACAGAGAAATTTATAATGAAAAGAAAAAGCAAACTGTGCAGTCTAAATTGGACACCTATTTCAAGAAGTCCCCCAGTACTGGCTCCTCACGCCCCACCAGTGCTGCCTCTTCACTCCCTCAAGATGATCCAATACCTTCAACCAGCAAGTTACCCCTGTACATAAACCTGTCTGAAGGAAGCGACATTGATGACCCACCCAGCCCTGTCTCCTCTTCTGCTTCTTCCAATTAATATAGTCTCCATGTATCCTGTAAATAGAAAATTATGGGGGCCCCGTGTGCATTCAGCTGACTACATTTAAGGTAAGTGCTGAGGCACACTGTATCCATTCCTCATTATTTATTACTTTTACTGTACTGTATCCATTCCTCATTATTTTTTACGTTTAGTGTACTGTATTTCATTGTAGATTTTTAAAAAAAATTTGAAAAAAAAAAATTTTTGAATTTTTTTTTGAAAATTTTTTTTTTTTTTTTATTTTTTTTTTTATCTATATCGGACTTACGACCATATCGGACTTACGACCTGGATTTGGGTCCCTAACCCCGTCGTAAGTCGGGGTTTAGGTTTAATGGATTTGGTTAACGAAATTTTCGGTTAACAAACGACTCTGTGGAACGAACTGTCAGAGATGAATTGTTCTTATAATTAGTGGATTATTTCACATATGCATCGTGAGTCATATAGGTGGGTCAGGAGTCTGATTTCTGGCTTTTTTGGAACGTCCAGGTTGACCCGCTTGAATCGTGTAAATCCTAGGAAAAAAATATGGTGGGGGTCAAGGTTTTGCTGATGTAAATCATTAGGCATGACGATCATCCTGATCGTAGTTGGTTAAGTAAAATAGTCGGTCCAGTAGCCAGTGGCAATAAAAAAATTTATGGGCAAGTGACCTACAATATTGAGACCCAACAGAGAATCTGCTGTATTTTTTTAAAATATGTAGAGAGGTTTACTGTCTTATGCTCCCAATGTATTGAAAACCTTTAATTTTGTTATTATGTTGTAAAAAATACCAAATTAATGTACAGGTACCTGGAGTTTTTCAAATTTACAACTGGAAAACTCGGGGAATTTTGTTTTGTCTAGCCAGGGGTACTCTTGGTCCAGACTTGGTCTTGAGAGCTGACTGAAGCAATGGTTTGTATCAGTGCTGCTCAAGCAAAGAAAAGAAAAGATTATTAATTTCTCAAAATTATTTTGTCATCAGGTTACCCAAGAGTCTGCATTTCCTTTGCTGATAACTCCCCAAACCCGGGCATCAGGATCATCACTAACTTCTTCAGTGTCAAGAACTTCAACTATGTATGCTAAGCTAACAAACATCATGTCTCCAATGTCAAGCAAAACAGAAGGCCCTCTCTTCTCTCTTGTGTATGAGTGTCGGCCATTTAACTCCAAGGCTGACCATAAGTAAGTAACTCTCATTTAGAATGATTTCATTTAGAAGAGTAAGATTCATAGGTTTAGCTTGAGGGATTTTTAAGTTTAAGCATGGAAAAATTATGATGGATCTCAACATTTGCCATTTTCAGTTAAGAGGTTTATACAAGTTTTGTTAGTATCACAAGGCAGTTTAAATCGGCAGGTGCATTTTTAAGTCACAGACTTAATATGGAATGTCCAAAGTCTACATTTCCAAAGTACACAATCAGGCAGTTATCTGAGAACTAATGACCTAAGGGGCTTTGCAACATTGTTGGCTTTTTTGAGAGAAAAGTGTCCTGAAAATTGGGTCCTGTTCTAAGATAGTGCAGGGTGTTGTATAGTAATTAGGAGCTTGTAAGATGTGTGATGATTCCTTACTGTGATGTTCAGTTCCATCCCCTGTGAAGTACAAGTGCTTGGTAGCACTGGACTGTTTTTTGCTGCCTTTTCCCTTTATCTAGCTGGTCTTGAATCAAAAGTCTGGACTGACACAAAGGTTGTGGTGATGACAAGGTATGTGGTGATGGTAGGTGTGCCATCTCTGATGTTGAGGGCTGGGGCCAGAAACACTGTCACCACTGGTACTAGGGAAGCTGCCATAGGAGACAGCACTAGGATGCATTGGGACTGAGTGGGGACCTTGGGGAAGTAGTCTTTAATCTTATACTGTTTTATCTTGGTCCTTTTCTGCAGTTCATCTACAGTAACTGCTTTCGTCTCTTGAAGGTTCTGGTAAAAGGGGGAGGAAGTGGAAGATATCAGTGGTGGCTGTAAAATTCAGGAGGGCATCCAGGTGTGCCCTTCCTCTCAAGACTGGTGGTGGGAACTTCCTCCTCCTGTCCTTCATCGTAGAACCTGATGACATTAGCTATTATTTCCTCCTAGGTGAGGGTACCATAGCCAGGATCATCAGCATCCACATAAAACCACTCACTCGCATCTTGCTGTCACAGCACTGTCACCACTGACACGGAAAAGTGTGTGGGCCTCTTCCTCTCTGAAGTTCACATTCTTCTGCAGTAACAGAGCTACTGTAGCAGCACCACCACCACCACCACCACCACCACCACCACCACCACCACCACCACACCACCACCACCACCACACCACCACCACCACACCACTGCCATTCAGGAGCTTCTTCCACTCATTCCTCAGTGTTGTCCCAGGATGCCTTGAGGTTGAACAATGCATCCTGGATGTTATAGTCCTTGATGTTCTTCAGTGTCCTGGTCCCCCAAGTGTCTTCGTTCCCCTCTGCCGCTGGTTCTACCACCGAAACATCATTTAAGAGAAGGTGCCCATAATGGTATTTGCAGGCCAGAATGAAGCCCTGGTCCATGGGTTGTATGAGTGAGGTGGTGTTGGGCAGCAAGAACTTCACACTGATGTACTGATCAGCACTTTTTAATATCATCCTGAGGGTGAGCAGGTGCATTGTCAAGGATGAGCAAAGTCTTGACCTCTTGCTTGGGGATGCCATGGACTGTCATATGGAATTGTCTGGGCTGCATGGACAAAAACATGGTGGAATCAGCCTTCAAATATTTCCATGATGAACCAGGCCAGGACACAGGAAGATGATCCATAGAAAGGTGCAGCATTCTAGGCCGCTGGTCATTTCCACCAACATGGCTTTTATTTTGTGCATACCAGCAGCATTGGCACACAACAGCACTGACCCACGCTGCTTGCTGGCCTTAGTCCAAGGGTGCTGCTTTCCTACCACGATGCCATGGTGTTGTTAGGCAGGGAATTCCAATAGAGGCCTGTCTCATTAGCATTATATATTTCATACTTCTAAGTTGTTGCATTTCCTCTTTGAATGGCTGGAGACTCACCACATCAGTACTAATACTCTCAACAGTTGCTTCTCCGGTGCTATCTGTAAAATTTATAGAGCCACCCAAAGCTCCTATGGAAGTCAAGCATTTCCAGCAGGGTTGCAAATCACTGTGTGACATCACTGAGTTCAATGCTGCGAACAGGAACACCATTGGCTTGTTGCTGCTTGTACCAGTCATACATTGCAGCTTCAACTTTCTTGTATTTCAAGGTATCCAGACGAGTATGGGTGAGGCCACTTGCTCCTGGCATACCTTTCTGTTCTTGCCACCTCAGCTTTCCTTTGGCATATTTCACTTTGTATATGGTCAACATGTCCACTCCATACTCCAACATTAACACTTTTACCGTCACATTCATTTCAAGTTTGTTCAGAATGTCTAAATTTTCCTTTAGGGGCAGTATTTTTGCTGGACCTTTCCTCAACCCTTGGTACCACAGGCTTTTTCTGTAGCTTTTGGCATTGTACACGTGCAGTAAAGTACATACAAACACTACACATTTGGCTATTGTGTGCAAACACTGTCCACTCTGCTATGCACAGTACCATATGTATGGTATTCACACTTACTGAATGTAAATTTACAGTATACTGTATGTACACCCACTAAAAAATTATTTGGCACCCTTGGTTCTGATACACCACCTCAACGATCACTGGTACAGAAGTCGTGATTACGTGGTGTGGTTGGTACCCCTGAATGTACCAACCACACCACGTAATCACGACTTCTGTACCAATCAATCAGAGCCAAGGGTGCTGAATAATTTTTTAGTGGGTGTACATTGCAATCACTGTTTATGTCTTAATACTGGTTTAACACTGTATTCTTGGCTGATTGCATCATGGTACAGTAATGTACAGATCTGCACAAAATAGATTGAATGCAAAAACAACAGCATGTGAAGGAACAACTTTGTACAATGGCAGCGGTATATGAATTAAGTTCATCATGATGCTAAGGTTTGAGGAGATAGACTGGGAGATGTATCAGTCAATCACAAGCATCCCATGCAGTCACATGACAGTGTTAACCCCCCTCGGCCATGATGCAATTTGCGTAATATTCATGATAAGACCAACTTCACGGTGACGCAAATCGAGTCGCCAAATTTAAAAAAAAATCACCAAAAATTAAGTTTTCAATAGAATTGAGTAAAATTTTGATGCGTCATAGTACATAAGAACATAAGAATGGAGGAAACTGCAGCGGGCCTATTGGCCCATACTGGGCAGTCCCATTTACACCCAACCCCTATTGCTCATACATCCATCCAACCTGTGTTTGAAGCTATCCAGCATATTCAAGTTAATGATGATATTTGGTAACTTGTTCCACTCGTCCACTACTCTATTTCCAAACTAATGTTTACCTATTTCGTGTCTAAATCTAAATTTGTCTAATTTAAAACCATTTTTACGAGTTTGCTCCTGGTTGGATAGTTTGAGTATCTTTGTAATGTCCCCTTTGTTTAGCCCTGACTTCCATTTATACGCCTCAATCATATCGCCCCTCACTCAACATCTCTCGAGGGAGTGCAAATTAAGATGCTTTAACATGTCTCTGTACTCAAGGTTCCTAATGCCCAGGATTAGTCTTGTTATTCTCCTCCGAATTCTTTCCAAGGATTCTATATCCATTCTGTAATATGGTGACCAGAATTGAACTGCATAATCCAAGTGAGGTCTCACAAGTGCAAGATATAGTTTTAAGATGACCTTGCTAGTCTTTTAACTAACACTCCTTTGTATGAACCCAATTACCTGTACTTTATTAGCCTTCTTTCTGATTTCTCAATAACATCGTTGTTCATCTAGTATCTGGTTTCCCTGTTTACATCTCCTATACTGAGTACTTTATATTTGTCCACATTGAATTTCATCTGCCATTTTTCAAATCATTCAAAAAATTTGTTTAGATCTTATTGTAGTTTTGCACAGTCCTCGTCAGATTTAATTACACTCCCTATTTTAGTGCCATCAGCACATTTACTTTTGTTGCTGTCTATGCCGATATCTATGTCGTTTATGCATATAATATAAATAATGGTCCAAGTACAGGTGCTCCTCTACTTACGAACGAGTTACGTTCCTGAGGCTTGTTTGTAAGTCCAACTTTACTCTTGTAGATACCAAACATATTGTAAAAAATGAAAAGATTATGGATATTTAGTACAGCTATACCCTTTAATACAGCCTTGAAATCTGGCTCACTCTTCTTCTCTTAGGTAATGTTTGTTCTATCTGGAATTTTCTTCAAAATAATCCGGTCTCATCCACATTAAACACCTGTTCTGGCAGGTAACCCCCCTCAGTGATGATGTTTGTACTGTATCTCTGAAAATTTGTAAGTTGAACGTTCTTAAGTAGAGGAGCACCTGTACTGAGCTTGGGAACTCCACTAGTGACGGTCCAATTGGATTTTGTGCTGTTAATGCTCACTCTTTTTTTCCTGTCCTGTAAATACATCCTAATCCATTTTAGAATATCTCCTTTAATGCCATGAGCCTCCACTTTTCTTATTAGTTTTTCGTGGGGGACTCTGTCGAAGATGAAAAGAATGTTAATAGATTAGTTAGACGTGAATGCCAGCTTGTGAAGCCATGTTGGGAATCATTGATCAACTTGTGCTTCTCCAGGTGATTTCGAATAGAGTTTGAAATGATTGCTTTTAGTAATTTGCCTTCAATTGATGTTAGACTGATTGGACAGTAGTTAGAGGATAGTGATTTACTGTATCTCCCTTCTTGAAAATCGGTATTACATTCGCTATCCTCCAGGATTCTGGTACTACACCCGTTTTAAAGGACATGTTAAACAACTTTGCTCAGGGCATACTAAGCTCTTCTTTATATTCCTTTAATACTCTGGCAAATATCTTATCGGGACCGGGTGACTTATTAGGCTTTAGTTTGTCTATTTGCTTACTAACGTCGTTACTAGTCACTACTATCTTGCTTAATTTATTTTCTTCACTATCTCTGTATAGAGTCAATACCTCGGGTATCATGTTTAAATTTTCGGTGGTGGAAACTGTTGAAAAATATTTATTCAGAATATTGCTCATTTCTCCATCGTTATCAGTAAGCTCGCCGGTATCTGACTGTATTGGTCCTAATCTTTTCTCGTGTTTTAGTTTGATACATTAGATAGAATCCCTTGGGGTTTGACTTCGCCTCCCTTGCTACCTCCAGTTCATTATTCCTCTTTGCTTTTCTTTTCAAATAAACTAATTGGCAACTCTCGAGACCCATAGGAAGGGAAGACCGAAACGATAAATGCACTGTATTATCTCAGCAGTCAGACAGTGAGTGTGAGCTACGTCCATTTAAATTTCCATAACTCCATGGGGGCTGCCTCAGCTTCAGGATTACAGTGCTTACCCTACCCCCTGAAATAATAAATTTTTAGTGTTAGAGAAGTGATGGTTGTGTAATGTAATATTTTTTTCATTTTACAGGTGAAGTGTTTAGTTTTCAAAAGTCATTACTGTACAGTGGTCCCTCGGTTAACGAACACAATTCGTTCCAGAAGGCCGTTCGTTAACCGAAACCATTGTTTCAATGGGATTTTGGGTACTTGGTTCCAGCTCACCGAAAATTACATACAAAATAAAAATAAATGCAGTAAAGTACACTTACTTTGAGGTGTGTATGTAGAAGGCTCCTGGTTGATGATGATGGTGATGGGAATTAGAAGTGGGGGTGGAGGAGAAGGGAGAAGAGAAGGAAGTGGGGGTGGAAGAGAAATCACCCCATGCTTGATGCCGTCATTTCACCCATAAAATTTTAAGTTCACTAGCTGTAATTCAAGATTATTTTCTTTAAATCAACACTGCACTGCACTATATATTGTCAATATGTAAAATAAATTTCAGAATGACCAATAATTGTACTGTAAAAACGTAAAAATAGTTTATGTTCAAGAGAGCCACAAGCAAGATGTTTCCTCCACTGACCAGAGATACAAACTGACGCCTTGCTGGGTGCGTCAAATGGCTGTTGGGGCAAACCAAAAACTAGTTTCCTGTACTGCAATTATGTTAAATAAGTGTTAAAATTACTAAAAAATTTAATATAAAACTTGGAAAATTATTGAATAATACAACCTTCTTGATATTTACACAAATGGGAACAAATTTAAGCCCTAGAACCGATTACTGTATTGGCGGACTAATATTCCAGCTGGTGAGCAAGCCAAAACATGTTGACATGATTTCGTAAAAATTTCGTTAACCGAATTGAAGATTCTTATGGAAAGTAATTTGTTAAACGAAATTTTGTTAACCGAGGCGTTCGCTAACCGAGGATCACTGTATCAGG
Organism: Homarus americanus; assembly: GCF_018991925.1. Classification (NCBI taxonomy): domain Eukaryota; kingdom Metazoa; phylum Arthropoda; class Malacostraca; order Decapoda; family Nephropidae; genus Homarus; species Homarus americanus. The sequence goes on along the minus strand of NW_024732440.1, from coordinate 5,788,619 downwards.
CAATACAAACCTTGTTATAGTGACAATGTCTCGGAACGGTATCTGAAAGAGGATGATTTTCTAGAACTCCTGTTTAGGGACAGTGGGGATCAAGTGGATAGTGATAATAAATAGCCTGGTAGTGAAAATGATCGTGATAACAACAAAGAAAGTCATGAATCTGGGGGAGAAATTGTGTTGGTTGCACCACACGCCTCGCCACCAGAGACACCCTCTACCACCACCCCCCGTACCAACAACATACCACCCTCACTTCTTCACCACAACCATCCACATCCCAAGCATCTCCTTCCCATCTTCTACATTATGCATGCCTCATACCACCCGCTACCTCCCTTCCTCACCACCCAGGTGAGGACCCTATTTCTTACCTGACTTAACATGATTAGTTACGTCGCCCTTTCTTTTAAGCTCCTTTGCGTGTTTGGTGGTGTTGGTGTGCGGATTGGTGAATGTCATGTTTATGACCTGACCTCATATTTAGTAAGGTCACCCTGTGTACTTAAGCCTCTCTCCGTCCATATAATTCAGTTGCCTCTGAAGATGTCTTGAATAAAGACGAAAGCTAAGGTGCTCCGTTGTTTCCCTTCTTCATGTGTGATTTTGTCAAGATTTATCTTATCCACATTTTCATTGTGGATCTACATGATATGTATATATATATATATATATATATATATATATATATATATATATATATATATATATATATATATATATATATATATATATATATATATATCTATATATATATATATATATATATATATATATATATATATATATATATATATATATATATATATATATATATATATATATATATATATATATATATATATATATATATATATATATATATATATATATATATATATATATATATATATATATATATATATATATATATATATATATATATATATATATATATATATTTTATTTATTTACCCTGTTTTTATTTTTTCAGGCTGATTGTCAACTCTTCAGCTTTGGACATTGTATATAATCCTTCAGCTTTGGATGCCATTAAAGCTTTCTTTACAACTCCATACCAGAAGAGGGATGATGTTGGATATGTACCTCAGATGACAGCTCTGACATCAGCTGCTAAGAAAAGGTGAGATAGTATAGTTTGTCTCACTTAACTTCTAAGGTAAGTTCATCATTTAAAAATAGATTTTTTATTTTTTTTTTTATACTGGGATTAGCCCACAGTGCCGGATTTATACCTGTGGAGGCCCCCCACTACCCAAGAGGGTGGGGTGGCGAGTGAAGCAAGCCCAAACATCTGGGAGTTCTGGGGGGCGCTGTAAATTTGAACACTTCTTTGGAGAATTTTGAAGCCATATGCAGTTATATTGAGGAAATTAGAACATTGAGAAATTTTTAATTAACTGTATATTTATTGATAGTGTGCAAATTCCCAACACACACACACACAAAAGTGAGACATGACTCGAGTCATTCATTTGGTTTCAAGTCGACCAGCCCTGATATGTGGAAGCCCTCAGATTGTGGAGGCCCCTGGGCAGCTGCCCACTTTGCCCACTCCTGAATCCGGCCCTGTTAGCCCACCCGGGCACAGGTCACTGACCCACATGAGAGCCTGGGGGGTGAAAATATAATAATAATAATAATAATAATAATAATAGTAATAATAATAAATTATTATTATCATTACAACAATTAATAATAATAATAATAATAATAATAATAATAATAATAATAATAATAATAATAATAATAATAATAACCATAAATAAATACAAGAGCGAAAAAATTAATCGAGAGTGAGAAACGATATACATTATGTTTGTTGTGTTGTCCAAGTAAGAGAAACAATTGAGACCCTGCAATTGTGTGTAAATGAGGCAGAAAGTCAGATGAGCAACCCGGGACTTGGTCACAATATTCGTGATGCCATATGGCAGCAGGGTCTACCATTAGACAACACATTATGCTTCCAATATCTTCCCAGGAGGTAGTACCTCCCTGTCTGGTAGCTGCCTAGTACCTACTACCTAGTTATTTATCCAAGATTACTTTGCAATTCTTCAGTTCTTTTAGATACAGTACTGTACATGGTCATGCCTGTAACTTGAGACTGCAAAGGACAAGCTGCTGTAGATGTAACTGCAATAAATCTCATGATTTCCTCCACTCCTTCTCATGTCTTGAAGGTAGATATTGGGGACCTTGAGTTATCCTAGAATAGATAATTAAGCAATGCCAATCCTAAGCTGTTCGACCTATCATGCACCGTAGGTTTCAGTTGATAAGGTTTGCATAAAATGTGTTCAAAGAAGGAAGAGGAAAAAGGGTAAAAACAAGTCTTCAGGGGTAACTAAATGAGTTAAAAATTGAATGAATGGTGAGGCAGGAAGAATTTCAGAACTGGTTTACTTTAAAACTTATTCAAAAGCTACCTTCGCCTAGTTTCAGGACATAGAAATACCTTGCCTACTGAAAATTGCTAAAAAAAAATTTTTCTTCAAAATATGTTGTGCTGTGCTTGCAGAGGAAATATAATTTATTGCCTACAATCACACACAACACATCTAGTTTCATGACACTTCTTATACTGAATCTACAAACAATTACCACCCCATTTACTGTATATGAGCTTATTTTTCTTTGCTTCATATTTTGGATCTTAGATTTACATTGTTTCTTGTTTTGTCTTGTTTACATAAAACTGACAAAGTATGTACGGTAGTTTAATTTAGAAAAAAATAGGAAATAGTGGGTTGTTATGTATTCTCATTATAAAAGCTGAGATACAGTATTTCTATGAAGAAAAAAAAATCTTAAAATACCACAAAAACAAATTTCTAATCAAATAGTAAACACAATATGTGAGATACATGAAGTAATACAGGTTGAACCTCCCTAATCCAGCACCCTTTGGACCTGGCCAGTGCCGAACTATAGAATTTTCCGAACCACAGGTGGTCTTTGTAAAATACATAGAATTATTGATGCGCCAATCTGGCGCATCATATTTAAAATTTTGCGCCTAATGTTTCTCTGGGCACGCTACACTGTCCTAAGCGCAAAGCTGTACTACTGTACTTGTACTCAAAATAATGTACTAAATGATTAAAAAAAATTTGTCTAGTGCAAACTATAGCATGATTATATTCAAATTAATCACTATCTTATAAGAATTCCAGCAATGTAAATTATATTCTCTCTGGTCACTTCTGTGACATTTTATAAACAAAAAACATAAACTCAAGCTAAAGGACATAAATAAACAAATAAATACTTCACTAGACCTTCGGTTCCAACTGTCAAACATGTCACTGTCACTTGCCTCCCCCCATCTTCCTTATCTTCCCAGCCAGTGTTTGGTGTTTTAGGCTTAAAGTTTTTATCTTTTATAATATCACAGACTAAAGTTAGGAGAATATAATTTGTATTGCTGGAATCCTTGCAAGACAGCGAATAATTTGAATATAAACGTCAGTAGTGTATAATATGGACATGAAGTAGTACTTTAAGCTGTGTATCCTTATATTACTCTATTAATTATGTATAGTAAAGTATTATAGAACATGTATTAATCCTATGTAATATTTCCATTTATTATGCACCATGTTATGTATGTGAATTATCATATTTACATATTATGTATTCAGCTTGTGAATGCTGGTATCTGTACATGCCAGCTCGGAGTGATACAGGTAGTTGAGATCGCTAGTCCTTAAGGTGAGGAAGCCGACTGTCTATTAGTTCCTCTGTATATCTCCCGTACGAGAATAAGAACCTATTTTCAAGATAACAAGTGTTTGTGTATACCCTCAGTAGTGTAGAACATTTTGGGGGTATCAAAGACAAACATAGAAGTAGCTGTAACTAATGTTGATGGTGTAGCTGAAGAAGCTGTAGCTGCTATTGATGGTGTAGCTGAAGAAGCTGTAGCTGCTATTGATGGTGCAGCTGAAGAAGCTGTAGCTGCTATTGATGGTGTAGCTGATGTTGATGATGTAGCTGAAGTTGATAGTTTAGGCCTTCGAATAATACAATTGTCTAAAGATCCTTGCTCAGCTGCTTTCTTATTCTCATTATTCATCTTTATGTAGAGGTCATATGTGATTTTCACTTCCCTGTTTATTTTAATTTATCGTTCTGTTAATGGATCCACTTCAGAAAATATGATCATCCCTTGCTCCATGTGAGCAAATGCTTCTGCCAAATGCTTAGCCATACATTTGTGAGATGAGGTAGGGGTATCTGTTGGTGTGTTTGGGGTCCGGTCGTGTTGTTCTTGTTCAAGTTATATAAGTTCTTCTTTGGTTAGGTCTTCCCTGGACTGTTTAACAGCTCCAGAACATTTTCTTCATCAACTTCTTCAAATCCTACAATGTGCTTGGCAAGCTCAACAATATTTCTTTGAATGTTTAGCATGGTTTCCTCAAACCTCAAAACCTTTAAAGGATTTTACACATTCCGGCCACAATTTCCTCCACGCACCATTCATGTTGTCGTCTGTTACTTCCTTCTATGACTTTCCAATGTTTTTAACAGCTTTTAGAATATGATATCCACACCAAAATTCTTATATGGATGGCTTTCCAGCACCATCTGTTTCTTCAATCAGTTGAGACATAGCACAGCATAAATAATTGGCTTTAAATGATGAGATAACGCCTTGGTCCATAGGTTGAAGCATGGATGTGGTATTCGGTGGAAGAAAAACGACTTGTACATGTTCAGACAATTCATTTAGGTGAGCTGGGTGGCCTGGAGCATTATCTAATATAAGCATTGCTTTGTGTGTTATGTTTTTCTTGGTACAGTATTCCATTAATGCTGAACAAAAATAATTTTTGGACTAATCAACAAAAGAGTCATTGTCATCCATGCTTTACTGTTTGACTGCCAAATTACTGGTAAAGTTTGTTTACACACACCTATGAATGCTCTAGGATTCTCAGAGTGATATACTGTGCAGCGAGAGGTTTGAGTTTAAAGTCACCGCCATCGAAGAGGAGTGTAATACGATCTTTGGCTGCTTTGAATCCTGGGGCAGCTTTTCTTCCATGGAAATAAATGTCCGGGAAGGCATTCTCTTCCAATATAGTCCAGTTTCATCAACGTTAAAAACTTGACTGGGCAAGTAGCCGCCTTCTTCGATTATTTTGCATAGTTCTTCTGGATAAGCATTAGCAGCAGATGAATCACCACTTGCTGCCTCACCAGTGACTTTTGAATTATGTAATCCGTGGCGTTGTTTAAACCTAGCAAACCAGCCTCGACTCACACTGAAGTTTTCTGTTTTAGCACTTTCGTTTTTACTTGAATTTTTAAGATCATTAAACAATGCTAGGGCTTTTGTTTGAATAATTACAGTGCTCAATGGAGTATGCTTCTGATTTTTGTCTTTTTTTTCAATCCATATACTTAAAAGTCTCTCCATTTCTTCCATAACCCCACTCCTGCTTTGGCAAACTTTATTTGCACTTAATGGAGTTGTAGACAGAGCACTTCCTTTCATTTTTTCTTTATTTCTATGAATAGTTTTCACTGTTGATTCCGGCATCCCCAAAGCACGCAAAATATCCACACCCCTCTCGCCTTTTTCATAGCGTTTTAACACATCTAGTTTTTCGGCTAAACTTGTACACTTTCTTTTAGCTTTCGAACCATCACTACCATTACTTGCTTTCTTGCTCATGTTGAATAGTGACTCAAAAATGTCGTAAGAAACCTGAGAAAGTTTTTCTCCTGTTGCTGTTCAGATGCGTGAAACAAAGGGATCGCCACGCTTCGACTGTTGTTTACCAGTGATGCGCATTACCACTCATTAGCCCGGCAACTTTTTTGTGCAAGGCGCTCTTTTTTTTGCTGTAAATTTTTTTTATAATACATATTGAGATTTAGTTATTATTTATATGAAAATGTAATTTTATTTTATTTTTATACATTTTGGTCATAAATACGAATGAAATAAGGACGTAAATTGAATTGGGTCCTAAATTAACGAGGGTTTTAAATATGAAAAGTTGTTGGTCGAATCGTTGTTTTAAGAGGTATCCCTGTATTTAGTCTCACCTCACAATAGAGTACCGGATTAGGGAGGTTCAACCATTATTCTGTACTGTATATAATACCTGTACAGTATTTACGAAAAACTGGACAAGATTGGAAGTAAAGTGAACAGTATGAAATGCTAAATCAAATTCTGATAATTATATCACAGTACAGTACTGTACAGTACCTCAGTAATTCAATGTAATTAAGAACTTACATAAAATCTAGGCGTATGCAAGCTTTTATTGTTTAAGATACAGTATTGTACACAGAGAATGGCATACAGTACTTGAAATACCAAAGAAAATGGTTCAGACAGGCACTTAAAGAAAATACTACAGTATATCATAAATACCATTTAGCCCCTTGTGTACGGGTTTCCCTCTGAGCTGAATAAGATTGTCTGGTGTTAGTCAAATAAAATATTAAAATTGGCATCCCTTTAGTGATGAGGTTAAGGGGAATTTTTAACCTATAACTGTATGGCTCTGTTGTTGTGTTTCTTCATGTGTTTGTACTTCCGATTAGCATTATACTATTTACTCTGATATACAGGTCCAGATTATGGGAGGGGCATACCGGGCGCAGGCCTAGGTCCCCCCACATCTAGGGCCCGCCTACAACATTAAAAAAAAGTTTTAAAAACCTTTATCACAGAGCGATAAGCAAGTGGAACAGATTGCCTAACACTCACTGTGCATTACTTACCGTAACTCCACCAGGCCTCCACAAATATTTCCTACTAAAACTTGTTTGGTGAACTGATCTAACTTAATTAACACAGAAATTGTAATAAAATAATAGAAAGGCTGTATAAATAAGTGAACACTACACCACACAAACCTCTTCAAGATACAAAACTAATTCTTCAATCAGCAGTATATTCGCTGGTTTCCTTGAAATGTTTCGTTGAAAGAAAGCGAGACAGTTTTGATGCCTATGAGGAAAAAGCAAAAGCTCTGGCAGGAAGCCGAGTTTGTCCATTCAGGTTGTCAGAGGCGATCAAATGTACGGCTCGCTCCACTGGATTATGGACATTCAAGTGAAGTGGATCTCAGTCCAGAGACAATTTCTGAACAAAATGCTTCCTCACAGTCATTGATCACCAAGTGGTATCCCTAAACGAAAGGGTTTCTGCATACACGTTGGTGAAGGATCACTTCGGCTTTTAAAGCAATCTGGAAACCATGTCGGCCGATGCCATTCATTCTGCTTCAGAAAATCTTCTGCAAACTTATGGAAAAGATATTGATGAAAACATCTCCAATGAAATGATTCAATTTTCGTCTGGTAAAGTTGTATGCAAAAGCCGTGGATGAGCCCAATGAGTCGTTTTATTACAGAATTATAAAGGAAAACGATGGCTTACAATCAGCATTTCCAAATGTAGTAACGGTTTTGAGGATATATCTGGTGTTAATGGTCTGCAATTCTACTGGGGAGCGTTACTTCTCAAAAATGAAACAGGCTGAGGACCACGATGCGTCAGGAGAGACTCAACAATCTGATGCTATTAAGCACCGAGTCGGACATTTCAAAAGAACTTCCATTTGACAATGTGATACGTTTATTTGCTAGAAAAAAATCACGAAAAGTGCATTTGTAAGTGAATGTATACGCTTTCTTTGAATGGAATAAATAATTTGTAAATGTGTCATTATTACTAGATTTTATTGTTTCTATTGACCTTGGATATTACCTCTATTCATTTTCAGTTGTCAGCAGGGGGGCTCCCACTGCTAGGTGTAGCCCAGGGTCCCCCAACCCCTTAATCGGGTACTGCTGATATGTGATAAAAAAACACACAATGAATAATTAAGCATAGTAGTAGTAACAGAGACGTGACCGATCGCCCAAGCGGCTAACGAGCCGATCAGCGTTGAAGAGGATAAAAGAAAAAACGAAAAAACAAAAAAAACAACTACTACTACTTTTAGCATTTATTCATTCGGGTTTTGTTTCATAAATGAATGCATAAAACATTTTTTTTTTTCAATCCAGAATGCGACGCTTAGCTTTAACCTAGGTATGTTAATGCCAAGCAATAACTTGCCAGGCCAACATACAGGCAATTAAAACATCTAATAATTACTTAATAAGTAATGTTAGGAGGACACGTTGCTACCTGGCATTTAATTGAAATTGTCGAAACCCCCTCCTTCACCCCCCATCGCACGCACTGCCACCTTCATCTCTTGCCTGGCAAGTCAGCTATAAGTAAACACAATATAGAGCTCCGCGACTTTGTGTTATAATTGCTGAAATACTGAGCTCCACGAGGATTTTATATATGGTATTTGTACTTATTAGCACAGTGATGAAGTAGAGTGACTTTTATTTTGTTATGTGTCTCAATTATTGTAATTGGGACAATTTCTTATACGATCTCTGGTCAGTCTTGGCGACAACAACACGTCTTCTTTGTGAAGTCGTTTAGATCGATGTGACTATCCCTTGCCTTTAAGTCACTCAGTGAATGTCGCTGCGCCCTCACTGGCTCGACTTCACTGAAAGAGAATATGTGAATACAGTATATCTATTTATATATACATAAATATATATGTAGACTGTTTACAGTTTTCTTTGTCCCAATTAGTCACGTGCTAGTATGAATGCCATGATTGTCTCTCTTCCTATTCTTATGTTCGTTCATAAAAAAGGGTCCGACTAATTACCCAAATGTACCCAACTGTACCCAAATATAGCCGGAATGAAGTCAAATAATGGTCCTAGATGAATAAATCGGACTACCAATCACTTCTCGACTAGTATTTGGTGTCAGAAAGTCACAAAAAATTGAAAAACTTAATTTAATCTGAGTTAATAGATCAAGTGCATGTACCTAACCTAACCTAACCTCGACTAGTATTTGGTGTCACGAAGTCACAAAAAATTGGTAAACTTAATTTAATCTGAGTTAATAGATCAAGTGCATGTACCTAACCTAACCTAACCTAGCCTAACCTAACCTAACACAACACAACTCATTAAATTAAGTTTACCAATTTTTTTTGACTTTATGACACCAAATAATAATTGAGAAGTGATTCACAGCCCGAATTACGCTTGTACGACCATCATTTGACTTCATTGCGGCTACATTTGGGTACATTTGGGTAATTCCTTTCTCCCTCGGTACATGCACGCGATCTATTAACTCAGATTAAAGTAAGTTTTCCAATTTTTTGTGACTTTCTGACACCAAATACTAGTCGAGAAGTGATTAGCAGTCCGAATTATTCATGTAGGACCATTATTTGGGTACATTTGGGTACATTTGGGTAATTAGTCGGACCGCATAAAAAACCTTTGGGCTTCCGCCCTCGGTTTTCTTTTATTATAATTAAAATTGCTCTCGGCATAAAGACTAGATTTGAGTTTTTCTCTTCATAACTTTATTTCTGATGTCCTCAGTAGCGGGTTCAGTCTTTCCGGGCGAACTTCAAATTTTTGTATATCATGGCTTCATAAATCTTTATTTTTAAGATTTTAATGTAATGCCTATTTTTTTTTTTTTTAAGGTATGAAGAATTGAAAGAACAAACAAAGCAAGAGTTGAAAAGGAACTGGGAGCAAATTATGGAAGGAGACCTGGTAAGTGAAATTCTTTTATATATGGTGAGAAATAGTTATTAGCTAGGTTCTTAGGGCATATGGGGTCAGGTTCTCATTAAAGCATAGCTACACGAGAGTAGGATAGGATGTAGGGGATGCTTTTTTATGAATAAAATTTAATTAATATTTTAATTGGTATTTGTGGTAGTATCATAGACAGGAAGCCAAGTTTATATTTGGTCATGAATTGCTTAACCATAATTCCATTTAAGATTGTTGCCTGTATGATTATTCTGTGGGTAATAATCAGTTATCTTTTTCTAATGTTCTCTTTATTTATGATAACTCAATATTTTATTAAGAATATTAGCTATTTAAAGTCTATTTAGGGAAGCGAGGAGTTGCCCTGAACTTATTTTTAACTTGCATAGTTCTAGGCCAAGATGAATTTTAATATTTGATATATTGTATCACCTGGTGTGAGTCATGTACATATATTTGACTTCTGAACTACCAAATTATCCTTAGTCAACCTTGGGAAAGATATTCCTTTGGACAGGTCAGTATAATTGTTTTTATGGGTGGTCTCCCTAGGAAAATTAATTTTTTTATTTTATTAAAAAAAATACATATTTTTTTTACATTGTACAGAGACGGTGAATCTATTAAATTGAGCAAAAGTTGTCAGAAAGGACAGGTGTGGGTGATTTGTTTAGGTTGTGTTTTTTCCAGGAAACATGGCAGCTCTGGGAATCTGTTTGCTTATCCAATAGAGCATCTCTTGTTCATTCACTCACCTTTTGGTAAGCGTGAGTTTTTTTAACTAAAGAGTAACTAAGTCGAGGTCACACGAGCGCCTTTATGAGCAATTAATTTGACGCAATAATTTTGGAGCAAGAAAATATGATAAATTTCTTCAAAATGTAGTCATGAGGATGGCTATCGTTCCAGTTTCTACGGAAAAAAATGCAAACGCTGTTGTGTGAGTAGGTGGGAAACCGAACATCACAACAACAAGGCTTTTTATTATTAAAAAGAAACGAGAGAAATCGAAGAAAAATCGATTGTGGACTGGAAAGTGGCTGGCGAGGAGGTGGACTGAAAATGTTTATTATAGACTGGTTGGACTATCATAGCTACAGTAGGGAGTAGGCATGTGTGTGGACTGTGAACGGCTGAGTGCACTCGTGTTTTGGAAACAAACACGTCAAATCAGCAGCCAAATTATAAACTCAGTTGTGTACAGGTATAGGCAATAACCATTATTTGATGGAGATTAGGGATCTCACAAGTCATCAATAAGTGATTGATCATGCAGGTACCCCTCAACTTACGACCTACACGACTTACGACCGCCGCATTCGTATAACATTTTTCAAATTATGTATTTTCGAGTCCCGATGTTAGTGATTGCGCTGTGTACTGACAAAATTTTCGTTTCTAATTCCCTTTTAAATGGCTGGCAAGCGTAAAAGTGAGAGTTCACGTGGTGCTAAGAAGAAAAAGAGACCCATTTTAGATTTTCTATGTGGGGTATGCTATAACGAACGGATCTTACTACGAATATTCCTATAACGAATGGTTTTACCTATAAAATTGAGAATGCTATTATGAACGAAACTCCTACAACGAACATTATTTAATTTTTTTTTTTTCTTTTTTTTTTTACTAATTTATTGTTTTTTTATTACAAGTATTAATGATATTCTTTATTTCAGGGGTTTAGATGCATATTTATGCACTTTTTTACAATTTTTACTATTTTATATTATATTTTTCAGTGTTAAGTGGTTGCATTTGGGGGCCTGGAACGGATTAATCCTATAACGAACGAATGCTACAATGAACAAGGTTCTAGAACCAATTAGATTCGTTATAGCATACCCCACTGTATTATTTTCGCCTTTTCGACTTACGACCAATTCGACTTACGACCTGGGCGTCTGTCCGGAACCCCGTCGTAAGTTGAGGAGAGACTGTATATGGATATTAATAATTTATGGGGAAAAATAGGTCCCTTCCTGAGCCCCTGAAGATCCCAAGCGAGTTTTTTGCCCTGCTGCTTTAATGATAAAATAATGTCTAAATAACTCAAATAATTTATTAATAGATATGAGATCAATAAATTTATACAAAATAAAGACAAAAATGTTAAATTAAAAAAACAGATTTATTTCTATTTACCGTACATGATAATTTAAGTACTTATGCAGTGCAGTAGTAAGTTGCAAACTCCCAGCTGTCACTACAAGTAATTTTAGGTAGACATAGGTAATTTAATTTATTTTTTCTTTGTTACATGCACACACACTGTTTCAAACAGAATTTTTGAAAAACAAACAAAATAATAATAATAATTATTAGATCAAAAACATAAAGCAAATATACATTTCTCATGTGCACGAGACTTAACACAGAGCAAGGTAAACATATGTAATTATTATTATTATTATTATTATTATTATTATTATTATTATTATTATTATTATTATTATATATTTTTTTATGTACTGTATATATATTTTTCTTTAACTGTTACATGCACACAAAATCTTTATTTATTAAAGCACAGACTTGAGGGTAGGCTGTCACATTTTTTATAATTTTTTTCTGATTATTTGTGAGAGTATTTTTCTATTATGTGTTTTGTGTGTGTGTCCACACACACACACACACACACAAACACACGCACGCACGCTACAGGTAAAAGAAATAATTGTCCTAATGGCAAACACATAAAGGGAATATAAATTTTTTTGTACATAAGTAAAAATGTAGCCCTCTCCCTGTCCGCAAATGTCATTCGCAAATTTGGCGATTCGCGGCCATTTTGAGAACCTAACCCCCACAAATTTGGGGGGGCCCTCTGTATGTTTTAATAATCACTTGGCATGCTATGCTCAACCCTCTCCCGTGTCAGAGGTTGCCGACCCCAGTGTAGAAATACTTGACACTTGATAAATAAGCTTCGGGTCATTAAATATAGTATTAGCCATGTTTTGACCTGGTAATCTTCCTTGAAATTATAAAAAAAATGACGATCACGATTGTCCAGTATATAATTGCTCAAAAAATTGCTCAAAATATCTTTCAATCCAGAAATTGTTCATAAAAGTGCCTGTGTAACCGTGGCTTGCGTCATAACATTGTTTTTAAACTAACTCGTCTTGAAATTATTTCCTCCACCAGATGACAAGAAAGCGTTGGGATATAAAACTAGATATTTCAGCACCACAGATCATCATCCCAGAGCACTTTCGAGATAAAAATGCAATTCTCGTTGTGTTGGACTTTGGAAAATTGATTTTCAGCTCAGCCAGACCCTTGTCTGAAACCAAGCTGAAGGATGAACTAGATATGGCAAGTGATGATGAAGGTAATATTGCAGAGAGTATTTATTTCTGTAACAGTAAATTCGATTTACACGAGTTCTATCCAATGAATGTACATAACATAATACAGTGGTCCCTCGGTTAACGAACGCCTCGGTTAACAAAATTTAGGTTAATGAATTACCTTCCATAAGAATCTTCAATTCGGTTAACAAAAAAAAATTCGATTAACTTGGGCTATTTCTTATTAACATAGTGGTAATTGTTGAGTCATACTTGAAAACAACATTAATATTTAGTAGCTTGAGGGACCGAACTAACGGGACAAATTCATTACGATAGGGCAGTCAAAATATTCTTAAGTGTAGGAATTTGCCTGGTTTGAGAGGAATGTAAATGGAAGTATTTATTGTATTCCATGTAGCAAATATAATTGTAATTATGTAGGACAGACAGGAAAAACACTGCAGCTCAGAATCAAACAACATAAGTACAATATCAGAACAGCATCTGAAAGCAGTGCCCTGTTCGTTCATGTTAGGAATAATAATCATCCCATTGCTTGGGAAAAAAGCTTAGAAGTATTTAAATCATCTTGTGTCACAGAAAGACTTATGGTTGAAGCTAGTTTGATTAAGGAATTAAAATCAATAAACCTTAGTGATGGTCAGTTCAAAACTGATAATATGTTACATAAATTTATTTGTCAGTGGCCCAAGGTTAAAAATGCTTTGAAAACCTTTGATCTAGATGTATGATAGTTATTTAGTGGGTCCCTTATTTTTGACCTGACCTGACTAGTCATGTCACCCCCCTTCTCTTAAGCTCCTCTACTTGTGTGTTGGTGTGGGGATTAGTGGATGACATCATTATGACCTGACCTCTCTCTGTCCATGTAATCGAGTTTCCTCTGAAGATGTCTTGAATAAAGACGAAAGCTAAGGTGCTCCGTTGTTTCCCTTTTCCCGTGTGATTTTATCAAGATTTATCTTATCCACGTTTTCATTGTGGATCTACATGATATATATATATATATATATATATATATATATATATATATATATATATATATATATATATATATATATATATATATATATATATATATATATATATATATATATATATATATATATATATATATATATATATATATATATATATATATATATATATATATATATATATATATATATATATATATATATATATATATATATATATATATATATATATATGTATATATATATATATATATACATGCATACATACATACATACATACATACATACATATATACATATACACATATATATATATATATATATATTTCATGTAAATCCACAATGAAAACGTGGATAAGATAAATCTTGATAAAATCACACGGGAAAATGGAAACAACGGAGTACCTTAGCTTTCGTCTTTATTCAAGACATCTTCAGAGGCAACAGAGGCAGTTGCCTCTGAAGATGTCTTGAATAAAGACGAAAGCTAAGGTACTCCGTTGTTTCCATTTTCCCGTGTGATTTTATCAAGATATATATATATATATATATATATATATATATATATATATACATACATACATACATACATACATACATACATACACATACATACATACATACATACATACATACATACATACATACATACATACATACATACATACATACATACATACATACATACATACATACATACATACATACATACATACATACATACATACATACATACATACATACATACATACATACATACATACATACATACATACAGGTTGTACCTCTCTAGTCCGGCAACCTCGGGACCTGACCGGTGCCGGACCAATGAGTCCACACACATATACTACTGTAAATACCTATTTCTCTCTGTTTGGTTTTTAGCTGCAATAAAGAATACCCAAGGAAAAGCAACTGTTTACAAAAGGTTTTCAGGAACCCTTTCATAAATCTGGAATGCTTGTACTGTACTAGATGAATAGAAATTTCACATGATTAGTATGAAGATTTTAGAGTTCCTTTTTTGTGCTATACAATATGTCATCATATTCAAGTTTCTTTTGACTACATTTTTTTGCCCATAAATCACACATTGATTTTTGTGGCAATAAGGACTCCCTTGAAAGGCTGGCCTTCAATTTTTATTTACCTTCATTGTTTTATTTAAATGTAATAATTTCCCTTAGATGAATTTGCCACTCCATGTTCTACTCCGGATGGACTTGAAACCATGTCACCTGTTGATGGAGAAAAGGATGAAACTGAGAGAAAATCATCATTTCTAGAGTCACATCCCCAAATCTCTGAGTCGTTATTACATGACAGAATGTATGACAAGTAAGTACTTATGAGTTAAAGAGCGCTTGACACTAAATGCAGAAGATTGTCATAAATCTGTTTAGAAAGGAACTGTTATTCATCCTGTTGACAACTTTATAGGTAATCATGTAGGCATTCCTACAGGTTCTTATTTAAATTAAGCTCTGTACAGTATTCTGGTTTTATTGTATGGAAATATACTGAGTTACAGCTCTGTTTATCATTCTCTGTACACCTTACTTGAGACACACTGGTTCAGTCTTGTAGTCACACTGATTTGATGGGCATTTTATGAAGGGGTTTGTGTAGTCAGTGTCATGACTGTCAGTGCCTCAAATTAAGCTAACTCTTTTTGCCGTTGAGATAACATTCCACAAATCATGGGAAATTGATATACTGTAGGAGGTTGATTATAGCTTTGCTTATAACCTTCCTGAGCAGAAGCTAATAATGGCATTCACCAGTCTTCTTCACCTGCCATAATGATCCATATCTTCTAAAAAGTCCATCTCTGATCACTTTATCGTATTCTTTCTGTAACTAACTTGTTCTTAAATTGTTTTTATTCAAATTACATTTAGCAAAAGCAAATGCATTTCTTTTCAGGTATGATCTCCGTCTGTGTGACATGCAGGTACTAGTGGGGAAAGTCCGAGACAATTGGCGCTTTGCTTATGTTAAAGGCACAGGTATGCAGCTGAAGCTTAATTTTATTGTTAGCATACAGGTACTGTAATTCAAACTTAACTTTAGCTGAGAAGATTTACAGTGGTCCCTTGGTTAACGAACGGTTCAATTAACAAAATTATTGGTCATACTGAAATTTAGTTAACATATTGATAATATACAATGCAGAAATTATTATGAAACATGAAGAAAGTATTAGAACCAATGCACTCTGTAAAGAATATGGCATGTCATCATCGACTGCCCCTTCAATCAGCTGTTTGATATGTAAGCAAAGCTGCTGGTAATATGACATATACACCTCAAAGTAAGTTAAAATACAGTATTCTATTGTTTTTTATTTATTATTTTAAAGTATACTGTACAGTACAGTACTGTATTTAGTTTATATTTAATGTTTTGTTAATTCTACTACCGGAACACAGTACTTTGTATGTACTTTTTCTGTGAGTTGGAACCCATTGAAATAATAGATTCGGTTTATAAGGGATTCATTCATCCTAACTTGGAGTACATACTGCTCTCATATCTGTGGTGGTTCTTCTGTCCAACTGTTACATAGGGTAGAATCAAAAGCACTTCATTTTTTTCATGCCATTTTTTTTCAGTGTGTCTTGTATGTTGTAAAATATGGTATAGTATATTAAAACAGTTTTATATATCATTTCTTTTAATCAAAACTTAATGTTTACTTTCAGTGTATTCAACATTTGATTCACCTAAATACAGTGACCCCTCGGTTAACGAACTCAATCCGTTCCAGAAGGTCGTTCGTTAACCGAAAAGTTCGTTAACCGAAACCATAGTTTCAATGGGTTTTTGGGTAATTGGTTCCAGCTCACCGAAAATTTCCTAAATTCAACAAAAATGGTAGAAAAGTTCACTTACTTTGAGGTGTGTATGTAGAAGGCTCCTGGATGATGATGATGATGATGGGAATTACAATGGGGTTGGAGGAGAAGGAAGAAGAGAAGGCATTGGGGTGGAAGAGAAGTCACCCCATGGCACCATTTCACCCATAAAATTTTAGTTCTCTTGGTGTATTTCAAGATTATTTTCTTTAAATCAACACTGTACTGCATTATATATTGTCAATATGTAAAATATATTTCAAAATGACCAATAATTTGCTTGGAAACACAGAAAAAAGCGTTTAGTTGAAGAGAGTCTCAAGTAAGATGTTACCTCCAGTGAAAACAGAGAGACTAACGCCTGTTTGCTGTGTTAAGAGGCTGGATGCTGCGCTTTAAACTAGTCACTTTACCTTCGATTATGTTCAATAATTGTTAAAATGACTAAAAAATTTAATATTAAACTTTTAAAATTATTGAATAGTATAAACTTCTTGATATTTAATAAAATAGTTAGGAATTTAAGCCCTAGAACCGATTAATGTATTGGCGGACTGATACTAAAGCTGGTTGCCCGGCCAGTGCAAGCGAAAACATGTTGAGGTCGGTTCGTAAGAAATTCGTTTACCGAATTTTTGTTCGTTAACCGAATTGAAGATCCTTATGGAAGGCAGTTCGTTAACCGAAATTTCGTTAACCGAGGCGTTCGTTAAACGAGGGGCCACTGTATATGAATTGAAACATTTTCATCCTGTTAAAAGTAACTTATTCTTAGGAAAAAAATTATGGATTTACTGTATGCTGTATATATTTGTAAACTAATTTTTCTTAGGTCACATGCATGTGTTGGATCGGTTTAGCATCAACTTACAACTTGAGCGACGTGTGGTGGTTATGCCCGATGTGCAGCAGCAATGGCCAAGCGCTACACTTGCTGGCACATTGCCGAGGCTTGTGCTGCATATAAATGAACAGAAGGTTCAAGCTTTACGTACAATGGTGTCAAAATTTTACGGAGACCAACCTGTTGAACCAAAAAGGTCAGAAAAGGCATTGCTTATGTTAGAATTTTAAACATAAAGTTAAATAATTCATACTGTGAAGATAATTGATAACATATAAATCAATATGATGCTTATTATAGATCAATATGATGCTTATTATAAAGTGACAGTATTGTGATATTAGTTGGGAATTGCTGGTGCATTTTTGAGTGTCTTGGGGCCAAATTTTTCTTCAGGAACATATCTACAGTTTTAAAATATTTGTTGGTGGAATAGGTTTCTTTAACTTTAATTTTGAGATGGCAAAGCTTTTTGAAAATATGTCTACTGTTTAAAAGATGGATTGAAAGTATGAACTTTGGGGACAAGAGGAAGAAATCAAATTAAAAATTACAGCAATGGGATTAGTATTTGAGGTGAATAGAATGACTCTTATTTATTGAAAACATAGACTTCCTTACCATGCTCTGTTACAGAGATTAAATGTTTTTTATTTTTAAACAGGAAAGATTCTGTAGAGTTAAACCATAGTGTTGGTAAGATAAGGAGATCTAGCACACTAATGTCCATTGATGACCAAGGAGATGACTCTAGCAAGGAAGCTCCATCCCCAACAGATGAAGGAAAACTACTGGTTGTACAATTCACTGTTGATAAATTGTCTTTGGAGGTAAGTTGAGGGTTTTTCATACTCTTATATATATAGTAGAGTATACTGTACTCTGGAAGGGCATTGTCCACTCTTTTTATGTTTTTTTGTTTTTTGTTTTTTCCTCTGCATAATTGATTGTATATTGGTGAAAATTGTGTCTTTTTCCTGTTATTTTTCTTTTTTTTCTTGTGACTATTTCTGTTACCCCCAAAATTCCTCCCCCCTCCCCTCATAAAATCATGGAAGGCGTTTCTTATTTTGGGTAAAAATTTTGTTTAGGCAGTCCAAGTGATAGATCTCAAGTGATTTTGAGAGTGATTGTTAAAATAGACTACAGTGGTCCCTTGGTTAATGAACGGTTCGATTAACAAAATTTTGGTTAATTAATTACCTCCCAATCTCCCATAAGGATCTTGAATTCGGTTAACGAACAAAACTTCGATTAACGAAATCCTTATGAACATCACGTTTTGTTGTGAGGGTTAGTCTGCCAATTCAGTAATCTATTCTATGTTTACCTTCGTTTCCAGTGGAGTAAATATCAAGAAAGTTGTGCTGTTTAATATTTTTGCATTTTTTATATTGAAATTAGTAGTCATTTTAACATTTATTTAACATACAGTGGTCCCTCGGTTAACGAACTCAATTCGTTCCAGAAGGTCATTCATTAACCGAAAATTTTGTGAACCGAAACCATTGTTTCAGTGGGATTTTGGGTAATTGGTTCCAGCTCACCGACAATTACATACAAAGTAAAAAAAGAAATGCAGTAAAGTACACTTACTTTGAGGTGTGTATGTAGAAGGCTCCTGGTTGATGATGCTGATGTGAATTTGAAGTGGGAGGTGAAGGAGGAGGAGGGAGAAGAGAAGGAAGTGGGGGTGGAGGAGAGGCATTTTACTACTTCTTGGAAGGCGAGTCACCTTCCATAAAAATGTCAGGAACCTCTGGACTGACAGATTCTCCAGCAGGAAAATCCTCTCTCCTTTTTGAAGTGGAAGGCTGAGGGGTAGGATCTTTCTCCCGCTGCCTTTTAGAGAAGAAACTGTCAATTTTTCTTTGTGGGGCATTTCTCCTCCTCATCTTTAACTGATTTTTGAAGGAGACCACTGTGTCCTCAACATTACACAAAATAAGTTCTGTTGTTTCCACATCAGGGTGCCTTGATACCAGTTTCCTGAACTTCTCCCAGTAGTGAACAACATCTTTTAAATTGGAAGAAGACATATGGTCATCACTTTCCCTCTCCTCCTCACCACTGTCAGCTTCTAACATCTCATCCAGTTGCTTCAAGTCTTCAGGAGTAAGTTCTTGCTCATGAGACATCACAAGCTCTTTCACATCATCCTTCTCCACTTCGAGTCCCATTGACTGACCAATGGACACAATCTCCTTGTCCAACTCCGCTTCTTCCTGAAATCCCACAAAATCATGGACTGCTGATGGCCACAGTGCATTCCATGCAGAATTGAGGGATCTAATGGAGACTTCTTGCCATGATGACACAATCAATTTTACAGCCTCCAGGATGTTGAATTGTGTCTTCCAGAACTGTGCCAGTGTTAGTTCAGGATCAGTGGAAGTTGCCTGATAACACCTCCTGAACATTTTCTTCATGTACAGCTTCTTGAAGTTGCTGATTACATTCTGGTCCATTGGCTGTATAATTGATGTAGTGTTGGGGGGCAAAAACAACGCTTTGACAAAGTCAAATCGAACCTCCAAAGTGCTGGCAAGTTCAGGGTCATGACCAGGGGCATTATCCATAAGGAGAAGAGCCTTTAAAGGGAGTTTATTGATGGTTAGGTAACTCTTCACAGAAGGGCAAAACACCTCAACAGCCCATTCATTAAAGAGCTGTCTTGTTGCCCATGCCTTACGGTTGGACTTCCAATAAACTCCAAGTATTCCTCTTACCACCTTTTGTTGCTTGAACACCCTGGGATTTTCAGAGTGGTAGACAAGCATAGGCTTCAGTCGGAAATCCCCTGAAACATTGGCACCAAGCAATAGAGTGAGACGGTCCTTGATGGGTTTATGCCCAGGTAAAGAGGCTTCATCTCTGGTGATGAATGTCCTTTTGGGCATTTTCTTCTAGAACAGCCCAGTTTCGTCCACATTGAACACTTGCTGTGGAAGATAATTTTTTTCATCCACCAGTTCCTTAAACTCCACTACAAATTTTGCTGCTCCTTCTTTATCTGCACTGGCAGCTTCATCATGCCTAACAACACTAAAAATGTCACTTCTTTTCTTAAATTTTTCGAACCAGCCCTTGCTGGCCCTAAACTCTTCAAACTCTGTGCCAGAAGAATTAGGTTGCTCTTCCTTCAAATGTTCGTAAATTTCCCTGGTTCTTTCACAAATAAATTCAGTCGAAATTGAATCTCCTTTCATTTGTTTTTTCTTAATCCAAATGAGAAGTAACCTCTCTGTTTCTTAAATTAAGGATCTACCTTTGAACACTCTGGTAGATTCGTCTTACTTTCACTCCTTTAAACTTGTTTTTCTGCGAAAGAATTGTCGACACAATTGATGCCAGCATGCCATATTCTTTACTAAGCACATTTGTTCTAATGCCTTCTTCATGTTTCTTTATGATTTCCTGTTTCACCTGGATTGAAATTGCCTTTCTAGATTTCTTTGGACCCATGCTGGATTCAATAACAATTTCACCACTAAAATTTTAAGTTTAATTGCTGTAATTAAAGATTATTTTATTTAAATCAACACTGCACTGTGCTATATATTATCAATATGTTAAAGAAATCTCAGAATGACCAATAATTGTAAAGTGAAAACGTAAAAATAGTTTATGTTCAAGAGAGCTACAAGCAAGATGTTACCTCCACTGAACAGACACACAAACAGATGCCTTGGTGGGTGAGTGAAGTGGCTGATGGGCGCACCAAAAACTAGTTCCCTGTACTGCAATTATGTTATATAATTGTTAAAATGACTAATAATTTTAATATAAAACTTAGAAAAATATTTAATAGCACAACCTTCTTGATATTTACTCAATTGGGAACGAATTTAAGCCCTAGAACCGATTACTGTATTAGCGAACTAATCTTCTAGCTGGTGAGCAAGCGAAAACATGTTGACATGTTTTCTTAAGAATTTCGTTAACCGAATTTTTGTTCATTAACCGAATTGAATATTCTTATGGAAGGTAATTCGTTAACCAAAATTTTGTTAACCGAGGCGTTCGTTAACCAAGGGACCACTGTATTGATAAGATATAAGGTCTGTCCGGAAAGTATCCAGCCATTGTGAATATTGTGAGAACTGGTCGCGTGGCCTTGATGTAACTTGGCAGCCACACAGAGAGGACTGTACTGCGTATGCGTGAACAGCCACACTCCCGTGGGACAACTCAGTTGCCCAGCAGACGCTGTTGAGTGAGCGTGGGTACTGTGTGACCGTCGCATTTACAATGACCAAACAATAATGAAGGAGTACTCCATCAAAGTTCTTCGCCGGCTGAGGGATGCGGTAAGAAGAAAACGACCACAGCTGTGGGCAAGTGGTGACTGGCAGCTTCATCATGACAACGTGCCTGCCCATTCTTCATGTCTCGTGCAGGGTTTTTTGGCAAAACATCGCATCACCCAGGTCTCTTAGCCCCCCTACAGCCCAGATTTGGCTCCCTACAACTTCTGGCTTTTCTCAAAGCTAAAATCGCCGTTGAAAGGGAGGAGATTTCAGACCTTGGACGAGATTAAGGAGAATGCGACGAGGCAGCTGATGAAGATCTTGAAAGAGGACTTTGCAGACTGTTTTGAAAAGTGGAAGGGACGCTGGGAGAAGTGTGTGAGGTCCCAAGGGGAGTACTTTGAAGGAGACTAAGGCACCATTGTCCTAGGTAAGCAATATTTTTTTTCATAGTAAATGGCTGAACACTTTCACTACAGACCTCGTGTGCAGTACAGGGAACTAGTTTTTTGTGCACCCATCAGACGCTTGACTTAGCCACCAGGCGTCAGTTGGGCTTTGTTGACAGTGGAGTGAACATCTATTTTGTTGGTGTCTTGAATATTTTTGCATTTTTACATTGAAATTATTGGTCATTCTGAAATTTAGTTAACATATTGATAATATGTAGTGCAGTGCAGTGTTGATTTAAATAATATAATCTTGAATTACACCTAGTGAACTTAAAATTTTATTGGTGAAATGACTTCATCAAGCATGGGTCCCCTGAAAGGTAATTTCTCCTCCATCCCCACTTCCTTCTCTTCTCCCTTCTCATCCACCCCCACTTCTAATTTCCATCATCATCATCAACCAGGAACCTTCTACATACGTACACACCTCAAAGTTAGTGTACTTTACTGCATTTTTATTTATTTATTTTTTCTTTGTATGTACTTTTCGGTGAGCTGGAACCAATTACCCAATATCCCATTGAAACAATGGATTCAGTTAACGAAATTTTCGGTTAACGAATGACCCTCTGGAGTGAATTGTGTTCATTAACCAAGAGACCACTGTACTGTATCTATATTATTTAATAGTAAACTAAAAATTTGTTTCTCAAATAATTTTTTAGGAAGATTGAATCTTTGAGGTTTCTGTATCTGTTGATGCCTTCAACATAATAGTGGCAGATTTGTAAAGTCAATAAACAGATGGAATCTACAGAAAAGAGGTACTGAGGTATTGGGTTTGAAATATTGTATATACAGGATTAACTTCACAAAGGTAATTACCCTTTTTTAGGATTTTTTTTTTATATTTTTGTACCTTAACCTAATTCCACTATTTTCATCTGTAATTAGTTGCAGTCACGTGGAAGAAGCATAGCTGAACTGCAGGTCACAGGTGTACGAGCAAACTTAAACAAGCGTCCCTTTGACAGTACAGCCACTCTTAGTGTCCATTCCTTACTTCTTGTAGATGCTTTACAAACATTTGGACCTGACTTTGAGCTTCTAGTTGCAAGTCATAAACATGTAAGGTAAGTTTTTATACTGCAAGTACATGTTTATCTTGTAATTATATCTTTTCTGTAATTATCTATTTTCTACACTTACAGTAAACCCTCAGTATAATGGACTTATTGGGGGAAACCATGTATGTTATAGCCAAAAAACTGAGTTTCTGACAATCCCCCAATGAGATGTAAACAATCCATTAACTAGAAGTAAAATCTGAGAGGTCATACCGGCTTCTCAGTTTGAACATGCCGCATGCACTGTAAACATCACCACTGCTGTGCTATCACTTACCTGCTAATTACCTACTCCACTATGTCTACAAGAGAAAGCGGCAATATTCCAACACCTGAAAAAACTTGTCAGATACTGTCTGTAAATAAGAAGTTGGAAATTATAAAGGAACATGAGAGTGTTGCTCCTGTTTCCCAGTTCATGCAGAAGTACAGTCTGAAAAGAGCCTCACTATATGACATCTTTTAGGCTAAAGAGAAGCTACAAGCTAATGTCAAGTCCCTGGATAGTGGAGAAAGTTTAATTGAATCGAATTGAATTGAAACATTTATTTAGCCAGAAAAACACAGATACAGAGTGGATAATAATAACAATATTAACATGGCTGAGCCAGTTGAGAACCTGAGCTCTCTTTTTAGGCACCTGATATATACTATACATTTATCTCAAGGAAGTATTATGTAACATTTAGTATCATCTGGAATAGTACAATAGCATGGTGGTAATAAGAACATCTCATAATGTTACCACGGTTATCACTTCAATATTTATTTATTTATTATTATTTATATATATATATATATATATATATATATATATATATATATATATATATATATATATATATATATATATATATATATACATAAATTACAGTTGAAATGAAAAACATTAGTAGAATGGGGGAGCAGTACAACATGGGTTGTACAGTATTAAGGTTGAACAAGAGGACAGAGCTGTCAGGATTATGACTAGTTGGCAAATATGTTTATTGCAATGGTAATTACTTATCTATTTACATGATATTTTCCGATAAAACGGTTTTGATGGTACAATAAAAGCAGGTACTGTAATTATAGTAGGTGTTACAAGAAATATTAATACTTAGACAATGGATATTTTTTAAGAGATAATTTAAAGGAAGGGAGCGTAGTCTTTGCTCGGATGGGTGGGGGTAAGTTGTTCCACACCTTCACACCGTGATATTTTATGGAGGTCTAGGACTGAGAGGAGCGCATGGGGGTGGTCTTAGTAGCTCTGGGTGCCTTAAGTTGTATCTCTGATTATTCCGGAACTGGAAATAATTATTGTCAAGCAAGTGATTGATATATTTGTAAGTAAAGAGGGCACAGCAGTAGGTGTTAATATCTTCGAATTTTAAAATTTTCAATGTAGCAAATTTCTCGTTTGTGTGATCTGTTTTTTCAACTAGGTCATTGTCTGTACAACTCTCTTTTGTGCAGTAACCAGAGATTGTGTTTTTGAAGAGCCAGGGGCCCCCCATTGTGTGTGACAGTGTATCAGGTGTTGGTAGACAAGATCATGATAGATTTCTTTCATTACTGTGAGAGTGAGTGACTGTCGAGTGTGGTACATGATACCGCACTGTTTATTGACTTTACTGTGAATGGCTTGTATGTGGTTTCTCCAGTTAAGTTTCTCATCAACAATAACTCTGAGGAATTTAGTATTTCGTACGCATTTGAGGACTGTATTACCAAGGTACAGGGGGTCCAAGTCTGGGGGTAAGTTTTTCCTTCTGTGAAAGATCGTGTAGTGGGTTTTCTCAAGGTTTAGGGTCAGTTTATTACGTATTACCCAGCTCCTGACTTTAGTTAATTCAGTGTTCATAGTTCTCATCAAAGAATGGAGGTCTGAGTTGCTGGCATAGAGATTACTATCGTCTGCAAATAAGTTGTATTTTATGAGTGAGCTGGCGTGGACTATGTCGTTTATGTACAACAAAAACAGTACTGGACCAAGAATGGAACCTTGGGGGACTCCATACAAGATTGGAGAGGAGTCAGATTGGTGATTATTATAGCAGACATACTGCATCCTGTTGGACAGATATGAGGTAAACCAATTGTGGGACAGGCCCCTAACGCCGTAATGTTCAAGCTTTGAAAGGAGGATGGTGTGGTCGACAGTATCGAAGGCTTTAGAGAGGTCCAAGAATATACCGACTGAACTGACTGTCATCAAAGGAATTTAAGATGTCATTAGTAAAGGATAGCAGAGCACTCTCAGTTGACTTTCTAGCTCTAAATCCAAACTGGGAGTCTGTAAAGATGTTATTGGCATTGCAGAATGCATTTAGTCTATTTCATGCTAGCTTTTCCAGTATCTTACTCCAGGCTGGGAGGACTGATATGGGGTGGTAATTCTTGAAGAGACCTTTGTCCTCAGATTTTTTTATATGCTGGGTGAACTTTAGCAATTTTCAGTTTATCAGGAAAGACACCACTAGTGAAGGAGTTACAAATGTGTAGGAGAACAGGTAGTAATAAGTGGGCTACTTTCTTAATGATGCTCATTGGTATATTGTCTTCACCTGCTGCTGCATCTTTGGACATTTTTATGATGGCCAGTATTTCATCTGCTGTGATGGGATAAGTGCAGCTCATTTTGCTGTCTGTTTTGCAGGTAGGCTCTAACTTCCCCACGGTGATCTGGGATGCTCTCTGCAAGATTTTTGCCAACATTAATAAAATATTCATTGAAGTGGTTGGCAATGGGGGAGGGTTCCGTTACAACTGAATCATTTATCATAAAAGTTGAGTGGGGAGCCGAAGACTGAGTGTTCCTGTTCTGAATAGAATTTATGACATTCCAGGTTTTCTTACTGTCGCCTGCTGCTGACTGGAGCTTATATGTATAATAGTTACGTCTGGCATTTCTAACTGCTTGAGTTACTCCATTTCTGATACTTCGGTAAGCATCACCGAAAGTTATGGGTCTTTTTGCAAATTTTTTTTGGAGTTTGTGTTTTCCTTTATCGTTATCTTAATTTTGCTTGTGATATAGGGTTTGGAAATGGATACCGTTTTCACTGACTTAGTCTTGAGCGGGAAGCATTTATCAAAGCAAGCATTGAAGATGCAAGCGAAGTTACAGCTGTTCACGTTAGGGTTGTTGGAGGCATAGACAAGATCCCAGTTAGCATTCATTAGGTTGTTTTCAAAAAGGAGCATGTTGTCGGCGCAGTAGTCTCTGTATTGTATTGAGACTCTACTAGACCTTTCAGGTCTTGCGGCTGTTTTATACATGGCAATAACTGGGAAGTGATCTGAGATATTGTTATAAATAATTCCACTTGCAAGATTGTTAGGAGTGTTGTTAGTCCAGATATGATCTATCACTGTGGCAGAGGTGGCAGTTACTCTAGTGGGTTTGGTTATAGTGTTGAAGAAGAGTTTAGAATGACAGGTAGCAAGAAGGTCTAATACTGAGGTGCCAAGTTTCTGATTTTAATAGATCAAGGTTGAAATCTCCTGTAATGTAGCAATGTTTCCTCTCTGAACTTATGATAGTGATGAGCTATGATAGTGATAAGCTCCAAAAATTTATCAAGAAAATTCCTGACATTAGTGTGGGGTCTTCTGTAGATTACTCCTACTGGGATATTTCATGTGTCGTTACGTAATTCAATGAAAACACTCTCCATGTACTCCTCCTGAACCTTTAAATCATCTCTTACAGAAGTGATATACTTGATATCAACATATAGGGCGATACCACCACGGTGTCGTGACATGTTGACACAGTGTCTATTATAATTAGGAATGTTATACAAATGGTCAATATCGTTAGTGAGTTTGGTCTCACAGAATCCAAGTATATCAAATTTGTGGGCAATAGAAGATAAACACTGATCTAAAAAGGTATCTAGATGAAGTGGAATACTGCTGATGTTATGGCTAATCAAGGAGAAGGAATGAAGTAGTAGGAGACTAGAACTAAACTCGGGGGAGTCTGGAAAGTAATAGTTACAGTTTGGGTTGGTGTAACCCAGTGAGTTTTGTAGAAAGACATCAGGATCGATATGAGGGAGTATTGTGTCGACACCATGGGTAAATGGGGTGTAACACATACGATCTAGCATATCTAAGGGAATGACACTAGCATCATCATTGTGGGAACATTGATACTGATTAAGGAACAGTAGAGACTCATGTAGGACACCCTGTAGTTTATGTAAGACAATTTAAGTGTATATAGTATGTAAATGTAACAGTGGGTGTACAATACAGTGGTTCAATAAGTGTGTACATATGTATTGTGCTGTGAAAAGGTACAATTGTGCATTATAAATACAAGTGTACATACTCATACAGCATCAGTATTCTTGCACTGACCATTTGAACTACAGAATATAAAAGGTAGAGTAAAATTTCAATTGTATACTGTATTGTGATGATTTTTCCAAATATTTTAGTTTCATTTCATGTAACAATGGCAACATGCCAGCTCACAGGTCACCTCTTCCCCATTTTTTTCCCCCAGTGAGTCAAGCTATCGTTAAACCAAATTTTGACATAACATTAATTATTGCATGTTCTTGTAGGCACGTCTATGTATTCGAACCATCATTGGTCTCGATGAGTTCAGATAAAAGGAATTGCACTGTATTTTATTTTTCCAGTAATATATTCTTTACATTATTACATATTACAGTTCTTCCAGTTAGTATTCATGCAGTGACGAACTATTGGATATCTCCTCTGGATAATGGATACCTGTTATCCTAAGGGTTTGTCCAATAGGTTTAGGGCGTTCATTGTAACTGGGATCAATTATATACAGTATTCATTATCCTGAAGACTTGCTATATGTAAATTTTCTGAAGGAAAAATTTAAGTTAGCTATCTCCAGTACTTGTATATATTTCTGTACCTCATTTATTTTTGTAATTAAATTGGTTAAAAGAAGTGCACAATTCCCCACAAAAATTAAAATACTGTGAGTCAGTTTGATATCATCTCATGTTCAGTGAAACAACTTTAGTTAAGGCTGCTGGTTTTTGGTGCCCTCAGTGGGGGTCTGTGAAGTGATGTGGGTAAGCCGGATGGATGTTTTGGGTTTCTTCTTGTGAAAGGGGAACACAATAGCAGAACCCTCTGGTAAGGTACCTAAAAAGAACAAATTGTCAGTGAAAGAGGGAGGGCTTGTTTTTCCTTTGATTCTGGCCAGTATATACCATACCAGATAGGGCTCCAGAAGAGGAAAAAAAAAATTAGGTCCCCTGTCAATTTACACTTAATTTTTTAATTAATTTTTCTCGGTTCTGCTTGGTAGACTATGGGGTTTTCCCATAACCCTATTAATTTGACTACTGATTCAATTCATTTCTTAGTACAGTATGCTATACTTCTCATTTTTGCAACTTTTGCATCATTTTAAATCACCTTCACCCCTTCACCACTACATCGTTCATCACATGTAAATCACATCCGTGCCATCTCAGTAAAGTAGTTTGTGTAATGTACTTCAACTATTTTTACTTCTTTCAGCATGGATAGTGTGAGTGGAAGCATTCTGGACAGTGAGCCATGTTCCCCTACATCACCTGCTTCTCCAGATCACAATGCTCCTTTCAAGCCAACTTCACCTGTTACCATCAGTCATGCTATTTCATCTTATGCAGCATCTAGAGGTGACTACCCTTGTTATTAATGCTCGGTTACAGTTGTTTGATAAGTTAACAGTGGATGAAGATCAAATCTGTGTATACTCTTGATTCTAGCTACTTTTGCATCATAGCAGGAAAGAATTGTAAATATGTAAAAATTAAATCTTGTGAATGTCCTCTGTAACATCTACAGGCCTCTCTTCTTATCTCTTCTTTAATATTTCTGTGGATTCGATCATTTTTTGTTGCAAGTTGGATGGTAAAATTCCCCAGCTAAAATACTTTCTTTAGATTTGACTCCCACTTTTACATCTTTCAGCACAGTCACCACGTGGTATCTCATCACCACCATTAATTAGTTCACCGATGTTTGGTGGACTGGGAAGTGGTGGAGGAGGATCATTGCCATTTACAGAAAATAGGGACATGGAAGCTCTGATTACACTGGAGGTGACATATGTGTCAGCACTCTGCCCCTCACAGCAGGGTGCTGGAGCACTACTCTTGGCTTCAGTGCAGTTCAACACAATTGACATCATTGGTGGGTATATATGTTTATGTACATTTTATTTAGTGTGAACACCAAGTAATATCTCAACCTTTCATTTGTGTGTAGAAATAGAAAATATTAAGATATTTTTTTTAAAGGTTCTTTAAGTAAAAAAAAAATATATCAACCTGATTGACATAGCAGCATAGCAGTTTTTTCTTATGATGTTGAATCATATTTTCTGTTGTAAACTATATTAAAATCTGTTCATTACTTCTAGGAATCGTTGTAAGCTAGTCTTCGTAGGGCCAAGCGGAATTTAATAAAAAGAAAGACCACTGACCTGACTAAATCTTCTTCTAGTACATCCTTCTGGTCCTTAACCAAAAACATCTGTAATAACCTCTGCACTACCTCTTTTCCAAGGAGGGGGGGGGTTCTGGATATAATCCTGTTTATCTGATTTGTATCAAGAAAATCAGAAAAAAAAATTTGGTTATCGTTTGAGTATTCAAGGACTACTTTTTACCCTTTTCACAATATGTATTTAGGATGGTGTGTGCATGTAAATGAGTAAAAATAAATGAAGAAAGTTACTATATCTTCCGAAAAATAAGTTGAAAAACATGTACAGTACTTAAGGGACTAAAATTTTTACCTCTTGTGCAAAATATATGATGTCTATATTCATATTATTTGCTGTCTTACAGGATTCCAGCAATGCTATTTATATTCTGCTAAATTTAGTCTGTGCCATTGTATAAGATAAAAAATTTAAGCCTAAACCACCTTCAATCTTGCCGGAAGTGCGGGTGAGGTGATGTACAGGGTGTCCATAAATGATTACCCTGATAAAAGCATGAAAGCATGCTGTTTTTAGGGTAATCATTTATGGACACCCTGTATTATGACAGCTGGTGCCAGCCCGACGGCCAACCAAGGTTACCTAGAGGTATTTATTTATCTGTCATGTAGAGGAGTTTTGAGTTTTTCTCTTATAAAATCTCAATTAATGTGACATTATAGTAATGCATACGTAAGCCTCACCGGGCATCACACAAGGAGTTTTGAATTGATGTATATGTTAAGTATTTCATGGGGCAAAGGGAGGCTCAGGAGCGTAACTCATATTTTATCTATTTCTTATGGGGAAAATTGATTCGCTTAACGTTGTTTCGTATACCTGTATTTCGTATAACGTCGCTATTTCTGGAATGTAACCCCAACGTTAAGGGGGGACTTACTGTACTTCACTAATAAATATTGGAAGAAATGTTCATTATATGTCGAGTGTTTCACATATATGTCATCCGCATCATCCACTGTTTTATACTAAGTATGTGTACCCGAATATGATGCATAACTGGTGATATTGTTAAAAATAATCATAATAAGTATTAAAAGTGCCCTATAAGTGTTCAGTTTCTACCATGCCAAAATACCTAAGCCATCTCTCACATGAATGAGCACTAATGTCATTGTTATGTGTTATGTAACCACAGAATTTGGGGAAACATCATCACAGTGCTAATGTGTTTTATGAATAAAGAAAATAATGTATGCTCTGCAGTAATACCTGTACAGTAGTACCCCGATTTACGCGGCCAATTGAACCCACAGGGTACCGCAGAAAGTGAAAACCGCATAAAGTGAACAACAGAACATATGGGATTAATTCCAATAGAGACTGGCCCGACCCCCAAACTCCACTTCACTTTTTCCGACACAATACCTATGATGTAGTAAAAATAACATCTAAATTTTATGATGGTATGCTCACACAATTAATATTTAAGAGAAATACAGTCGCCAGGTTAATGTCCATTCAAATAATGGACTCAAATCCCCCCCCCCCTCTTCCCAGCTCACTGGCCCCTACCTCTCTGAGAAATGTTTGGGTGAAACCACTAGATTTTAACGTTTAGTAATAAATAATACCTCAGACTAAAGTTAGGATAATATAATTGACATTTCTGGATTCCTTGCAGGTCAGGGAATATTTTGAATTAAACTTCATATATTTTGCACAAAAGATAAAATATTTGTTTTGTGTAAACCAAATTATTACATTAGATCTAAAATTTGTATGTCTAATGCAAAATCCATGATGTTTATATTCAAAATGATCATCATATTGTAAGAATTCCAGCAATGTAGATTATATTCTGGCCGAGTAATTTGTATGAATTTTATGAGCTAAAACAAATATCTTCAGGTAATAAAAAAAAAATATTCTTCACGACACTATCTGTCAATCAAAGTACCCCACCTTGCCTCCCCCCCTCCTCACACTCACGCCAGCTGGGTCGGTCGGTCCCAACCCTCCCCCCCACCCCCCACCTTCCCTCCCTACCAGAGAAATGTTTGGGTGAAAAAAATAGATTTTAACTTTTAGTAATAAATAATACCTCAGACTAAAGTTAGGATAATATAATTGACATTTCTGGATTCCTTGCAGGTCAGGGAATATTTTGAATGTAAACTTCATATATTTTGCACAAAAGATAAAATATTTGCTTTGTGTAAACCAAATTATTACATTAGATCTAAAATTTGTATGTCTAATCCAAAATCCATGATGTTTATATTCAAAATGATCATCATATTGTAAGAATTCCAGCAATGTAAATTATATTCTGGTCGGGTAATTTGTATGAATTTTATGAGCTAAAACAAATATCTTTAGTAAATAAACAAAGAAATATTCTTCAAGGACACTATCTGTCAATCAAAATACCCCACCTCTGCCCTCCCTCCCTTCCAACCCCCCCACCCCCACCTTCCCTCCCTACTAGAGAAGCGATTGGGAGAAAATAGTATATTTAAAGTTTTAGTAATAAATAATAACCCAGACTAAAGTTAGGATAATATAATTGACATTTCTAGATTCCTTGCAGGTCAGGGAATATTTTGAATGTAAACTTAATATATTTTGCACAAACGATAAAATATTTGCTTTATGTAAACCAAATTAATACATTAGATCTAAAATTTGTATGTCTAATGCAAAATCCATCATGTTTATATTCAAAATGATCATCATATTGTAAGAATTCTAGCAATGTAAATTATATTCTGGCAGGGTAATTTGTATGAATTTTGTGAGCGAAATAAAAAAAAAAAAAAAATTACACTTCACCGTGTATATGAGTAGATGCACGGTTCTGGCAAGGTACCACGTAAATGAGAAATCTAAATGAGAAATCGCGGAAAGTGAAACCGTGAAACCGTGTAAAGCTTTGTAAAACCGTGTAAAGCTTTGTAAAGCGGGGTAATACTGTATAAAGATACAAGATAAGAAAAAAGAAGAGTAAGGGTATATTGTGTGGGAGAATATTGAGTATAGAAATCACCATAACACACATATGTTTGTTAGTTGTGAAAAGGCTGCACACACACCATTGTTATATAAAAAAACATAAAAGTTATGGAAATGTCATTTCTATGATGAAATGCAATTTAAAAATAAAGAAAATAAACTAAAATAAGACAATTTTGAGTGGGAAATAAATTGTGTGGGAGGTAGGGTTGGTGGACTTTTCCACCCTCAACCCGGTTAACATGACAGTGTGCAATTTCGCCACAATTCTCATTTAATTTATGCTTATTTGGTGTTGGGTTACTAGAATATTATTTTAAAATAATAAAACTTCCTGAAAAATCCCACAGCCAACCCCAGATGATTTATTGTATTGTATTAACACTGGTGCTTGATTACAAAGCTAACCAGCTGACTGTCATCGGCGGCTTCCCTCCAAACAGTGTTGCCAATGCTCTTCTTTTCTCGTGCATCTCTGCTGTCACTGCTCAAGATGGTTGGTCCGTACCACAACTGTCTTCAACACTTGGTAAATAATATTGTAGTGTATTTATCAGCACTGACTAAATAATGTTGTAAGTGTCTAAGTGTAACAAGTATCCATATCAAACCATCATGTATAACTCAAAGGTAACAAATAATGTTGTCAGGAATGTATCTCAATATCAAATACTATACAGTACAGTATGTTATAATGACTCCATTGTAAGCTAATTTGCTGAGATTTTAATGGATATTTCTTTACATATTGGAATGCATATACTGTACCTCATTATAACATGTATCATTATAAGTCACTTTTCTCTGGAACACATCCTTGACATACAGTGAAGACCCCTTGTACTGGTAACCACAGAATTTGTGGAAATGTCATTTCAATGTGCTCATGTGCCTTATGAATGAACCGAAAATGGGGAGATGAGGGTGTATCTGGGAGCAGCAGGTAGGAGGTAGTGAGGGGTCCCACACCTCTACTATTTGGTGGAGTATTGCATAATTAACTTTCTGAGCTTTCTTAAAATACTTATATAATAATGTAGATGCAAGTTAGTTGGCAGCTGTCAAACAGGAAGGTACTACCACCTGGGAAGATATTGGAAGCATAATGTGTTGTCTAATGGTAGACCCTGCTGTCTTATGGCATCACAAAAATTGTGACCAAGTCCCAGGTTGCTGATTTGACTTTCTGCCTCATTTACACACAGTTGCAGGGTTTCAATTGTTTCTCTTACTTTGACAACACAACATACATACAGTACATAATTTTCCACTACTGATCTTTCTTTTTCTTTTTTTATTTGTGGTCCTTTATTATTATTATTATTATTATTATTATTATTATTATTATTATTATTATTATTATTATTATTATTATTATTTTTATTATTATTATTATTATTATTATTATTATTATTATTATTATTATTATTATTATTATTATTATTATTATTATTATTATTATTATTATTATTATTATTATTATTATTATCATTATCATCATTATTATCACCATTATATTATACAGTATTATATTTTAATTTAATATTTATTATTATTATTATTATTGTTATTATTATTATTATTATTATTATTATTATTATTATTATTATTATTATTATTATTATATTTTTGCTCCCAGGCCCTGATGTGGGTCATTGACTTGTGCCCTGGTGGGCTAATCCCCATATAAAAGGAAGAGAAAAAGATGCAGTTTGTGACATTGTGTTATTTGGGGGGAGTTTAAGTTGGTTACACAAAGTCCTTCAAGACTAATGGCCTGGTGAGTCCGGTACAATATAGCAATTTTAACACATGTTAAAGGGCATCACATGCACAGATTTCTGATGCACGTACGCATACCAGTACGGTATACCCATGCTAAATGAGACACGACTGTATTGTTTTTGGGTTTTTTTTATTATTGAAGATACATTAATTATGATGACTCGTACACCATAAGAAGTTGATTATACGAGAGAGTAATATTGAATCAATAAATAAACCTGCCCTCTCACTCCCAGCCTGTTTGCATGTGCAGTGTCTTAGCTCTCATGCTTATTGTAAGCTCTCATTAGGCCTACAACTTACCTGGTGAGATCACTGTACAGTATTCATTGTTCTTTTCATAAGCATTTCTTTTAAATTTTACCTATTTCTTAAAATAAGTATTTAACATAATTTTACCTATTTCTTAAAATATGTACGGGATATATAATTTTACCCATTTCTTAAAGCCCTCAAATATACCCATTAAAGACAATACAGTTGTACCCCACTTAACGCGGTCAATTGAACCCAGAGGGTCCCGCGTTAAGTGAAAACCGCGTTAAGTGAATAACAGAACATATGGGATTAATTCCAATAGAACCCAGCCCGACCCCCAAACTCCACTTTTTGACGACAAATAACTATGTTGTAGTAAAAATAACATCTTAATTTTATGATGGTACATGCACACAATTAATACTTAAGAGAAATAGAGAAATACAGTCGCCAAGTTAATGTCCATTCAAATAATGGACTCAACTCCCTCCCCCTCTTCTCACACTACACTCACTGGCTCTTCCCTCTGAGAAATTTTTGGGGAAAACCAGGTATAGTAATAAATAATTCCTCAAACTAAAGTTAGGATAATATAATTGACATTGCTGGATTCCTTGTAAGACCAGGAATATTTTGAATATAAATGTCATATATTTTTCACAAAAGATAACATAATTACCTAGAGAACAATTTTTATCTAAAAATTGTATGTTTAATGCAAAATATATGTTGTTTATATTCAAAATGATCAGCAAATTGTAAGAATTCCAGCAATGTAAATTATATTCTGGCCGGATAATTTGTATGAATTTTATGAGCTAAAACAAATATCTTCAGTTAATAAAAAAAAAAAAATATTCTTCGACACTATCTGTCAATCAAAGTACCCCACCTTGCCTTCCCCCCCTCTTCCAACCGCGTGGTCAGTCCCAACCCTCCCCCCACCCCCCACCAATCCTCCATTCAAGAGTTTTTAACATTTAGTATTAAATAATACCTCAGATTAAAGTTAGGATAATATAATTGACATTGCTGGATTCCTTGTAAGACCAGGAA
This sequence comes from Homarus americanus, assembly GCF_018991925.1. Classification (NCBI taxonomy): domain Eukaryota; kingdom Metazoa; phylum Arthropoda; class Malacostraca; order Decapoda; family Nephropidae; genus Homarus; species Homarus americanus. The sequence continues at coordinate 5,752,680 of NW_024732440.1, read as the reverse complement.
TATTTTGAATATAAATGTCATATATTTTGGACAAAAGATAACATAATTACCTAGAGAACAATTTTTATCTAAAAATTGTATGTTTAATGCAAAATATATGTTGTTTATATTCAAAATGATCACCAAATTATAAGAATTCCAGCAATGTAAATTATATTCTGACCGGGTAATTTGTATGAATTTTATGAGCTAAAACAAATATCTTCAGTTAATAAAAAAAAATAATAATTCTTCACAGGGTAACAGATGGTCGGTCGGTCCCTCCCTCCCCCCCACCCCCCACCAACCGTCCCAAGGAGATGTGTGGGATAACCACTAAATTTTAATAAATAATACCTCAAACTAAAGTTAGGATAATATAATTGACATTGCTGGATTCCTTGTAAGACCAGGAATATTTTGAATATAAATGTCATATATTTTGGACAAAAGATAACATAATTACCTAGAGAACAATTTTTATCTAAAAATTGTATGTTTAATGCAAAATATATGTTGTTTATATTCAAAATGATCACCAAATTATAAGAATTCCAGCAATGTAAATTATATTCTGGCTGGGTAATTTGTATGAATTTTATGAGCTAAAACAGGCAGTCAGGCAGGGTGGCGGGTGGGGGGTGGTGCGAATCTAAAAATAGCTCTCGAGCCGGACACTCACCGCGTATATGATGAAAAATGCCGCGTTAAGTGAAAGTTCAGCTTTGGCAAGGCACCGCGTATATGCGAAAACGCGTTAAGTGAAAGCGCGTTAAGCGGGGTAATACTGTACCTACATGCTCTGTATAAAAAAGTCACATAAATAAATGTATGTAGTGAGGTGCAGTGTACCAATATGAGATGTATGGAGGCGGGACACAGACTGAGACACATGCCACATACAGACGTTTAACCGCACACATGTAAACACAAACCATCCGGATTGATACTAGATTTTCTGGGGCTTTTAAAATATTTCTGGTGAATAGAGGGGTGATCCAGATCACTTCAGAGAGTCCGAAAAATTTGAAGTCTTGTGAACATAGGTTCTCCTGCATGTGGAATTTTGTTGATATTAACTGATATTTGCTGAAAACAAATTAATACTGAAATGCATCATGGAAACATAAAGGCTACAAGTATGTAGAAAGAAAAAATATGAAATTGATAAAATTGGACTTAAACTGTTATTGAACCAAATTTTTGAATAATGGATGTTGTAAAGTTAAACCTTGACCTTGAAACCTCCAATAACTTATGCAACTATGTTATCCTGTTTAACATTTGTTGTGAGCAAGTCTGTAATACTCTGTAATAGCCTGTAATTTAGTATTGTAGCTTCCCTTTTTAAGTTCAGTTAACCATATTTTGAGGGGTTATGCATTTCTTCCTGCCTAGTTAACTAAGTAAATATCTGAGGCTCAATTTGCTTTTCCATGTTTACTTAATATGTATACATACTCCCATACCTTTATTGTTCTAATGTCTTCCATTCTTTCATGTATAAATGGTATCTCAATATTCCTTCCTTTTTTTTTTGTCTCTCACTCAATAGCCGTTTGTTTTGCTTTTGTGTTTTCTATATCCAACATCAGAATACACCAAAATGCATTTCAGCTATACGGACTGTGTTGGCAGTTCATTTATAACAGACCTATCATTCCAGTAAAACCTGTTACTTTGTTTAAATTTTCTCCCAATTTTCTTCAAAGCTCCAGATATTTTACTAACTTAAAAAAATATCAGTCTTTATATTTCTTGTATGATGTATGTAGAATTACTGTATCTGTATTTTTATTTACAGCCAATCAGGAAACAGTAGTGGAACTGGTAGGTTTCATTCATCAGCTGTTTCCTCATCAGCCTCCTTCAACTGTACCTCGTATGCTTCCTCATATACCCACAACTACACCGGGTTCCATGACCATAACCACTGCTACTTCAGAGAAGGAAGATATTGGTAGTATGTCACACGGAGCAAGCTTGAGTTATGTAGCCCCAGAGAAAAACCCAATTAGAGCTGAAGTCAGCTTTGACTTCCACAAGTTAACTGTACTTCTGCTAAGGGGAGTCTACAAGGATAAAGACTTGGTAGGGAGAAAGGTTGGCACAGCAGTTCTCTCAGATGCCAAGATACAAGCCACTGTTGGTGAGTGATATATAAGTATTTACTTGCATTTGTAATCCTTGAAAAATCATAAAGAGTAATTAGAAAATATAAGTACAGTATAGTGCAGGTGTTTCAGGATATTTTTTATTTACCTTTTGCTGGACATTCTTTTCACATTTGATTTACTTAATGTGTCTACTGTTATGTGGAATTTTTGCTTGAGAGACTCTAGTGTATAAACACAAATTTTTTCTAATATTTACAATATGTCTTTGATGATATTTCTGTTGTATGATATTAATTAACCTCGTAATGAAACAAGTGCGTGGGAAAAATTCCTAATAACGTTTTATTGGGCAGTCTTCCCCCCAACCTTTTATCCAGTTAATCTAAAGATAATGGAAGTGTTTGTGGAACTGAAGAGGATTTTTTTGTGGCCTTAAGCACAAATTATGAAATTTATATTATAAGTGAACAGTTACAGATTCCCAAACCCATGTAGTATTTAAAGCACACCTTCCTGCATATGGTAGTATGGTGAATTTTATGAGCTTTTATAGTTTAGATATACAGGTATTGTAAGTAAACAAGTCTTAAAATTAGTGGGTTTTTGCTAAATATTTAGGTGGAAGATCCAAAGATGATATGAAGAGATAGGGATCAATGGGGTCATTACTTATTTTCTGTAAAACATTATACAAACAAGACAAATTATAGCAATGCCGAGTTAAGAAATTTATATAGACATATGTAGTGATTACCTAACAATGTTTTTAAATTTTCTATTATCAGTGAAGATTTGTTTAATGAACAATTGGAACCAACCTAAACATCATTGAAATGATAAATTTGGTCTTTGGATGATTCATAATGAAAGTCTTGAAATTATGTATTATATTTTCTTTCCTAAAACAGAAAGTGACATTCTAACAGTTGAAGGCTCCCTGGGAGGGTTCCAGGTTCGGGATGTGACTCCAGAAGGTAACAAACACCAGTGTATCATCAGTGTTGGTCAAGATCCCATAGTGGAACGCTCACAGGTGAAAATCTTGGTATTTTTTACACTGTCGGAAAAAAAAACATAATTGTACTGAGCATGTACAGCACATGTGAGAAGGATGACCTATAAGAGAATGGGAGGCAGGTGGGAATTTCAATCGTTCAAACGCTTGTGCTCCCAAGGATTTACGGATTTCAGCCTTAGAATCCTCTTAACTTCGGGGACTTTTTGCGTTTAGGTCCACAATTATTTGACCACTTAAGTGCAAAACTACTTATAATGAAGACACTTTTAACAAAGAACCCCCGGTGTATAGTTTTAAATATAGCTGATAAGGAGTATACTGTAAGGAAAAGATACTTGAGGTTGGATCACTGTAAAAATAAATATAGAAACAAAAATGGAATTTCACAAATGGCTGAAATGTGAGTAAGAGATGGCCGAGGCCCGAGGACATTTATAGGAGTTTTAAAATCCCAGGTGAAGGTATTGAATTGGGTGAATGCTTGATGTATTGCTCACTTAGTTAATTGATGCATTTCACTGCCTTTTGTATGGCTGAGTAGGAGGAACCTTTAGCAGATGTGAATTGTATGGAGATCTTGAACTATTCCCAAACACTATACTGTATATTTAGTCCTCAAGTCTACCCTGTTTAGGAAAGGTTGCTATTCTCTTCAGTTTAAATTATTTATCTCCGTAATATGAACTAGAACATTGAATTGAGAAACCTTGCAGGATCTGTTTTCTCGGCTGAATAGTGACCTGTATCGATCATGCTCAACATCAGAGAGCACAACTAGAGCATTCAGCTTTACCATCATTCGACCTCTTGCTTTCTCCAGTCCTGGTTCACAGAGTAAGTATTTTTTAATATTTTAATGTTATTTTAGTAATATCAGTACTGTATTGTACAGTGTATATAATATTGTCGGTGATGATACAGTAGTTGCTCATGTTATCCCAAATAACCAGATTGTGAATATGTACTGTATAATGAAGACATTTGCTGAGTATGACATTCTTGCTTTAACTGGCATATTATTTCGTTTTTTCACTCTTGATGTAGTGTTTGAGGCTGCCCAGAGTGCAGAGAGTGAGAATTTGACTGTAAAGCTCCGACTGGCATCTGTGTGCTACACCCACTCTCCACTCTTCCTGCAGGAACTGAAATCATGTGCAACAGAATTTAAGCATTACATGGCTGTTGTTGCATTATCCATCAAACATGCTGCTACTGAAATGGCAATGGGCCTAGTCAGTAAGAGGTATGAATTTTGGCACATTTATTTGTGATATAAAGATGATTATAGCAATTTATATATAAATTTTATTATAGAAGTAAGTTGATTGATGTTAATGATCCCAGTACTACAAAGAACAGCAAAAGGTATGTCTGACCATTAATTAATAAAACCAAGACCAAATATGAATACAGGATAAAGTTTTGAATGAATGAAGCTTAAATATGGTATAGTTATAAGAGTGAATGAGCTGCAGAAAGAGAAAGTGAATAAAATAATTAAACAGATATTGATAAGTTGGGCACATTTAAATAGGGTGAAAGGGGAGGGATTGAAATAAATGGAAACAATTCAAGAATATTGTCCTTGGTGGAATGCTCAGATATCCCACTAGTCATGTTACCACTAATATACAGTAATATATGTATTTTTTGTGTGTGTGTTGGGATAAGTATTGAGGTGTTGTTGTGGGTAAATATGGTGGTGGTGTTCTGTAGGATGAGTATTGTTGTGGTGAGAGGGGCAAGTATTAAGGTGATGGGGGGGGGGGTTGATTGTTGTGGTTGCAACTTTTGTAATATAGCGATAGTAATGTGAATAATAATAATGTTATTTGTAAGTGATTACACTTTCATGTTTTCTTTAATTTCATTGCACAAACAAATATTTTAGAAAGGTAACGAGAAAAAATCACCAAAAATGCTCTTACAGTGGAGCCTCGATGATTTGTGGGTTAGGTACCAGAAGACATCGTGAGTTATCAAATCACGAATTATAGTTTGTTTTAAATGAAAATAATTTGTTTGGTTCCAGAGGCTAAGAAATACCCATGAACTGCTTCAAAACTGCTTTAATAAACAATACACATTGTACATAATACACAGAAAATATAGGAATACAGATATTATACAAAAAGTAGGTTTATACAACATAAACAGCTCATTTCCTTGTCATAATTTTGTGTGGGTTACACCAATATACCAACATGGCTCAGACAGGCAGGTGCCGGGCTGGCTGTGACCACACTATGTCAACAAAGAACCAGGAATTTAATACTGTACTACATAATGACTCATCAGGGGTCGAGTTTGGGATTTTTTTGTGTGAAAATTTATTACTTTATGATAATGTTTAATTAACCCTGTACCAATTTAACCTAAATAATATGGTAATTATGGTGAAATTGAGTAATGTTGTATTAATAAGGTTAGAGGGGCGTGCTTGGCACAGGAACGGGGAGAGGGCATTCAGTCCACACCCATCTGCCGGATTTCATTTACCAGTGTGACTATTACACTTTTGGAATATCATCTGTATATTATCAGCTCACCTTGCAATGTAAATGTCACATTTATTCATTACTATATTAGTAATATCTCCGATAGCCGGAATCCCTCAAACCTGGAGCTCTCCGACAGCCGGATTTGAAATTTTCTGAGTAGCCCATTTTTTAATAAATTTTATGTTATCTTGTTTCTGATTATTTATGAGAGGATTTTCCCATTACAATTTATTTGTATGTGTTTTGTGTATGTCTCTGTGTGTGTCTACACACACACACACACACACACACACACACACACACACACACACACACACACACAGAAATATACAATACTAGTAAAAGAAATTACTCTCTCGATAACGAATGGCTCCCTGTCCCGGCCACAAAAATGCCAGTAATTTTAAAACTACCCTTAGACATTCTTGGGTACATCCAGGGTGTCATCCGCGAATAATAAAGGACTGCCAATTTTAAGGGCATGCTGTACTTACTTTATTATTATTGTACTGTTTGAACATTTAAAAAATATTTGTTTGCACAGCAATTATAAATAGAATATTTTATGTGGCAACCAAGGCATGGTAACTGAGTATGTTTGTTGGTTGAAATAATGAGGAACAGTCTACAGAACGATCAGAATAAGGCACAAAAACTTTACAGAAAGTGAACAAATAATCAATCAAAAAAATTCAGAAGTTGTCGAATAATGTCAAAATGTTCAGTACAGTACAGTACAGTATTTTTTAGTTTTTTAGTATACACTATAAAATTATAAAATAAGAAAAATGAAGAGCATGGGTGTGTACAGTATATGTGGCAAATGAATGTTTGTATTGAGGCAGTGAGCATGTAATTGTGGTCAGCTGTACTCTCCCTTCCTTGTATGTGAGGTCACAGTATACATGCAGCAGCCACACACATATCTTGAGTCAGCTGGGTGACTGCCCAGATGAACTGTGTTGCGTGTATGCTGTACCAGGAAATGTGAGGAATAAATGAGAATAATAATAATGAAGCATACAAAAAATGAAGATTCACCATGCCCTTCAAATTCGCCGGAGTTAGGTTTTCAAAATGCCGCGAATCGCCAAATCCGCAAATAACATTTGCTGACCGAGGGGAGGGGGGGGGTTACATTTTTACTTGTGTACAAAGAAATGTGATTGCCCTTTGGACAATTATTTCTTTTACCTGTATTGTATATGGGGAAATCCTCTCACAAATAATCAGAAAAAAAATTATTAAATATGTTGAGTCTACCCTCAAGTCTACTCCGTGCTCTATTCATAACAAAGTATGGAATGGAGTTGAGGGTAGACTCAACATTTTTAATAAATTTTTTTCTTGTTATTTGTGAGAGGATTTCCCCATTATTATTTATCTGTATGTGTTTTGTGTGTGTGTCTACACACACACACACACACATATATACAATACAGATAAAAGAAATTACTGTCTCTAGAACGAATGGCTCCCTGTCCCAGCCACAAAAATGCCAGCAACTTTAAAACTACCCTTAGACATTCTTGGGTGCATGCAGGGTGTCATTCGAGAATAATAGAGGACGGCAAAATAAAAATCCGCGAATTATCCGGGCGTACTGTACAGTACAGTACTACTGTAATATATAATAATAATAAAGAAAAGAAAAGAATACTGTGTTGCTCTGCGGGCTATCTGCTGAGTACATAAGAACTGTTTATTACCTTTATGTTTTTGACCTTATAATAAATATTTTTTATCTTTTTTGCACATTTTGAATGAATAATTGTGTGTGCATTTAACAGAGTAAAAGAATATGGAGAAAATTATGTATATTTTCCCAAAATTGCGAGTCAAACATTAATATAGTTCACACTTCAGTTTCTCCCACTCTGAGTGTTACTGGGTAGCGATTACATATTATTCCTCATTATTCATCGTTTAAGGACATTGTTTCTCATTACAGTATACAGGTACCTCATTTAGCAATCATTTTGCTTAACAATTGTTTTTTTTTTCTGTAATGCATTCCAATCATTAAATGAGGGATAACTGTACGAGGAGAAGACATTTTTTTCTGCTATTTAAACCAATGATATTCTCACAATTTTAAGCACTGCTTGCTGCAACGTAAGCTGGGGTGAACTTAGCACTTGACCCAGTGGGCCAAGCCCCTCTCTGGTACATACAGTCCATGTGTTTTCTATTAATGTCAGCTCAGTCTTCCTGCAGTTGCAATTCATGTTACCTAAGTGCATGAAGGTAATGTTTCTATGTGGTACGATACAGCATTTTTGTTAATTCTTATTCTACGGTTAATTCAAATGAGGTAGAGCCCCGAGGATGATGAATTAGCGAGGTTTGAGTGTAATTTCTTGGTACATGTATAGAGGGGATGTGGACATTTGTATCTGGGTACAGTGTATATGTTTATGTGTGGTTTGTGGAGTAGCTAAGTAGATAAAGGTTAGTGTGTTCATTAGATTCATATCTTCTTAATTTAAATATAAGATGTACTGTATTATATTTTTAGGATTGAGTCATTTGCCAGCCTTTCCCTAAATCAATGGGAAGCATCGCCTCGTCATCGGCGAAGAATGAGTTTTTCACGATCTACTGATACTTTAAACCTGCCAGCTCCTCCACCAGCATCTGCTTCTGGGTCACGCTTTAGTCCCGCACATGACGAGACCACTGACCTTCCATTTTCATTCAAGTAAGATGATTTACATTCATGAAAGGTTGAAGAGTTAACAATAGTAATTAACCTTTTATATTTTTGTATGTGGGGATATACAGTAATATTGATAATGCTCTTGTGCACAGTAGGACATAAAATAACAAGGAGAGTGAGATAATGTTACATAAAATGAAACCATTATTGATTTTCTAGTTTGGACATTATTCTGGAGACTCCAGTGGTTGTATTGCCTGAGTCTTCAAACAGCCCTGATGTCTTAGTGGCTCATCTTGGTCAAATTTCCATAAACAATGCTTTCCCACTTGAGCACTCTCCACTAGAAGCATTTTCATCATTTCCTCCAAGCAAGTGAGTATTATTTAATACATATACTAATGTTTCAAGTTCAGTATCTGGGAGTAATGCTACCTTTGTATTTGTATTAAATGATGAAAGATTTATGTAGAAATCTTTAGCCTTTGGGCCATGTTGCAGAGAGAGAGAAAACTAGAGCAGAATGCATCTGTTATAACAGTTAGAGAATGATTGACAGCAAATAATAGAAAAGTCTGTCTGTCCTTGATTTTAGCAAGCCTGCATCATGATTGGAAATTATTTGCAAAGGTAAAAACCATGAGTGTATTTAATAATTATGGATTTGTGTTCTGATTTCTTTTTTTTTATTTAAAAGTAGCAAGGAAAGACGATCAGATCATATATTATTAATGATACACATCTAGACAGAGCTTGCTTTGTATATACAGTACAGATAGTAAGAGAGAAGGTGGCTAATTCCTAGAATAAATAAAATATTAATATGAACTTCCTTTGAAAATTGACATAAATATTAATCGGGAGAAAGGTGTCTGCAGGGAGGGAATTTCACTGTTGCAAGGTACTGGGATTAAAATGCAGGAACATGCTTATGAATAGGAGGGGGGATTATGTGTATGTGTGGTGATGACAGGCAATTGGGTAATGAGGAGAGGGAGCATTAAGGATCTAATGACCATGAGGAGATGGTTAGAATTTCAGTGTAACATTGACTGTAAAATTTGGTGTAGTAAGGAAGTGGACGTTTTTTATTTGTCATGGAAGGGAGGGAGGCTAGAAATGCTTTGGGAAGATTTAACATGTGGCTTCCTCTTAAATTTCAGGAAGAACTTAAAGATATAGATAAGCAGATAAAGTTTGCATTGATTGGATAGTGAAATGTTTATGTAAATGTTGCATACTCTTGAGGCAGTAGAAACTTATTATACTTTAAGATTCTCTGAGAAGATGGTGATATTGTAGTAATAGTTAATGAGTAAGCAGTCATGAATAGCTAGTGAAAAAAAGTGCACCTCACATCATCATCACTACCCACAGAGTTGCTGAGTATCAAGTGATGGTGCGAGACATGAGCCTTTTCTCACTGAATGTTGAGGAGAGACTCAAGAGCAGGGACAGCACATTCCAGTGGTTCCAGTAAGTTTTGCTTGTGATTTCACATGTATTGCATTCGTGGTTAATTTTATTCTGTTAATGGCATCAGATAAAACCAAAGCCTTATACAGTCATCAAAAAATTATTGCTCCGCTTTCTGTACTTATCATTCTGGAATACTGGATGAAATGTTTATGCTAACTCAACACTTTCCATGAGTGACATTTGCTCATTCCCGGTTCCAATGGACCGAGGGGGCGCAATAATTTTTTGTTGACTGTACAACCGAGTGATATGCACCTTATTTGATATCTTGTAGTACATAATTATACAGACACACCCATTTACTTGAAAAATATGGGCTGGTGCTTATAAAAATAATATAATTGTTTTGAAATTTTAGGTAAACAGAATAATCATTTAACCTTTTGGCAGCTGAAGGTTCCCTAAGCTGAATAAACTCGTCTGGTAGTAGCCAGAATAAAATTACAAAGTGTGGGAGTTGCAGTGAAAGGATTAAGCAATATTATACCTATCTCAGCTTTTGATAATGTGCTCTGATCTTTGAAAAATAAATTAACTTTTGGGGGCTTATGACTTATAGGGGTCTTACTGTGCAGGCATAGAGCATCCCCCGGATTACGGAAGGTGTGTGTCCTTGAAAATTTGTCCGTAACGTGAAATTCCCATTGACTTCCATTATATAATTGGAGATGTGTTCCCAAGGAAATATTTTCGACAAAAAGACGTAATACAAGCACATTTATGAATGAAAATATATTTTTTTAACACATACATGTACATTGATTATTTTATGATATAATATGATAATAAATATACAAACACTTGAATTTGACTTAGCACAAACAATGTTGAGTGCTGCATTAGGTGAGGTGGTGAGGTAAGGTGGTGCAATCGGAGTTACTGGGAGGGAGACGGAGGGGCACTAATGACTCCTGCCTCGCCCTGCTCAGTATTGTACCAACCACCAAGAAATTCACGTGAAATAAATTTTATAATTTCTGTGAATTTTTTTCTAATAGTATTGAAAACAAAAATTACCCAATTTCCGTAAGGGCGAATTTTTTGTCCATATCCCGAATTTATTGGTCATAATTTACAAAATCTGTAAGAGCGAATTTCCGTAACCAGAGTTTCCGTAACCCGGGGGATGCCTGTACCTTATTTACCTAATGACCACTCATTAGAGGTGGCCATGCTAAGGGAAAACTTATTTCTTCCCATTTTTTAGAGCTTTTCATGAGGTAAAAATGCATTTATCTTTTAAAGAAATATATCCTCACAATGTGTTACCTAATTGTAGACCCTGCTGTCATATGGTATCACAAAAATTGTGACTAGAGTTCCAGGTTGCTGATTTGACGAACATTCTGCTCCATTTACACACATTTGCAGGGCCTCAATCATTTCTCACTCTTTATCTATTTTATTTTTTCTTCATTTGTTTTTATATTAATGCCCTCCCTCCCTCCTTCACCCCAATGTGGGTCGGTGACCTGTACCTGGGTGGGTTAACCCAGTTTCTGGTTAACATAAATAATCGTCCTCCAGTATTACTGCCATTTTTGTGGCTTGCTGAGTCGGTCAGAGCATCGTGGCGCTGATGTACTGTACTGTGTTTTTTTTTCTATTTTTTTTCATTTTTGTATAGTTCCCTTTATTTTTTGATGGCGTACAGAACAATGTATATTTCTTGATTGTGTTTAGTAAGTAAATAAATATTTTAAGCTTTGTTTGGTAAATTTTTTGGGCCTCCAATCTGTAACCCCCTTATTTTGTATTTAGTTACAAGTACAGTATTTATACAGTATATTGCAATAATTTATTTAGTGAATGTTCTCTCTCCCTATATCACAAAATGACCCAAGATTAAATATCATAACCCAAAATAATTGGTATATTTAGAATTTTAGTTTTTAGCATTGGAATTTCTTATAATTATAAACTATGATATGCACTGAATGGAAAATAATATAGGTTTTCAAAAGCATAAGAAATATTTATATTATTGTACATGTGTTGTTGCCAGGTCATGTACAGTACTGTATACTGTAATTCATATTAATTATAGAGTCCTTTGCCAAAATTGATAGATCCAATCACTATTTTTATCATTGGGTGTACATTACTGGTACAGTACTGTAAGTTTAACCTTTGTAGTTTGCTTAGAGATTTAATTCTGTAGGTAGTGGATTATCTCATTTCTTTGTTTCTAGTGCAGCATGTGTGATTCATTGAAGTTAATGGATTTTTATTTGTTTAGACTCTTTACAATTTATAATTGCCTAATTTGCTTCATAACATAGTTCTTGGAGACTCAGGATCAATGCATAACTACTACCTAAGAAAGCTGGTAGCATTATATAAAAGACTTTCTTTAATTATGTTGTTTATTACTCATTGTTATAGGGACTTGCATATGTTTGTTTATGGTAAAAAAAAATCAATATTGATACATGATACATTGTGATGAGTTTGATACACTGTAGAGAACTTTAGAAAATATTGAGCAAGTAGGAGATAGAGGTATTATCCATTTACATAGCATTAATTGGTGAGTGTCAGGTACATTTTGTGAAAGTGTAATGTTTTAGACCACTACAAAACTGTAGTTGTTTTGACCTTGCTCTTTCTTTTAGCAACCAGCTGTTGATCATAGCGTGAGTAAAAATATTGTATTATCAAGTTGAGTCTTGTATCTGCCATCATTCTACTGCTTGTCATTTTTAAACTTTTATTTGTCTGTACAGTGCTTCTTTTGTGAACTTTCTGCATATGTGTCCCTGGCTGCACTTGCTGGATAATTTTCCATATCCTCCTCATTCCAATGCAAGATAATGTCTTTTTGAATGTTACATATACTGTAGTATGCTACAGTATATGTGACCCCAACTACATAACTTCTAATGTCTATGGCTACTAATTTTTTCTTAATTTCTTTTAATATTAGGCAGTGATTATACACTGTATGGATGTAAGCTATTAAGGGGGTCCAATAAATAAAATCTTGATGTGGTGCAATAAATACAGTAATTGAAAGATGTGGAGGTGTTCCTTGAATGTTCTTAAGTGTGAACAAGTTTGGAATGTACCCGGTACTTTAATGTGTGCAGTTAAAAGTGCCAATTTTGTCTGATATGAGTGGAAATGAATCCATAGCTTTCCTACTGTACAAGAATATAGAAATTAAAGCATAAAAAATTGGTAACCTACAAAATATTGTGGAATTAAGAAAATAGGAGAAAGCTGGAAATTTAGGGTAAATGGTTTTGGGTGATTATATACTGTGTACACATTTACAGGTATACACTACAAGCCTGTTAAGATGGTATGAGTGCTTACTGAAAATAATTGTTAGTAGAATTACTGAGTTAGATTTTTTCCTCGTCAGAAACAGGTGAAATATGGGAATGAAGAGCTCGGGCCAAAAGTTTTTTTTTTTAGATAATTCCAGATAATGGAAGAGTTAAACATGACAAAAATCAACGCTGTGCATGAAATTAAAGACTTTAATCCTTAAGTCCCGGGTTAGGGAGCTGGTGGCAGTAACACCCTCCCGTGCAGGGATAAATCAATAAAAATCTAATTTAACAAAGATAATTTTTAACCTTTTAAAGTGATAAAACAATAAAAAATAAGGAACAAAAACTGTATATTGACCTTCGAGAAACTTCTCTGGCCGCGCAGAGGGAGGGAAGAGGGGGAAAGATAAGGAGACAGTGTTGGTTTGACAGCTAACCCTCGTGGTCCCTCGGCATTTAGCAGCTATTTTTAGCTTGCCTTTGTGTCTGAGGTGGCCAATGATATATATTTACTGATCTTAATACTTATTTGCTATAAATAATTAATTTAGAATATTTTATTTGCATTATTTTTCATAAAGTGCCTGGCAACACTCACCAGTCGGTCGCCAGTCTGCCTTTGGTGGAGCAAGTAATTCATAAAATAATAATAATTCCACGAATAAATACATTTATAACATAATCATAGCATTGTTTTACAGTAATGCTACAACACTACAATACAACTACACTACTTTTAGCAATATTACTTTGATACAAGATAAAATAGACAAACAATGAAAATTAAACGAACAAAAGTTGATAATTATCTTCAGGAAGCTTCCCTGCGGCCGAGCATGTGGTGTGAGAGGCAAACAGTCACACTGGAACCTGATAACCCGTGCTGGGCATTTAAACTGGTGGGAATAGGTGGACGTTCTGGAACGTCACCCAGGGCCTATGGGTTAAGTAGTTAATCATTTTGAAGATTATATATACAGTGACCCTTCCGTTAACGAACTCAATCCGTTCCAGAAGGTCGTTCGTTAACCGAAAAGTTCGTTAACCGAAACCATTGTTTCAATGGGTTTTTGGGTAATTGGTTCCAGCTCACCGAAAATTTCCTAAATTCAACAAAAATGGTAGAAAAGTTCACTTACTTTGTGGTGTGTTTGTAGAAGGCTCCTGGATGATGATGATGATGATGGGATTTAGAATGGGGGTGGAGGAGAAGGAAGAAGAGAAGGCATTGGGGTGGAAGAGAAGTCACCCCATGGCGCCATTTCACCCATAAAATTTTAGTTCTCTTGGTGTAATTCAAGATTATTTTCTTTAAATCAACACTGCACTGCATTATATATTGTCAATATGTAAAATATATTTCAAACTGACCAATAATTTGCTTGGAAACACAGAAAAAAGCGTGTAGTTGAGGAGAGTCTCAAGCAAGATGTTACCTCCAGTGAAAACAGAGAGAGACTAACTCCTGTTTGCTGTGTTAAGAGGCTGGATGCCGCGCATTAAACTAGTCACTTTACCTTCAGTTATGTTCAATAATTTTTAAAATGACTAAAAAATTGGATATTAAACTTTTAAAATTATTGAATAGTATAAACTTCTTGATATTTACTAAAATAGTAAGGAATTTAAGCCCTAGAACCGATTAATGTATTGGCGGACTAATACTAAAGCTGGTTGCCCGGTCAGTGCAAGCGAAAACATGTTGAGGTCGGTTCGTAAGAACTTCGTTAACCGAATTTTTTTTCATTAACCGAATTGAAGATCCTTATGGAAGGCAGTTCGTTAATCGAAATTACGTTAACCGAGGTGTTCGTTAAACGAGGGGTCACTGTGTATATATATATATATATATATATATATATATATATATATATATATATATATATATATATATATATATATATATATATATATATATATATATATATATATATATATATATATATATATATATATATATATATATATATATATATATATATATATATATATATATATATATATATATATATATATATATTCTTCAAAATGATTAACTACTTAACCCATAGGCCCTGGTAGGTGTGTTATGCTTTCAGCAAGACACGGGGTCACTCTTTGATCCAAAACTAAACGTGCAGTTAAGGAGGGAAGTAGAATGTGTCGCTCCTCTACAGTATATCTTGATATTTTTGTTAATTGTAACAAATTGTAGAAACAAGTACAAGTTTATTCATCCCAGGAATTATATGGTTTATTATTGATAATGTTCCATTTAATGAGAGTAACTTCTGTTAATAAATATTATGTAATTTTTTTTCTTCATGAGCAGAGAAACCTGCCTTGAGTGTATCCTGTTAAGACTCCCTGAAAAACCTTGTTAACACCAAACATTTTATAGGGACTCCTGCTTTATGAAATAAAAATGCAAAAAGAGTTGTTGAAATATTTCTTATTTGCTACAGTCCACTGTCAACAACGGTGATGTGTGCTGAAGAGCTGTATAGTTGCCGGGACCATGGGCGCCCTATATTACACAGCACCTCCATAGAGTTACGACTGAGACATGAGCAGGCAGGTTTTCTTCTCGCAGACCATGAATCTGGCCTGTTCTTCCCCAATGATATCTTTTTAGATCTCCATCCAACAACGTCTCGTGACTCATTACAGGTACAGTACAGTAATTCTTTCAAAGTTTTGGGTGTAAGTAGATTAAGTGATTAAAAGTGTGAGTTTTGGTGTTGTGTTTTCAAAAGAAAAAAGGTTCTATTGTCATTTGTGTTTTCAAAAGAAAAAAGTTTCTATTGTCATTTTGTATTTCTTTGATTAAATACGAAGTTGTCAGTAGATTCCATTAGAATATCTGCATTTAATTCGTGGTAGCTATTGTATCTGTGATGTGAATGATCATGTGAGAGAATTTAGACTGTTTATTGAAGGAAGACTCTCAGACTGAGTGAAGTTATCAGAAATAAGTAAACATTCCAAGATTTTGTCCTCCCACAAGAAAACAGATGCTTTCTCTTTGCTGTTGCACGTGTTAATTCTATCATCTGTTAGTGACCGTCTTCTTTGGTCACATATCCACTCCAGTAATACATATTGTATTACCTTGTACGTAATCATATAAAAAACCCAGACTATTCCTTGAAGATTACTAATTTAAAAATTATACTATTCCATCTCTCCCCATTCTTTGTATTTTTACATACAGTAGACCCTCGCCAACCATGGATTTCCCATCCATAGATTCCGTGTATCCACAGTTTTTACTCTATATCATTTCACCAACCACGGCCTTCATTTTCAAGTATCCGTGGATTAGTGTGACATCTTTATCCCCCTGCAGTGTAATGTATTCTCAGTAAATGGGAGTAATTAATAAAAATACTCTAATGCTAATAAATAAAGGAAAATAAAAAATACTGCAAAGCCTTTGGCAATCGTTTCACTAAGGTCACAGGAGACCAGAAGTGTGCTCCTCCTTCCTACGACCGTGGGCTAACTTCAGTGGCTGTATGATATGCTTATTCTCTTTTATGTTTGCGACTTTATGATAATCATTTCTTTTATTTTTAATTTTTTGTGCATTCTGTATGAGCAGTTGTGTGTGTATGTTACAGCAAAATAAATAGATAAATAAATAAGTCAATAAAAATAAATAAATAAATTTCGTATATCGACCCGAAACTATTAGTTGAAAAATTAACAATATATATCAGCTCACAGTTTGGATTGGTAAGGACAAGCTGAGGTCCCCGTCACCACACCCCCCTCTCGTTTCCCCCTCCTCTCCCACAATCCGACAGTAACTGCCATGGTAATCATTTATTTATTTATTTTACGGGGATTAGCCCACCTGGGCACAGATCATTGACCCACAACAGGGCCTGGCGGGCAAAAAAGTAAGAAAAAAGTAAATAAATGAATAATATAAATTAGAGGAGAAAAAGACTTAAGTTAATCAACACCACGAATATGCCGAAAAACCAGCTTCTTGAGGCAGAGCATTCCACAGTTTGGCTGTGTGAGGAAAGAAGGATGTACTATAACGGGCTATTCTTGTGTGACCGACATCCAGAGAGAAATGTTGGACACCGCTGGCATGACGAGTGTTAGGAGCCCATGGCCTTGCCAGCGGTGCGCAGGATGCCAAATCCACTGAACATTGCCTGTTAAAGTGCCAGTAAAAAGGAGAGAGTGAAGCAACATTGCGGCGAAGAGAAAGGGAAGAAAGATTATCAACTAATGATTGTGTGTGCATGTAAATAAAAAAAAGAAGAAAATTATAACTTATACAGTATCTGCTTGGAAATACGAGTTGAAAAATAACAAAAACACAGTTTGGCCTGGTAGAGGAATGTAGCTACAGGGGTGCTGGAAATTTTCCAGAGGGGGTGGGGGGGTGCAAGGGGATAGGCAAGCCCCCACAGTTGGGCTCAGTGGGCCAATATGAGGGCCACCTGAACCTCTAGTTCACCAAAAATTCTGTTTACTGTATACTTTTTCCCAAACTGTTTTCATTCCTCCTTATACCTGCATTTTACTTTATTAGCAAATGTTACATTAGATCCTTGTATTTGTGTGCTATAATTGTTTTCCTACAAGACTTCACATATACCTGTCACTCTCATATTCAACACTCCTGTACATCCACCTAAACATGTAGAATAATTCCATGACAGGTAACTTCTTCCTTGGGTCTAGTTCTCTGCTGCTGTATGGGCTTTTAAACTTTGTCCAGATTATTACCGGGTATGTCCAAACATATTTATTTCATTTTAATGCATTTGTCATGTGCATATAAAATTTTATATGTTAACAGGTTTTTATCTCTTTATGACATTAAATATCTTGTCCTCAGATTGATGGTGGTATTGTAACACCATTGAAAATTAGCGTTTCTCGTCAACAGTACAGACAAGTGGTGAAGACTTTATCCAATTTGTCAGTTGCTACTATGGAAGACACTACAAATCGGCAGGGTCTTAGTGAGTTGAATATTTATCTTACTAATAAAGATTAATTTGATGCATTTCTTTAATTCTTTTGCTGATTGGGCATAGCCATCTTTGGAATGTGTAATTTTTTTTCCATTCTTGCATAGCATCTATCAGTATGCTGCAAGGTGCCTTAAGCCAAGCGTGAACAGTAACACACTCTTCATTTTTTGTCATTCATTTGTTGTAACTGTTGTAATATTACAATAAACCACTTGGTATCAAGGTTCTTCTATCATTCACATACATTGTAGGATTATTAAATCCTATCTATTTCTCTCTTATGTTGTACAATTGCCCAAATGAATGATGTCATGATTTCCATAAACTTTCAATCAAAAAGTGGTATCACTTTTATTTTTTGAGATGGAACACAATTTTGTGACATCGTAGCAGATAGTAATTAATAAATGTTAAAGCAATTTTTCATGAGAATATTTAAGATTAGTCATGTAGTTTAAAATTTTGAAACAAAATAATTTGACGAACGAGATTGTCGCTCAGGGACATTAAGGAATAATTTTCGAAGGTAGAATCGGACATCAAATTAAAATGGTATTCTATACGATAATTATGTTAAGTTGAAATGAATATTGAATAAAAAACATGAGTTGAAATAATATTCATAGTCACCATATTTATACCATGTCTTTAATGAATATGTAAACAAATATTTTCCATATTCACCGCCTCGACGGACGATGATATAAAGCGGGAAACATTCACCAAATTTTTTTTTTAATTTTAGATGAACTATATGTTTAAATAAACATTTCTTGATACCTTTTGACCTTTTAATTACAGTGCAATATAAGAAAATGGTCATTTATATTCTGAAGTTACAGTACTGGAATACCTTGCTATACTCAACCCCGATATTCTCAACCCCACTTATCTATACAATGAACCCTCACTTTACGCGGTCAATTGAACCCACGGCGGCCCGCGTAAAGTGAACAACATAACATATGGGATTAATTGAAATAGAGACCGGGCCGACCCCCAAACTCCACTTTTTCAGACACAATACCTACGTTGTAGTAAAAATAACTTCTTAATTTTATGATGGTATGCACACGCAATTAATAATTAAGAGAAATATCAGTAATATTAGGTTTTTTAACACTTACATTAGTAGAAAAGATGGCTGGGCACACGGGGATGGGGGGTTGGTTCCGAGGCAGAGGGCAGATTATTGGCCCTCGCCTGTATCACTTGTATCAATTGTATCACTATCCACCACAGAGTCTTGCAGGGCCTCTTTGTCAAACCCCTCAAAGTCCATATAAGCCCATATCCTCACTATCATTATCACTATCACTGACTTGTGCCGACTGTGGTGGGTGGCGGGTGAAGAACTCGGTAATGTTTTGATGACTAGGCGACCTTGTACGCACCCTGCTCGCGCTGCCCACCGCGTAAAAGGGTACACACACTGCAGAAAGTGAGCATTCCATGTTCGGCAGGGTACCGCGTAAACGTGGAAACGCGTAAAGTGGGACCGCGTAAAGTGATGGTTGACTGTAATTGATATTTTAGCACCCCTATTCAATATATGCAAAGCATATTCCACTTATTCACAACAGAAAGTTATGATACTCTACAATACAGTGGGCCCCCCCAAATTCGCGGGGGTTAGGTTCTCAAAATGGTCGCGAATCGCCAAATCCACGAATAATTTTGCCCCCGGGGAGGGGGGGGGGGTACATTTTTACTTGGGTACAAAGAAATGTATATTCCCTTCGTGTTTGCCCTTAGGACAATTATTTCTTTTACCTGTATTGTATATGTGTGTGCGTGTGTAGACACACATATGAATAAATAATAATGGGAAAATACTCTCACAAATAATCAAATTTATTAACCCTTTGGCCTCGGGTGACGTTCCAGAACGTCTGCCTATTTTTTATTTGTTTATTTATTTATTTATTTTTATTTACTAATTTTTTTGAAAAGTAGATTTTCTCTCAATTTATCCCAGCGGGCTTAAGGGTAACGGTTTACCCTCAAGTCAGTGCTTTATTAATAAAGTAATAAAGCATGGGCGTGAGGGTAGACTCACATTTTTAATAAATTTGTTTGAGTATTTCTGAGAGGATTTTCCAATTATTATTTATTTTATTTTGTGTGTGTGTGTGTGTGTGTGTGTGTGTGTGTGTGTGTGTGCACGCGTGCGTGCGTGAGAGAAACTTTGTTAAATTATTAATGTCTATGAAACCTTATTCAACAAATAATTATTTTAGAGTAACATACACCTTTCATATTGTTATAAAAATAAAACAACTTCTAAACAAGTAAATCAGCCATATGCAGAATATTCTACACCTAGAAGTGCTGTCCTTTTTCTTTTTTTTTCCTGTATGTATCTTCTTTGGCTTTCAAACATGGTATTGGGATATACCTCTTTTACTACCTGTCTTGAAGCCTTTTACCTGCAAAAATATGAGGGAATGCCAGACAAACGTTATGTAGTGAGAAATTTGGCTCAGGAGCTCATTAATATACCATCTTGCTACAATGGCGTCACTCGCTTGGCTCCCGCCAATTTGCTAGATATCGCTGTTTAAGCAAATCATGTTGAAAAGTGTGACGTCACTTGTCTGGCTGATTGTACAGTAGAAGGGTTATATTATACATGCAGATGGACAGATGTATATATTGCATATAGTTTTGCATCAACTTTAGGTCATATGAATAAGCAAAGTTAAAAGTATCTTCTACTGTACTTTTCATTAAAAGTTTTTAAAATTATCTTTTATAATGATTTATTTATACTGAAGTTTGTAAGTTTGATGATGAAGCAAAGGACCATTAGTTAAAATGCTTAATTATTTATTTAACAGGTTCTGTGGTTGAGGAAGGCACTACAGTAATAAAAACAGAAACATCACAACGACCAAAGAGTTCTCAGGTCCCAGTTGAGGCAGATAACACATTAATTGCAGTAAAAGGTATGTTGTTTTGTTGTTGGGTAAATGATCAAATTGGTGATTGTTTTTAATTTTTTCTATTATATTCTTGCACGACTTTATCTGTTTCTGAGCTGTATGGCTGAAACCAAGAAGAGCAAGGACTGTTCTTCTTTTAGTTATCTTGCTTTTTTACAGAAATATTACCAGGATTTCTTTTCATTATGTGTAAATTCACTGTTATATCTTTTGTTCATTTCAGAATGGTGCATAAAGTACATGTGTATTGGAGTATATAGAGTACATGTATATTGGAGTATATAGAGTACATGTATATTGATTAAGCATATACTGTATAGTCAAATTTTCACTTATTCCACACACACACACACACACACACACTAAGAATAAAAAATTAAGAGGTTTTATCTTAAAATTAATATCATTGTATATTACTGTATAATGAAAATTTCAATATTCAGTACAGTAGTTGTATTTATGTAGGAAAGCTGTTCTTCCTAACAGGATCCTTTTCTGTACCAAACTTGTGTGTTGAGCTTCGTGGGGATGTTGGAGAGAAAGAGAAGCCTCTTGTCAACCTGCTCTTGGAGGAATTAAAAGCTACATATGAGTCATGTGAACCTTACAAAACAAAAACTCAGGTGAGAACCAATATTATTAGCTGTTTCTAAGTATGTACAGTATTTAATTTCATTGGAGAACACCAGATTAGTTGGTGGAAAGCATTATCATGTAAAGGCTGTCAGAATACAGTACAGCATGCACTTTAAATTCCTGATTGGGGGGGGGGGGTACATTCTTACTTGTGCACAAAGAAATGTATATTCCCTTTATGTGTTTGCCCTTAGGACAATTATTTCTTTTACCTGTATTGTATATGTGTGTGTGTGTGTAGACACACACACACACAAAACACACATTGATCCCTCGGTTAACGAAATTTTGGTTAACGAATTACCTTCCATAAGAATCTTCAACTCGATTAACGAACAAAAATTTGGTTAACGAAATCCTTACGAAATCATGTCAACATGTTTTCGCCTTCTCACCAGCTGGCGTATTAGTCCGCCAATACAGTAATCGGTTTTAGGGCTTAAATTCGTTACCATTTGAGTAAATATCAAGAAGGTTGTACTATTCAATAATTTTCCAAGTCTTATATTAAAATTTTTAGTCATTTTAGCAATTATTTAACATAATTGAAGTACAGGGAACTAGTTTTTAGTGCACCAAACAGCTACTTGACTCACCCAGAATGGTGTCAGTTTGTGTCCCTGCTCAGTGGAGGAAGCATGTTGCTCGAGACTTTCTTGAACATAAACTATTTTTAAATTTTTACAGTACAATTATTGGTCATTCTGAAATTTATTTTACATATTGACAATATATAGTGCAGTGCAGTGTTGATTTAAAGAAAATAATCTTAAATTACACCGAGTGAACTTAAAATTTTATGGGTGAAATGGTGGCATGAGGCATGGGATGACTTCTCTTCCACCCCCACTGCCTTCTCTTCTCCCTTCCCCTCCACCCCCACTTCTAATTCCCATCATCGTCATCATCATCATCATCATCTACATCTACCAGGAGCCTTCTATATGCACACCTCAAAGTAGGAATACTTTACTGCATTTATTTTTAGTTTGTATGTAATTTTCTGTGAGCTGGAACCAATTACCCAAAATCCCATTGAAACAATGGTTTCGGTTCACGAAACCTTCGGTTGACGAATGACCTCCTGGAACAAATTGTGTTCATTAACCGAGGGACCACTGTACAAGTAAATAATACTGGGAAATTCCTCTAACAAATAATCAGAAACAAATACATCTTGTCCCCGACTTACGACGGGGTTAGGGACCCAAATCCAGGTCGTAAGTCGAAATGGTCGTAAGTCGAAAATGCTTAAATAGTACGTAGAAAATGTAAAATGGGTGTCTCCTTTTCTTCTCAGCACCACAAAACTCTCACTTTTAAGCATGCCAGCCATTTTAAAGTGAATTACAGTAAACCTCGATTAACCGACCCTTGATTAACCGACTTTCGGATTAACCGTCAATCCCGAACCCCTATATATTTTTTTTTTTTTTGCGGTGATTAGCCCACCCGAGCACAGGTCAGTGACCCACATCGGGACCTGGGGGGAGGATAATGTAATAATATTAATAATGATAATGCTAATAATAATAATAATAGTAATAAAGAACCATAAAGAAATGCAAAAATGAAAAAAAAAATCAAGGGTGAGAAACAATGTACCTGTAAATATGTTGTGTTGTCAATAGTAAGAGAAACAATTAAGACCCTGCAATTGTGTGTAAATGAGGCAGAAAGTCAGATCAGCAACCTGGGACTTGGTCACAATTTTTGTGATGAGATGTTCTTTGACTTTTCCATTTTTTATTCACAGTTTCTGTGCTGGTTCATAATTATTTACTAAAGTGGTTAATGTTTTAAAGCAAATTCTATTGAAATATGAATGGCAAATGAGCAAAAATGAATAGAGGGACTTAAATGAAGTCGGTTAGGGAAAGGTACTTTGAAAATGTATGTTTTATTTCCGTAGAATTTATGTACTATTAATCGACCTTTTCGATTATCCGTCGGTCCTTTCCCCTCATATGTGGTCGGTTAATCGAGGTTTTACTGTACAAACGAAAATTTTGTCAGTACACAGCGCAATTACTGACGTTGGGACTTGAAAATACATAATTTGACAAAATTTTTGTACGACTGAGGCAGGTCGTAAGTGTGGGTGGTCGTAAGTCGAGTAGGTCGTAAGTCGGGGAGGAGCTGTATATTAAAAATGTTGAGTCTACCTTCAAGTCCACTCCGTGCTTTGTTATTAATAAAGCACGGAGTGGACTTGAGGGTAGTCTCAAGATTTTTAATTCATTTGTTTTTTATTATTTGAGAGGATTTTCCCATTATTATTTATTTATATATGTGTGTGTGTGTCTGCACACACACACACACGCACACATATATACAATACAGGTAAAGGAAATTACTGTCTCTAGAATGAATGGCTCCCTGTCCCAACCACGAAAATGCCAGCAACTTTAAAACTACCCTTAGATATTCTTGGGTACATCCAGGGTGTCATTCGCAAATAATCGAGGTCCGCAAATTAAAAATACGCTTATATGAAGGGCACGCTGTACTGTACTCATACTAAAAAATTGATATGGTACACGAAAGGTCATAAAGGCTTAGAATTAGATGCAGATAAGATAGTGTATGGTAATGCATAAAAGAAGTTAGAGCTAAACTATGAAATCATTTATTCCACATGTGTAATTTAACTCATTACATTCAATAAGGATTAGCTAGTCTTCAGAATGGCAATCATGTGCACATCCTAGAGAATATAATACTTTTCCAACTTGTCTGATTGCTGGCTGACACCAGCATCTCTTTGGCTTCTAAACAGAGAAGATTACTTCAATACTTTGTAAATATAATGTTTAAGGAAATAGAGGATGATAGTGAGCTACTCTTACATAATGGTGAAGCACAGTGGAAACTTACAGTTAAAATTCTTTGTTTTTGTTGTTTTAGTAAAATAAGAAACTGTTTTAGGGAAGCATGCCACAAAGGAATATTGATGAAAAAAAAACATGTTTTAGTATTTGAAAGAAAATATAGTTTATTAATTTTGATAGCAAATGAACAAGAGTGTACAGTATATATGAATTTATATATTGTACATAGAATTGTGATTGATAGGTATTGCTGTGGAAGGAAATTTTTAAATATATGTAAAGTACAGAAGAGATTCAAGAGTTGAGAGAACTTTGTCTCCTGCTAATGTATATTTAGAATAGAAAAATATGTATGAAGGAATACTAGGTCCATTCTTCGGTATGGATGCCACAATGAAAGCTTTATAAGACAAGGCTTACACTTCTTGTGTGCTGAAGGTAACAGAACTCTTCATTGATGAATAACTGGAAGGATTCAGAGAAGGAAGAGTTGGCGAGGTTGAATTATTTGTACTTTTGCAGATTATTTTTGAAAGTTTTATACTTTTTCTGAATACAGTACTGTATATTGACTTTGAAAAAATTCTATGATGAATTTAAATGGACTTTGAGAAGTTTTCACTCATTAAAGCGTCTGTAGAAGACTGTTGAATGTTTGGAATTTCCATCTGGCCCCAGAAATTTGATATGTGGGTAAGGACAAACGATGAGCAGGACAGGAAGATGTATGCCAGATCCAGGAACCAAGCAAAGTCAGAGTGTAGAAGGGCTGAAAAAGAGTTCCAGAGGCAGATTGCAAGCCAGGTCAAGTCAAACTCAAAGGCATTTTACCGCTATGCAAAGTCAAAATTAAAAACGCGAGTAGGACTATTGGACCTGAGGCTTGAAGATGGTAGTTACGCAGATTCTGACCAGGACAAAGGGGAAGCATTGAACAGTTTCTTTTCCTCGGTGTTTACAAGGGAGGATGCGAACAATCTTCCTGTGTTTGAGGACACAGTGCTGACCCACGTTATGCTCTCAGAAGAGGTTACAAGAAATAAATTGTCAAAGCTAAAGGTTCATAAGAGTCCCGGTCCTGACATGGTGCATCCCAGAGTGCTAAGAGAGTTGTGCAATGAGCTTGCTGAACCCCTGAAGATCCTGTCCTGTAAATGCCTGGATGAGCAAAAGGTCCCCAGTGATTGGAAAAGGGATTATGTGAGTCCTATTTTCAAGAATGGCAATCGAGAATCCACGAATAATATCATAGTGAGCCTAACCAGAATAGTATGTAAAGTACTTGAGAGCATCATAAGAGATGCCTTGTTGGAACTTCTACTACGAAACAACCTTGTAAAGGATTGCCAACACAGTTTTATGCTGGGACGCTCCTGCTTAACACAATTACTCAAGGTACTGGATGTTTGGACCCAAAATTCTGGAACAGGGTGGCAAAGTTGACAATATACTGTATGCCTAGATTTTGCCAAGGCTTTTGACAGCGTACCCCATGAAAGGCTAAAATTTAAACTGGAAGGGTACGGGATTCGGGGAAGTGTCCTAGTGTGGATCGGAGACTTTCTTTTTGATCGTAAGCAGCGTTTGTTAATTAATGGTACGAAATCGTCATATGTACCCGTGACAAGCAAGGTACTACAGGGCAGTGTATTCGGCCTGCTGTTGTTTGTTTGCTTCATAAATGACATGCCAGAAGCTATACACTCCTCCAGACAAATGTTTGCGGACGATGCCAAGCTATTTAGGGAAATTAAGAACCAAGCAGACTGTGAAGAGCTGTAGGAATATATATGTGAGCTTCAAGAACGGTCAAAGAAATGGCTGCTAAGATTCAAAGTCAGGAAGTATAAGAGGATGCACCTGGGACATACCAACGGTAAGAGGGTGTATCATATTTGAGACTGAATGCAAAAGGACCTGGGTGTGTATGTTGACAATGAACTAAAGTTCTCAGGCCATTGTGAGAAGAAGGTGAATCAAGCAACTAAATTATTAAGTCTTATAAGACAGGTCGTTCAGATATCTAGACAGTCTGTCCCTCGTAACGATTTTCAAGAGTGAGGTGCTTCCCCACCTGCAGTACTGTCACCCCGTCTGGTCCCCGAGATATGCTCGGGATTGTCAGATGATTGAAAATGTCCAAAGGAGGACCACCAGATTGGTGCCTGCACTTTGGCACCTCAGCTACCCTGAGAGATTAGAGCACCTGCAATTGCCTAGCTTATATTACAGATGGGCAAGGGGGAGGGGGTGTACTTGAGGTGGATAAACATCTTAAAGGGCACTACTTGGTCAAATGTTCATACCTGGAGCTGGTGGACGCTCACCCCACAAGGGGTCACAGCCCAAGGTTTATGAAGCCGTAAGTCCAGAAAACTGTGAGGGCTAACTTCTTTGGAGTGAGAGTTATGAACTCTTGAAATGACTGCCAGAGAGTGTTGTGACGGCACCGAGTGTGAGCTCTTTCAAGACCAGACTTGACCAGCACTGGAGCTGGTTCAGATACATTCAGGAACCATTGCATACCCAGTACGTGCCAACAGTGCAGAACAGAGACATGACTGACTGCCCAAGTGGCTAATGAGCTGATTAGTGGTGAAGAGGATAAAAGTAAAAAGTAAAAAAAAAAAATACTTATGTGACTAAAGTGAAAGGATAAGTGTGAGTGATGCATTAGGGAAAAGGGTATCTATTTTCCATCTTTCTTTTACAGATGACACTGATGTATTATAAGAATAGTCATAAATTGTAACCCTTAGGCACTTACATAATTTTATGAGCATGCAGCCATAGAAATTTGTAAATAAATACTATTTTGATTTTTGGGGTAAAAATTGGTTGATTTGAAAATTCAGGATAAAGCAATTGTGAAGGTTGTTGTATATTTTGAATTAGAAATAAACAACATTAACATTAGCTGGTGAGCAAACATCTTAAAATGTACAGTTACCAATGTCTCAGGATATATTCTTTATTTCAGTTAACACTTCGTTCACTGATGATGGAAGATCTGCAGCAGTCAGACACAAGCACCCAGCATAGATTCCTCATGAATTCCGATACAGTACCCCAAGATACAGCATCTGATACCCAATCCCAGTTTCAGCATTCTAGCCTCTACCCATCCTACCACTCACACAGTCACTTCCTTCATGAGCACCATGTTCCAGAGTTTATATCTACTTCTTGTCCTGAATTTTGGCAACATCATGCTGCTCATTTAGCTTCCTCATCACTACCCAGTGAATTGAAAATGGAAAAACCTTTCTTTAAAGCACTACAAAAACCAACTATTACTCCCAAGAAAAATTTAAGAGGTAAGTTTCTTAGTTTATATACTATTTATGTTGCTGTATACGGGTGCTCCTCTACTTAAAATTTTTTGGAGATACGAACAAACCTCTCCATATGTACTGTCTGTTTGCCATTTACGGTGAGCGATAGGTACCAAGTACATGCACGCTGTAGGCTAACCTTCGTCCTGGGCTTGCCTATTGTACCCCTAGATTTTTTTTTGTTGCTACATGAAGAGAACCTCATTCACTATAAAGTAATCTTTCTCTAATCCAGACTAATTGGGGGCAAGGCCTGTCCAGTTTGGCCAAAATTCTGGGTTGAGCAGAAGTCTGCAATTTAAATATAGCAAGGTGGAAAATTCCAGAGGATGGGGATTTCTGACTTAAGCTAAATAAAAACACCAAACCTATTGTATTTTTAGCCTAGAAATAACACCCTCAGGGTTTTCATATGCAATTTGAAATTTTTTTGCTGCTTTGGGTTTTAACATCTGTGGGGAAAAAAAAAACATGGTCTTTCATTTTCTGTTGGGAGCTTGGTTCTGGCTCTCAGTACAGTTGTACTCGGCAAGTCACCAATCAGGTGGTGTTGCTGAGCTCTCTCATACGTCTAGCAGCCGTGTGGGCTGTCTTGGCTGTCACACTCGTTTCTATTCATGCTTTGTGCCCCAAAGATACCTTATGTAAGCATATTAAGGAAGTGGCAGGAGTTAGGTAAATGATACATTGGGAATTCTCCAGTGCTTTATATATGCATTAGTGAATCATTCCATGACTCTACCTCATAGGTTTTATGGATTTTTTTGTGTAATTTTCATTATTTTGCTACAAGGACCTATTTCCTATGCAGGCATATATTTTACTGTCAAATGTATAGGTATAATCAGTATTTCTTTCCCCAAAATTAGACTTTGGGAGCGTAGGAGGATGCACAAGTACCTGTATAAAGGTTTTATCGTTTTTCTTTAACTTAACTGACTGGTTTCAAGTTTTCTTTGTCATCTTTAATTGAGCTTTTGTTTTCTCCCCTTTTTTTATTTTCCTTTGAAAATTGTACTCATTCTGAAACCTTTGACATTTGTGATGGGTGTCCATAATATTAAGAACTTAGTATTTTAATTATACAGTATTATTCTTTTATTCGTTCATGTTTGATACCATTGTGTTATACCCAGTACGTATATGAAACTTGAATTGTTTTTGTGAAATTGCCATTAATTGTCTATATTATGCATTCAATTTAATGATTTTTACTACTCAATCATCCCTCAGGATTGTCTAGTCAGAGTCCACACATCAGTACAAAATGTAATGCCACGTGTACAAAGAGCCCTTGCACTCCACCTCCATCACCAACCCCAGGAGAGGAGCCACACTTTGCACATCGGCCTCACACTACTCTTGTCACCATCACCATTTCAGACATAGACAAGAGATGTCCAGAATATCATAGTAAATATGATGGAGTAAGTATAAATAAAAGGTTAGAGGATATGTTTTTATAATTAGTTGAATCATAGGAAATTATGTCATTTTAGTCCAGACCTTCTGTATGGATGTGAAGCTGCCACAGGACTGATAAATAAAAAATGAGTACAGCAGAGATGAGTATTGCCAACATTACCATAGGAAGTACAGGTGACCCTCGTTCTATGTGATTTAACTATGATGCTAACATCCAATTTCTCCCACTATACCGTATTGCTTTATGCAGTGGCGGACTGGGTCAAAAATTTCTACCGGGAAAACTTGTAAAAGGGCCCACTCAAAAGGGTCCAAAAGGGCCCACTCTTTTTTCTTTTTTCCGTTATTTCCAAAGTGATAGACCATCACTATGGGGCCCACCGGGAAACTTCCCGGTATCCCGGTGGGCCACTCCGCCACTGGCTTTATGCAAGAAAAAATGCAATTATACAACTGGCTTGGTTGGTTGTGTAAAGCTCATGTGGCCATTAAAGCAATGTTGAAATTTTGATTCATTTTGTCACAGTGTAGGTTGTGTGTGAATGGACTTATTGTATTGATATTAGGTTTGTCACAACTTTTAATGCAACTTGTTGGGAATGGTGGTCGAGTGGTGAACTTGGGTTTGTGGAAAGGTTATTGTCAATAAAGTTACATCATGATGATGAAAATGTTAAAGAGAGTGGGATCATATGTCAGTGATGCATGACTGCCATTTGTAAGTTGCATTACCCAGTATAGAGAAAATAGATGCCAGTACTGACCCTTGAAACTGGATCTTAGAAAAATTCAATATTTTTCCAAAGCTACAAGTTGTGCCCTCACACTTATTCATTTAAAAGTTTGTTTTACTGCTTAACCCTTAAACAACCGTGATCTTAAATAGATGATGAGCGCGTTTTGTCCTGCAATGACTGCAATCACCAATATTGTCATACATGGCATCTTTTCCTTCCCTATGTTGGTCCCTCCCCACATCCAGAAAATCCTGAAAACTGGCTCAGTCTTGATTATGAGGGTCCCAAATTTGGGGGTCCATACCTGTATTAATATGTTACCTTTGTATACGAAAAAAAGTTAGTTGTGTTAGGGAAAAGGGAGTCAAAAGCATAAAATAGAAGGTTGTCACCTGTAGTTAGAAAATTTATGAGATAAATTTGGGGGCAAGTGATATTTGGGAAGAAAGAAGACGAGACTGTGTTAATACCAAAGGTGGAATAGACATTAAAGTGAAAATTAGTTGAATGAAGAATAAAATGTGTTTTTCAGTAGAGAATTATTTTGAGGTAGGGTGATGATGGACATGAATATAAAGAAGGGAGTGTTGGAAGTCTTGAGTGTAGAAAATGATGAGAGTAATTAATAGATTAAATGTTTTGGGGAAGTATGTCAGTAAAGACCAAAATGTGTTACTGTGTAAAAGAAGCAAAATTAATGTTGCTACATCTGACTCTTCATTTTGAAAAGCTGCTAAAGGTGAAATTCCACTTAAAATGGGAGCAATTTCTCATTAGTTATAATTAGTGGCATCAACCAATATTATTCATGGCTCAAGGAGTAAGGAAACATTTGTTGCCTCTATTTTACAGACTAACAGGTTCGTTGATGTTGACTTCAACAGTCTTACTACAGTCGTCAATATCTCATCTTGGGTTATGGTACTGGACTTCTTCAGCACGGACCAAGATGATAGTGTTCTTAACATGACTTCAAGAGAAGTTACTCCAGACACTTCCAAGGAGTTTGGTCCTAGAGGTTAGTTGTTTTTAATGAACATGTTCATAGTTGTATGTTGTGGATATAACATTAATTACCTAAACTACATTTAGAAGTTATAATATGGGGTTGTATCTGGATTATGAAACTGGAAAGTGGTGAAACCATGGAAGTAATTAAGGATATTGGGGAGAAACTGGGTAAAAAAGGAAGGCATGAGTACTAGTGTGTAAGGAAACTGCATTTGAAACCCTTATGTCTGTCAATCTTTTATTTTTACTCTTCCACTTTTGTATGGATTGATAAAGGGATCCAGGAACCTCAAAGAAGGGAAAAATTACAATAGTGTATATTGCAGCATGAAAGGGATAACAAGTAGAAATATCATACCAACTGTTACTCTATTATTTCTTTTCTGAGCAAGATTATTAGAATATTTATGTATTCAGTACATTATGTAATATCTAATACAGTACTCATTTCAGTGCATTATGTAATACTTAATACTCAATGTCAAATTAAGTTATTTTACTTTAACTGTAACACATACATATTCAAGATGATTATTCATGACAATGTGTACTAATGTTAGAATCTCTCCACACAATATTGTTTAGTTGTTAGAATGATATCTCAGGAGGTCTTCTGGGAACTCTAGTGTGAAACTTATTTCAAATACTGTATAGTACTACTGTACGAGTTTTTCCAACAATGGAAAAGATTGAATAAAGAAAAGGGGCAAAACTCTGTGAAGACCTTTGGTTATACAGGTATATCATTTATGATTCAAAATTACTCTGATTAAAATGGGGATGCTGCATCACTCACTTGGCAAAAGAAGTAAGCAAAGTATGGAGTGTTTGAAATTTTAGATTGAAGTTAGTGAAGGTTTAAAGGACAAGATTCCAAATCAGAAATACACTCAATATATTTTTATGACATGATAACAGGAGCATAACAAAGATATACATTTAGGGTCAGGCCACACTTTTATATATATATATATATATATATATATATATATATATATATATATATATATATATATATATATATATATATATATATATATATATATATATATATATATATATATATATATATATATATATATATATATATATATGATAAAATCACACAGGGAAAAGGGAAACAATGGAGCACCTTAGCTTTCGTCTTTATTCAAGACATCTTCAGAGGCAACTGAATTACATGGACGGAGAGAGGCTTAATTACACAGGGTGACCTTACTAAACATGAGGTCAGGTCATAATCATGACATCCACTATTCCGCACACAACACCAACACACACGCAGAGGAGCTTAAGAGAAAGGGCGACGTGACTAGTCTAGTTAGGTCAGGTAAAAAATATGGGATCTGCTAATCAGCTATCCTACATTTAACTCCAAGGTTTTCTAAGCATTTTTAACCTTGGGCCACTGACAAATAAATTTGTGTAACATATCAGTTTTGTACTGACCATCACTAAGGTTTATAGAATTTAATTCCCTAATCAAACTAGCTTCGACCAGTAATCCAAGTGGCTCTACATCCTTGATAATTACATGTAGTATGGTCCCCTTGGGTCTTGGGGCAATTAAGAGGTCCTTGCCTTGGAAGGATCTGAGTTTCTCCCTTCCAATGAAGCCAGACAGCTGGGTCATCTAGGGGGTTGGGAAAACAGATGGACATCTTCCATATGGGCTTACAAGACAATCAAAGGGGGCCTCACATAGGAGTCTCATTCTGGGCCACATCACAAAAACTGGTTTTTAGACAAAAACGGCTTTTTTTCCTACCAATTTATTATACTGTATAGTAGGCGTATATTGTTTTTATTACACAGTGTAGAAATGCAGTATAGCACAAAAAAGTCTGACATTTTTCTGTTTTAATTCAAAATCTGCATTTTGTTGTTTTTTTTTTTTCATGTTATAACATCAGTGTGAAATAGAGTTAACTTAGGAATTTGTTACATCCTCAAAGGAAAGGATATATTCATAACTAAATTTACCTGGTAGTTACAGAGGAGCTGAACACCATAGTGGAAGTACAGGTGCGCTCCCTCACCCTCATCTTCAACAAAACAGACTGTGAACTGGCTCGTGCAAGTATCTCTCAGGTCTTGGTCCGTTCAGTTGGATCTGAGGGTAACCTGACATTAACAGGTCGTTTAGGATCTCTGTCACTTGTTGATTGCACTAGCCATGGTCACCTATATCGTGAAAAGTTCATCACGGCTGGAAATGAAGCAATGACTTTCCAGGTGTTCAGGTGAGTGAATATTGTCATCTAGTAATATGTGGGGG
Source organism: Homarus americanus (assembly GCF_018991925.1). NCBI lineage: Eukaryota > Metazoa > Arthropoda > Malacostraca > Decapoda > Nephropidae > Homarus > Homarus americanus. The sequence goes on along the minus strand of NW_024732440.1, from coordinate 5,719,469 downwards.
GAACTTTCTCGTCATCAGCTGATTGCTTGTTGTTGGTTGATGAATATGGTGATCCATTTAAAAATTATTTAATTTGGGGGCTTACACTGCATATTAAAAGGGTTTGACCACACAGTAGAGAAAAATGAGAGAAATTTAGATTGCTGCAAAGAAAGCAAAGTATTAAACTGAAATTATTAGGGTCTACTGTACAGTCTAAGAAACAAGTATCTTCACAAGTTTTGGTGAATACATCACGGAAAAGTTGGGCCATCCGACGCACGTATCTGTTTACCCCAAACAGTTGACAGGTCTGTGGAACCTTGGAAAGTGGTAGCTAGATACACCATTCATACACATAATTACAGTACTTACTTTCTTTGATGGCCAGTCATTATTATTAGATATGTGTCCATATTCCACAACTAGAATGGTAAGTTCATTATTTCGAACATAGCTTGTATCTGATCTGGAGTACCAACTAACCTGTGTAGTCAGGGTAACGCTTTCAGTTTAATCTGCCAGGTTTCAATATTCATCGGCCAAAACTGGGAAGATATATGTTTTTAGTTTCTACTGTGCCTGCAAATATCCAATTTATGAATTGAAACTGAGACTTTTTTTGTGAGAGCTGTGCTAAACAAAAAATAATTTAAATGGTACGTGGGTTTAATAAACAGAGTGGATTTGCATATAATTGGTTAGATGGAGTAGGTTAATTGTAGATTTGTTTTATTCGCTGACCTCAAATATATGTTTTGGAGGAAGAAAATTATTGTTTAGGCATATTTTTTTTTTTTTTACGGGATTAGCCCACCCGAATACAGGTCACTGACCCACATCAGGGCCTTGGGGATGAAAATTTAATAATTATTCATAATACATAAAATTTATAATAAAAAGTAAAATAAGATAATAATGATAACAATAATAATAATAACACTCATAATAATAATAATAATAATAATAATAATATTACAGTGAACCCTCACTTTACGCGGTCAATTGAACCCACGGCGGCCCGCGTAAAGTGAGAAACATAACATATGGGATTAATTGAAATAGAGACCGGGCCGACCCCCAAACTCCACTTTTTCAGACACAATACCTACGTTGTAGTAAAAATAACTTCTTATTTTTATGATGGTATGCACACACAATTAATAATTAAGAGAAATATCAATAATATTAGGTTTTTTAACACTTACATTAGTGGAAAAGATGTCTGGGCACACGGGGATGGGGGGTTGGTTCCGAGGCAGGGGCAGATTATTGGCCCTCGCCTGTATCACTGGTATCAATTGTATCACTATTCACCACAGAGGCTTGCAGGGCGTCTTTGTCAAACCCCTCAAAGTCCATATCCTCACTATCATTATCACTATCACTGACTTGGGCCGGCTGTGGTGGGTGGCGGGCGCTGAACTCGGTAATGTTTTGATGACTAGGCGACCTTGTGCGCACCCTGCTCGTGCCGCTCTCCGCTTAAAAGGGTACACACACCGCGGAATGTGAGCATTCCGTGTTCGGCAGGGTACCGCATAAACGTGGAAACACGTAAAGTGGGACAGCGTAAAGTGAGGGTTGACTGTAATAATAATAATAATAAAGAACTATAAAGAAATAAAAAAATAAAAAAAATGGTAGTTGAGCAATGCTATATTATGTTGTGTTGTCAATTGAGCCCTGCAATTGTGTGTAAATGAGGCAGAAAGTCAGATCAGCAACCTGGGACTTTGGTCACACTTTTTGTGATGCCATATGGCAGCAGGGTCTACCATTAGACAACATATTATGCTTCCATTATCTTCCCTGTTTGGTAGCTTCCTACTACTTACTATCTCAAAATGCTTATTAGCTTACAGGATACCACTATCTCTACAGATATGGTCATGAGGATCCTAATATGCAACGTGAATGTGATATTCGAGTCAAGTTAAAGATGTCTTCTGTGATGTATATACATACACATCGCTTTGCATCTGAGCTAACACAGTTTGTGCAAGAATTTAACCAGCTAAGAGATATAGTGTCGAGGTGGAGGGCTACAAGTGCTGGTCTCGAGGTAAGGAAGGGTTTGTATTTTCCCCATGATACAATTATTACAAATAATTATTTTTGTAACACAGATTTTCAGAAATAGGTTTAGTTAAACAAAAGAATATTTTATATGCTTTTCCCATTTTCTGGCAATGCTTGTCTAGGCACATACATTCTTTAGGCCTGCTTCATAGTCCTAGATTCTCACATACAAATGTCATAAAACCATACATATACGCATACTGTATATTCCTGGCATATGCTATTTCAATTATAAATGATGTTCATCTCTAACATTCTTGTAGGTAGCTGATTATAGCAGAGGCTCCCGTGTGTCACTGGATATTAGTGCAGGTTCACCAGTCATATTCCTGCCTATGTCCAGTTGTTCAGAAACTCTTCTGGTTGCTGACCTTGGGAGCTTGACCATCACTAACAAGTTTCTTTGGGCTGGATCTAAAGGAACTATTAGTCAGGTGGGTGATATAGAACTCCATGAACTCTGTTTACAACCTTAGTAATTTATTGTGACCTCAGGATTTATTTTAGCTGATGAATTTTTAATAATAATAATAATAATAATAATGATAATATTTATTATTATTATTATTATTATTATGATTATTATTATTATTATTATTATTATTATTATTATTATTATTATTATTATTATTATTATTATTATTATTATTATTATTATTATTATTATTATTATGTAACATATACAGATATGAGACCATTTATCTGGCATGCTTGGGAGCTGAGGAATATTAAATAAGGGATCTTTCTGGAATTTTGAGCTTAAATTTATGAAAATTAGTGAGTAAATTAGTCTGTTGTTTCGACCATGAAAAATTTATTTAGGTAGATTTTTTCAGGAATGGAACCCTTTCATAAATCAGGGAATGCTACTCTGCTTTCCCTTAAGAAAAGTGTCCGGTTTTTGGTGTAGGTGCTTTTAATTTTGGTCAATTGTTATGATATTCCTGTCATTAATCAAGAAGTGATGTTTTATATGTTAACACACCATACTGTCTTCAGTGGAGGTCGAGACTCTTTCAGTCAATCATTCTTTAATTTATTTCACCCCAATGCCATCTCTCCTCCCTTCTCCACCCCCATTCTAATTCCCATCATCATCATCCAGGAGCCTTCTACATACACACCTCAAAGTAAGTGTACTTTTCTACCTTTTTTGTTGAATTTAGGCAATTTTCGGTGAGCTGGAACCAATTACCCAAAAGCCCATTGAAACAATGGTTTCGGTTAACGAGTTTTTCGGTTAACGAGCAACCTTCTAGAACGGATTGTGTTCGTTAACCGAGGGACCACTGTACATCATTTCTAACCCTATAACTCCCTTCTATCCTTTCAAAATTTTCAACCCTTTACACATTTTCTCATATTTGTCTAAATTTTCAAGGTGTAATTTCTCCATTACAGTGGTCCCTCGGTTAACGAGCACAATCCTTCCAGCAGGTTGCTCATTAACCGAAAAACTCGTTAACCGAAACCATTGTTTCAATGGGTTTTTGGGTAATTGGTTCCAGCTCACCGAAAATTGCCTAAATTCAACAAAAAAGGTGGAAAAGTACACTCACTTTGAGGTGTGTATGTAGAAGGCTCCTGGATGATGATGATGATGATGATGATGGGAATTAGAATGGGGGTGGAGGAGAAGGGAGAAGAGAAGGCATTGGGGTGGAAGAGAAGTCACCCCATGGCACCATTTCACCCATAAAATTTTAGTTCTCTTGGTGTAATTCAAGATTATTTTCTTTAAATCAACACTGCACTGCATTATATATTGTCAATATGTAAAATAAATTTCAAAATGACCAATAATTTGCTTGGAAACACAGAAAAAAAGCATTTAGTTGAAGAGAGTCTCAAGCAAGATGTTACCTCCACTGAAAACAGAGAGAGACTAACGCCTGTCTGGTGTGTTAACAGGCTGGATGGCATGCCAGAAACTAGTTTCTTTACCTTCAATTATGTTCAATAATTGTTAAAATGACTAAAAAAGTTAATATTAAACTTTTAGAATTATTGAATAGTATAAACTTCTTGATATTTACTAAAATAGTAAGGAATTTAAGCCCTAAAACCGATTACTGTATTGGTGGACTAATACTACAGCTGGTGGACCGCCAAATGCAAGCGAAAACATATTGAAGTCGGCTCGTAAAAAACTCGTTAATCGAGGGATTGTTCGTTAACCGAAGTTAAGAATCTTATGGAAGGTAAATCGTTAACCGAAATCTCGTTAACCGAGGCGCTCGTTAACCGAGGGATCACTGTACTTCTTTCTATTTTGCCTTGAAATTGATAGTACTAGGAGGTCTAGTATTGTCATTGAATACTCCAGAGCGATATTTTTGTTTTTGTCTGGTTTTATGATTAAAATTTTTTCAAATTTGGTTGGAATTTTTATCAAAATAACGAGATTAAATATTCAACCAAAAATAAATCTTACAAGATAGAAAAGATTGGACTCTGGTGTTATGTTGAGGAAGGATTTATTTTGTGCTGAGTGTTTGTTTCATTGAAATTGGTCAAAAATTGGCAGAGAAATTCCAGTCTGAGTGATGGAAAAGTTCATTTTGAGATACAGGCCGATAAATTTTCTCAACCTTTCTCTCCTGTGTAAGTGCTAATTCTGAGCTGATGTTACATGTAATATCTTGTTTTGTTGTGTATTTTTACATCTCCAACTGAACTCCAGTTATATTCTTTACGTGAAGTAGAGGGGAGGGGTGGAAGGCTGAGGCTGGGCTGCATCAGGTGCCCCACTGAGATGGCTGTTACAGTCGCTATTATAGCGAATATTTTCTTCATTCATCCTTATGGATTTAGCATTGCTCTTGGCACATGCTTCCTTTAGTTGTCTTTTATGTTTTGAATGACATGCCATCCTGATATTCGAGGAGAGAAGCCTGGTACAGCAGTACAAGTGAGGTAAGATGTGAAGTGCAACGGAGTGCACACCTCACCTTACCAAGGACCAAGCCATCCTGATGACACGTGCTTCTACCAGTGACTATCACTTCCCTTATACTTGCCACATGTTAACTGAAATGAATTTCTAAAGTCTTTTTTGTGATATTTATTCCAAATTTTCTTGAAAAATATTTTACCACAATCATTCATATGTCTACCCAAGGAAGGTTGGGGGCGGGAGGAAACCACACATAACTGCATAAATATTACAAATATTGTCATAAAACTCCATCCAGATACAGCCATAGGCAACACCTTTGCTCAGGAATTTTTTCATATTGTATATAAAAAATTTTTCTTTTAAAATTGTCGATCTAAGTAGGACTCTCCTCTTAACAACAAGGCCCCAAATCTGGTTTAACCCTGTTGTTTCACACAAACCAACACCACCCATCTGCACCACATCCTTCCTCAAAATCACCTAGTACCAGAATGGGGACTTTGGCTGTGGCTAGGATTGCAACTCTGTAAACTTAAGTTCACTTACACCAATTTTGCTAATTTTGGTCTTTTCTAGGAATGCAGTCCCAGGTGAAGGCTTATTTACCTTCTTTGACACAGTTTTCACTTTTCTTCCAGTGCTCTGTGTGATTCAATTCTTCATTCCATTGTTCCATTTTCTGATGTATCCACTCCCTGATACCTGAAACACTATATTCTCTTCATTCTATCTCCAACCAATCTAAATTTACTTATCCTTTCATTCTTTCTCCACTTGTTTCATAAAGTACTCCTTTTGTCTTAATAAAAAATTTCATTCAGTAACATATATTTTTCTTCTAAATTGCTTATTAATCTTGCATCCTTCATTATGACAGGTGCAAGATCAGAGCTTGGAGGAAAGACTGGTGAAACAACAAGGAACCTCCTCCACAAGGTCCCATTCTAGGTGGGTGATCACTCTTGATTTATGCCCAGCTGTCTGACTTCATTGGGAGGGAGTGGTCACTGATGAGGTGGATTAAGGTCTTCTTCCACCTTTGAACAAATGGCTACCCTAATTATGTCTTGAATTGTTTCCTCCTCTAAAGTTTCCTCTAGGTTGATAACTGAACCTAGCAGCTGGTCCTGTTTCCTTGTTAGACCTTCCTCTTTTAAATTTCCGAAAGGTCTCAGAACTCCTGGAAACAGTAATATGAATAGCTTGCTCAAAAGCTGGTCTATACTTAACTAATGTTTGTTCATCAAACAAAGCAGGGGAAAGAGGGGAAGAATGTAGCAATAAATAAGCACTACCACTTGAAGCATTATTAGTGGCTTGCTTCCTTAGCTGGGCTTTTAGTTTTAGGGCTTTCAACAACATTTCCAAAAATGAGTTGTACAGGGAATATGGAATCCCTTGTATAGCAGCAGCAAAACATCTGTCTACATCTGAACTGTCCTCATAGTCCAACACAAACTTAGTCCATAGCTGACACATCATGATTGCAGACCAAATATCCGCTGCCAACTTCTTAATTTAAACTCTTCAAGCAACAGTGCAGAAACAACTGGTTTCAAATATATATATATATATATATATATATATATATATATATATATATATATATATATATATATATATATATATATATATATATATATATATATATATATATATATATATATATATATATATATCAACAATGAAAACGTGGACAAGATAAATCTTGATAAAATCACACGGGAAATTGGAAACAACGGAGCACCTTAGCTTTCGTCTTTATTCAAGACATCTTCAGAGGCAACTGGATTACATGGACAGAGAGAGGCTTAAATATACAGGGTGACCTTATAAAACATGAGGTCAGGTTAGTGGATGACATCATTATGACCTGACCTCATGTTTTATAAGGTTACCCTGTATATTTAAGCCTCTCTCTGTCCATGTAATCCAGTTGCCTCTGAAGATGTCTTGAATAAAGACGAAAGCTCAGGTGCTCCGTTGTTTCCCTTTTCCCGTGTGATTTTATCAAGATATATATATAATTTATTTATTTTTTCTTTCAGTGAAGACGAGCCCAGAAGGGCGAAAACATTGTCATTCACTAAGTGACTTGAAAACAGAGGATATTAATCACTAAAGATCGTCTGTCTTCCTAGATATAAAACAAGCCTCGGTCGCCATGCTTGACCAGACCATATAAAAAATTACACCAAACACAATATCTGAAGACATAAACAAAATAAAAGTCACTCGATTTCCTCACCGTGCTAAAATCCTCATTGCTCTTAATATTTCAGCTATTACAACACAAATTAGCGGAGCTTTCCTTGTGCACGTTTACAGCTAATTCGCCAGGCAAGGTGATGATGGTAGCAATGCATGTGATGGAGGGTGCGGGAGGGGGTTTTGAGAACTGCAATTAAATGTCCTCCTAATATGTATTTAGGGTAAGTAATTATTAGATGTTTTAATTGCCTGTATGTTGGCCTGGCAAGTTAATGCTAGGCATTTACATACCTAGGTATAAAGCTAGACGTCGCATTCTGGATTGAACAAACAGAAAACAATATGCAGGCCGCCAATATCCCCAATTCAGGTCAACCCGAGAGGGCTTTCAGGTAGTGGTGACTAAGACCGTAAGGGTGTTAAGCATGAAAAATACTCATTGGTGTGTACAATATGAACATTTATAATCGTGTAGATCTCCAGCTATGAATCATCCTGTGGTAGTGTCATATATTTCTCCATAACATTATTTTCCCACATTTTGCACATTGATACTAATTATGGTACAATATATACCGTTCAAGAAATATATTTTTAGGCAATATCCAGTCATAAATCTTAAATAATTCGTCATTTAAAGCATATCTGTCAACTATTCGCCATACAGTGTTACCAGATCACCTGTCTCGTATCATGCAGGATGTACTGTATTGGGACAGACTTCTGCTGTTGACTGTACAATACTTGTTCACCTTGTTTTTTAATACTACCGTAATTTATATTTCTTTCTTAGGTCCCATGACTCCCGTTCACGGTCACATAGCCGGCACCGAGATGGGAACCAAAGCTATACAAGTGAATCTGATGCTGAGGGAGATTTAAGACAACAGCAAAGTCATTCTGTGTCACAAAAGTGTCTTCTGGATGTGTTGTACATTGATTTGGTAAACATGGACATTTACACAAGCACAAGATCACCACCAAAAAAGTCATATAACTCAGGCAGAAACAATCAAGGAATAAGTAAAAGCAAAAGCAGTAATGATACTGGAGAAATTGTTGAATGGATCTTTGGATCATTTAGCGTGATGCGACAGGGAACGTCCATGTTATATGACAAATGTGCTCTGAAGTTACAGGTAGAAAGAAACTTGGATACAGCTGTTTGTCATGAAGGTTTGTACTGTTACTTATATTTTCTCTCCTCCAACACTTTAACCTGAACTAACTGTATTGGATCTATCCCAGCTTGAGTTAAGACCATTAGTGCTATTGAAAATTTAATAACCAAACTCCACCCATCATGATCCTTTGCATTTGATCATAAGCATTTTTATTATCTACCTGGTTATCTTTCTCTATTGATTTAAATATTGCTACAGTACTATTCCTCCACCTCAGCTGCCTTTATTTGAAGGAAACACCAACAGACTGCTCTTTGGTATGCTGAAAAGGCTTCTTATCATAGTTTAACAAACTTAGAAATTTTGGCTTATTCCATTTTATTATGACTCATTTCTTCTGGATGACAACTCAACACCTCAGCTGGTTTGCTTCACATCTGAAACACCTATACACTGGCATTTTGCACTGTTTTAGGTGATATTTGCCTCTCGGTATCATTTTGGGTGTATTATGATTGTTTTTTGTTGATCCTCTTTTCATCATCATCACCGATTTATGGCCATTTTGAAGGCTAGTGTGGGTTTGCCATGATTACTTAATGGTACAGTGTCCCAGTTGCCATTAGGTTAATTTGAAGTTTTAATGTTGAATGCTCATCCAATTGCCAGCCCACTTTTCAAGAGTGGGAACTGGGATTATAACTAGGGCTTCCAAGCACACTCTTAACTGGCATGGCAGGGACACCAGTCCCGGAGGTAATCAAAGGTTATCTTTTGCAATTAAACTTCGTTCTTTTGCTTTTGTAGTTAGATACAGTGCAGTACTGCATTGTATATGTACTACCAATTTTGTGTTTGTTTGGGGAATTGTGAAAGCAAATTGCAATCATTATTAAACAAGAATACAGAGAACACTCAGCAGGAACCAAGACTCCTTAAAGTGTTGGTCATAGGTCAACCCTATGTGATTGTAGTGTTTGTGTCATGTAAACAAAGGGTGATGCAGAAACTCATCAGGGGTCAAGTGACCCCTGATGAGTTTCTGCATCATCCTTTGCTTACTTGGGACGAACACTGGCATGGTAGGTGACTCAGGTTGCCAGATATGCCGAGATATTCCCAGATAATTTTATATATCTCGGCATTTCCTGAGTTATACTATAATACATTCTGAGATCATATCCATGACGAGTTATATGAAATTCCGAGTTATCAAATGCTGAGTTCTCGAGGGTTTACGATAGGTTTGCTTGCTCACCTGCTCCTCACTGGTGGGAGGTGAACAACAACTGTTGCTAGCCAAAGTCTAGACCACCAAGGGTTTATTATACTGTATTTCTATCTGGGGTTATATGGGGACAGCACTTCTTGCTTTTCCGTACTTATTTAATATTTTATGTACCGTATTTGCCGGCGTAAAAGACGCATTTTTTTTTTTAATGTATCCCAAATTACCCTGCGTCTAATGCGCCCGTATTACGGATGGGAGGCCGAGTGCCATAGGCGGAGGTGCCTAGCTAGGGAGTCTAGGACGAGCAGTAGTCCACTAAGCACAAAAATTTTTACTAATAATATTACTCATAATAAAATAATGAAAAACAAGCCAAATTATCACAATCACAAACTTACGGCAAATTTGCAGAAGACGTAAATAATGGCTTACATTGGCTTTACGGCAGAGGGAGGCTAACAACATCTCACTGTATCTCCTTCCCCATCATACGTAACCCACACCAGATACATGTCTTACATAATTTAAGGACTGTATTACTTTTAAGAAACATTTGTTTATTATCTAAATGAAAAATACCCCTAGAAAGATTAAAGAAAGTTAACAGAAAGTTCAGCCACCAATCAGCCATTTGCAATGAGTCGATGACGCCAAAACAATAGCGATGGTGCTACACCCTGGTGGCCGATCGCGGCAACACAAAATATCATATCCAAAAATACACGTTTCACATCCTGTCTCGGTAATTCTCTTGACCAAAATATAAACAAGCCACACAGCTGCTCTGATCAGAGGTAGTGTTGGGTTAGTATAATGTTACTATACAGTAAAGCCTCCGATAACAAAGGTTCGACCATCAACTTTTCATATTTAAGACCCTAGTTAATTTAGGACCCAATTCAAGTTACGTCCTTATTTCATTCGTATTTACGACCAAAACATAATAAAAATCAAATCAAATTACATTTTCATATAAATAATAACTAAATCCCAATGTGCATTAACAAAAAAATGCTGTAAAAAAATGAAGAGCGCCTTGCGCAAATAAGCTGCTTTCCTAATGAGTGGTAAACAACAGTCGGAGCTTGGCGGGCCTTTTGTTCTCACGCATCTGAACAGGAAAAGGAGAAAAACTTTCTCAGGTTTCTTACAGCATTTTTGCATTCCTATTCAACATGAGCAAGAGAGTAAGTGATGGTAGTGTTGTTTAAAAACCTAATAAAAAGTGTATAAGCTTAGCCGAGAAACTAGATGTGTTAAAACGATATGAAAAAGGGGAGAGGTCTGTGGATATTATATGGAGCAAGCAATGAACATATTTTCTATAGTGGATCCATTAACAGAACAAAGCATTAAAATTTAAATAAATGCACATGACTTCTACATAAAGATGTATAATGAGAAAAGAAAGCAGCTGTGCAAGGTTCTTTCGACAGCTATATTATTCGAAGGCCTAAACCATCAAATTTAGCATGATACGCAGCTTCAACATCAACTCCAGGTTCTGTAATATTTTCAGCAACAGCTTTATGGAAAGCTACAGCTTCAGCCAGAGTTGAACCTGATGACTTCATTATCTGAGTAAAAACTCGCACTCTATTCATTTGCTGTCCTTCATGTTTTAGACTTTACCACCATTGGTAGTAGAATTTTTATTTTACATTCATAAATATTATTTAAAACATATATGAACAGTAAATAAGTGTTGCTTTCATATTCATATGTAGAGAAATGACAATATGTTTTCACATGTGCGCACTTACTGTTCATACGTTGGCGTTCCCAATCGTCTCGCCTTATTTATTTACCATTAGTGGTTAGCTGCTTCTAGTGTTCCATTTATTAACATTAAATAACATTACTTAAAACATGTATATTCATTTTTTACATTAATTTTACTACAGCTACAACCAGGGTCTTATTTTCTTCATTTACTCGTGTAGAACTATCGTCCTGGACTACCGGCTGTAAACACAAACGAAAACAATGGCGTCCCATCTCCTCTTGTGTGACCATATTATTATTCATTTATATTGTATAAGGTGCATTTATAAACATTATTATTTAAAGAACATAGTTTGCAATTTCCATTACCGGTAATTGTATTGTTTTTTGGGGGAAAAAGAGGGTAAAAAGCCACACAAAAGATATGAAAAGGTCACACTTGGGCATGCATCTAATTATTATTGCTTTATTTTAATGATAATATGATTAACTACTTGATTCCAGTATATATTGTATTTACATGTACAAAATCATGTTTTCCCCTGCAAAACCACTTTAAAATCACTTCAATAACTGTATGACAAAACTTACTAAAAAAAAATCCACAAAATATCCTTGTAAAATAGGGGTGCGTCTTATATGCTGGCAAATACAGTATATTCGAGGCTTATTACCAACTAATTCCAAAATTCAGAAATTTTCCAAACCAGTTTGTTTTTGGGTCCAAACTTGCCTTATAATCAGTAACAATATGCTACTTAAAGATAATTTTAGTGGACTTGAGCTTTTTCTTACTTATGAAAATATCACATCAGTTCTAAAAATTCTTTTAAGAAAATAATTGTAAATTAATATAAATTTGCTTTCTCATATTTAGTGCCAGACATGAGTATCCATGGGACAGTGAACAAGGTTCATGTTACTATTGATACAGCAGACTACAAGTTGATTCGTGGTCTCTTAATGTTCAACCTAGGAGAACCACTTCCATCTGTGCCTATGCCTGCATATCTTTATCAATCACAGCCACAGCAAGTAAGATACTATATATATTTTGTGTGTTTAGCTTCATTGTGTTAGGGCTTCTTTTTGGCCTTTTAGCTTTTTTACAAAATTATATTGATGTATATTTTGGTAAATCTCTCTGGTATATACAAGAGTCATAAGTAATAGAAAGCAATGTGAGGTTTCCATTACTGTACTGTATTTTGTATCAATATCATATCTATTTCAGGAAGGGAAATTATTTATTGAAATTAATTTCCTTGGTGATTTTTTTCCCCAGTGGTGGCATTCAGCAACGTCTGTTAGGACTTCTCTAAACATCATCCTTAACTTGGACAATGTGACTCTAGAACTTGAGAATCTGGAACAAGACAATGTACAGGGAAGCAAGTCATGTACTCCACTTGCATGTATCAATTTCATTAGTTCCAGACTCACATATGAGAACTTTTCAGATTATTCCAAAGATGTTGACTTGGTCTCACAAGAAATTCTTATTAGTGACACCAGATTTGAGGGTATGCTGTATTCCAATACTTTTTAATGATTATATATATATATATATAATATATATATATATATATATATATATATATATATATATATATATATATATATATATATATATATATATATATATATATATATATATATATATATATATATATATATATATATATATATATATATATATATATATATATATATATATATATATATATATATATATATTTATTTAGTTACACAAATACTGTAGTTCATGATAATATATTGTGTTATAGAGGGTATATGAAAACTTTGCAATATTTGTATATTTATATATACATACCGGTATATCTTTTTTACTTGTATTGCTTAATTATCAATATCTTTCATACCTTCAAGGCTTCCCAGTGAATAAGCGTTCCAACATTTTTACCAACATCTTACAACCTACACCTTCAAAAAGTGCTAAAAACAACAGCCAACTACAAGCAGAGGTTCATTATAGGTAATGTAATGATTAGAACTTAGTTAATGATAAACAAAGTTGTCGTACAGTACACTCCCACTTACCCAGCATGGTCTTGCTCAGGGGGTGTGGTTATGCTTTTTGCTGCAAGTGATTTTTTTTTTCAGGTACTGTATGTGCAGTTTTCACCATATCACTTGTAACTGTAATAATGCACAGCTGACATATCACTCATTATTGATAGTAGACCAAATGAACTTGGCAGTTATAATATAATGCTAATAATAACACAACAGTACATGTATGATTTTGTGAGAAAATCATACACATGTTCTTTAGTTCCTTTCTGTTCATCATGGTATTAGAGGCTACTCGGGAAGATTTTGGGACTGGTCTGTCCTGGGAGTTGCTGTATGCTCTTGACTAAGTGTTGATAAGAGGTAGTGCAGAAATTAAGAAATGGAAGAATAGAATGGAGTTAAGGATATGAGTGAACATACCATAAACAAGAGTATTACCGTAATAATTTGTGGTACAGGTGAAAGACCTTTAAGAAAAATGTAAAATAGCCGTGTGTTGTTTATAAGAAGGGTTTTGATAGTAATGCAGTATGTGCATCGAGTGTGGAAGGTGGGTACACAAGAAGTGCAGTGGTGTAAAGGACAGACTGTAAGGTGTTGCTGATTTTAAGTGTGCTGTATATGCAGGTAATCATGTAGCCTTAGCATGGCCAAAAACCTCAAAATTGTTAATATATCTTTGGACTGTTCCATGAATTCTGCTACCAAGGTGACATGGTCATTGCTTGAGGTGAAGTTGAAGTTGGCTTAGTTGCAAAAGTTAGAAGCGGCTGGAAGAAGTTTAGGGAATTGATACCTTTATGGATGGTAAGAGGACCTCTTCAGTTGAAAGGAAAGTTGTATGTAACTGCCATGAGAGATGTCATGTTGTATGGCAGTGAAACAAGTGTATTTAAAGAGAATGACATATAGTATGTAGACTTCAGTGAGTTGAAATGAAAATGATGAGATGGATGTGTAATGTGACACTGAAAGAGAGGAAACCCAGTTCATAGTTAAAAGGGTGCCTGGGTACAGTATTGAGAACATTGGTGAGGTTTTATGCAGCTTGAAGTTGAGTTGGTGCACGTTGTGGAGAGGATGAAGGGATATGCCAAGAATGACATGGGGGGGTGATTATAAGAAATTACCTCAGAGATAAGAACCTGTTGAGAGAGGCTACAAGAGACCATGCAGCTTTGAGAGGTACCATCTGGTGCTCATGGCTCACACACACATGTATGGGAAATGGCCATAAAACTGTGACGATGATGAAATGATATAGATGTGAATAGCTAAATTAATTCAGTTGAAGTCTACTTCCAATCCCACATTGACACACTTGAATGTGGGCAATATATATCCTCTCACAACCTTCCATTTTGGAAACCATCATCACCAAGCCCACTACAAGTTGATGCCACATGTTCATTATCATTGAAGCTTTCTCTCAGTTTTGGAATGCAAAAGTTTGTTGACTTCTCCTGCTGAGCCTTCAAATTGCACACACTTATTGTTTTGATTCTGTAATGGGGAATCAGTGCCACACTCTTTCATCAAGTATTCATCTTTTACTATACAATTAACACTACATTCAAGGACGAATCCAGGAATATCAATGGGTTGGGGTGGGGGGGGGTCCAAGAAGTTGTGGGCGAAGAACATGGCAAGCACATCAAACCCACCCAGAAATTTTGTTGAAATCTGACCAATATCCTGAGCATTTTGAAGCCATGTGCTCTTGATATTAGGAGATATTTTGAGGTCAGTATTATTTACTTTTTACTATACAAAAATGCCTGGGTACAATACTGCATTAAAGAAAGAGATTTGGAATTTTCTGATGAAATGGGGGGGCTCTCAACCTCCCAGAACCCCCCCCTGGATTCGCCCCTGACATGCCTATTCTTGCATTCAGAACATACTTCAGAGGAGGATGGAGTAGGGTGCTTACCAGAAGATGTGACAGTGAAATAAAATGTGATGTGGTGCGCTTGGATGGCTTGATCAAAAATATTGTAGACACTTCTTTTATCAGTGACAATGTAATTATGGACATGAGAAAGAGCAAAGTCTTGGAACCTACAGCGCAATGCATGATATCATTCAAAAGCAACAGACGGGAACATGACATTTTTTAATTGAGAAAATTCTGGTTTTCTTACTTTTTAAATAAGTAATGACTGGATAAATGGGAGTGTACTATGTATTATCTCAGTTTTGCTATTTTTTTGTATTTTTTTATAATGATAGGAAAAATGGTTTCAAAAGAACTGTTTCTGATAAGAGGAATGGTTCTACTTTCATATAATGGGAATTACTTAATAAGGGATGTTTAAATTTTGTATCTTCTAGATATGGTGAAATTAAAATAGTTGTTATATTTTTTAAGTGTATTAACTATTAGCTTCTCTTTAACAGATCAACAAAAAATGTAACAAGATTTACAATATTGCTGAACAACATGCGCTTGATGGGCATCTTGGACTGGTGGTGGGAAGTTCTTGACTTTATTTACATGACTCCTGATAATCCATTCCATAAAGGTTTGTGTACACACTTAAGGATTAAGTAGATAGAAGCATTAATAATATTGGCAGTAGCAGTGCTTGTACATGGAATGGTGAAGGAAGATGGTACTGTTGGTCACGATTATTTAAATGTAAAATGACGCATGTGAAGGCTTAAAATAATTCTCTTTTGTCAGATAACTGGATGTAATTAGTGTAACAAAGTACATGTATATATAAGGAAAGGGTTAGGGAAGGCAAAATCTTCCTTGATAAAGAATTTTATGTAGTTGTCACTCTGTTGTCATTTAGGGGGTTGAAGTCTTTTCTTTGTGCAAAACCTTCTTAATCCCATGTTTGTGTGGAGAGAATGAATAAAGTATTACAGTAAGTTAATGCAGTAAACAAAAGAGAGGAATAATTATAGTGACTCCAAGTAAGAAAAAGTGAGTAAGATACGAAGCTTTCATATGCTGAGATTTTTATTCATTAAGAATGAGTTGAGGACGAATGGATTTATGTGAGTTTTATTAATTTTTTCTAGTACACTGTACCTTCATTGATTTGGATCATTATAATTCATATTTCGTCTTAATTTATATATTTAAAAAAATGAAATAAACGATTTGAATTCAGAGTAAATCCGAAATAACTGAGTGGTTATATCGAATTAAAGAGGGTATTGTGTACTGGGGTTTCCTGTTCACTTTTACACATAATACTCAGTACATTTGTCTTACCTCATTCTCCATTTAAATGGAAATTGCAATGTGCTTAATGTATAATTGGCTAGGCCTAAAGCTTTTGTTTCACATAATATCAAGTACAATGGTATAAACTTTAGTTTATTGTACATTAATAGATTTATTAAAGTTTGTGAGGTGTGATAAATAGTTTGTTATATGCATTATCGATTGTTTTATATTGGTGACAGAGAATATTACTTGAGCTAGAGTTTCAAAATACTCAGTACTTACCAGAAAATCCTGAAAGCAAGATAATGAAAATAAATGATTCATGGTTATAATTAATTGGTGAATAGGTTATGAGATTAAAGTTAATTCTGTGGTCAAAGTATTAGTGTATTAATCTTACATATAATTGATGTATACTGTATTAACAATCAAAACTGTATGACATACAGTATTTGATTGTGGTTTTTATCTTCTTTTCCACAGGAGAAAAAAATGGGGATAATTCTAAGGAAACCTCTGGTTCTCCAAGTACTGTGGTTACCCCAGTTTTGTTCTCTCCTATCCTCACACCAATGCACAGCACTCCTCTTCATCCATCTCCTCAAACTCAGTCTCCACAGCCACAGTCTCCAAGATCAGAGTCACCTGCTCCAAAGGAAAGGACCATTAGGTCTAACACACCAAAGCTAAACCCCATGGTAGAATCCACAGGGGTTATGACCAAGCATGCCATTTTTCAAGAGCAAAATAAAGTACCATTTGAACTGAAGTTAAATATCACTGACTCAGAACTTGTAGTGGTAGAGAATACAGCTGTATGGGACACCAGTGCTGTTATACTCAGGGTAAATATTTCATCTTGTATTCTATAAGTGCAATGTGCAATATGAGATCCTTAAACTGTTTTTTTTTTTTCAGCAGTTGGAGGATGACGAAGAATACCATGTATAGTGCTTTCTGATTTTCTTCCCCCAAAATAAGTCTGCCTCTTCTCTTCTTCATGTCAGCCTCATTTTTTGCATTTATCATAAAAAATAAATTGTAAGACCAAGAGCATATCAAATGGTATCAGAGAAATGACGTCAAAACATGTGCTTTGGCAGCATTTATTCTTAATTATGGCTGCCCTGTGTGGTAGCAAGAAATTTTTGAAAGAGATAAAAAAAAATAATAGAAAAAATAAATAAAATATATACAGTTGTACCCCGATTTACGCGGTCAATTGAACCCACAGGGTACCGCGTTAAGTGAAATCCGCGTAAATGGAACAACAGAACATATGGGATTAATTCCAATAGAGACTGGCCCGACCCCCAAACTCCACTTTTTGACGACACACAACTATATTGTAGTAAAAATTTTATCTTAACTTTATGATGGTATGAACAAACAAGTAATATAGAAGAGGTTAGGTTAGGAAAAATAAAGGTTAAGTAAGGAAAAATAAAGGTTAGGTTAGGAAAACTAAAAGTTAGGTGTAACACTTATGTTAGTAGAAGACACACACTGCGCAACCTTACAGCGCGGCTTGCCCAGGCAGAGGGAGGAAGGAGAGGCGGGAGCAGCGAGGCAGGCGGGAGCAGCAGGTGGCGGGTGGGGCAAATCTAAAAATAGTGTCTCGAGCCGGACACTCTGCGCGTATATGGGTAGATGAACCTCGTTAAGTGAAAGTTCGGTTCTGGCGAGGCACTGCGTATATGAGAAATCGTGTTAAGTGAAACCGCGTAAAGCGGGGTACAACTGTAGTATACTAAGCAAGAGATTTTTAGTTGCTCCAATCAGTCTCTGAATACCAATACTAACTGGGAGAACTTTTTGGTTGGCCTAGCCAATTCAGATCCAGCTTAAGGTTAATGCTTGATTACCCTTGTTATATCTGAATTAATTATATAGAATCTCCATTTTTACTTCTCATCAGAGTACTGCTGTGGTAAGTTATCGGCCACAGCATCAGGAGCGGCCACTATCATGCAACTTGAATCAGTGCGAGTTATACTCATGCATCCTTGGACTTGAGGATGATACGGCTCTATCCATCATTGACCCGGTCACAATCAACATAGAAGTTAGTGATAGACTGGGCCATAAACAGCTGGTGGATATCTCAAATGTATCCATGTCAGTTCAGCACACTGTTGAAGTAAGAACTACTACTATTTTTTATTGTTATTTTTTTTTTGTATGTGGGTGCATTTGTGCACATGGGTGTGTGTGTGCACATGTGTGTATGTACATGTGTGTGTGATCCTTATAGTGCATTGGTTAAGTGATTATAGTGCTTGCCTCCTCTCTCAAGAGTTGCTGGTTCAATGCCAGGGTAATTCCAGTCAACTCAGCTGTAAATGGGTACCAAACTATATACAAGGAGTAAGGTGTCAAATGTATTGCCAGCTATACAGCCTTTTTGCCTGTTTAAGGCTTAGTGTATGGTACACAGCTGTATCCACTTAATCTCTAATAGGTATTTATGTCTATGGGACTCACTTTTACTTCTCACCTTAGGCTTCCAAAAATTTGGTGTAACAAATTTGTCAATATTGGCCAGTATTCCATATATTTAATGGGAAATTATGTACAGTGGATGAATAGTTTATTAATATGATAATATTCTGGAACATAGTGTAAACCCTCGATAACTCGGCACATATGGGACTCTGGCCTTGCCGAGTTATCCTAAATTCCATCTTATCGAGGCACTTCGCCCCTCCTACGAAAGTACAACAATAAAAAATTATCAACCCATATAGGTGTACAGGTAATTACTAAATGTAAAAAAGTAACACTTAACAGCACTGCAGGCAAAGATTGAAGCATCATAGTCAGTGACACAGAGATATGATAGATGACACAGAGGCATGGTAGGTGATGCTGGTGGCCAGATATGCCGAGATTTCCCAGATAATTTTATATATATCGGCGTTTCCTGAGTTATACTGTAATACATTCCGAGACCTTATCCATGCCGAGTTATATGAAATTCTGAGTTATCAAATGCCGAGTTATCGAGGGTTTACTGTAGTAAGGCTACTGTATATTTTGCATGTTACATGGATTATTATGGAGCAGTTTGCAATTAATTTTTTTTTTAGGTAATAATGCATCAATTGAACATCCGCCTCAGTTACCATGACATGAAGATGTTCCAGCAAATTCTCGAGTCGGTGCCAAAGCAAAGAGAAGTAGCTAAGAAGCCCATAATGTCTAAGGAGATGACTCAGCCAGCAAACTTTCAAGGTATGTGTTTTGTATGTAACTGTGTTTGAAGATAACAATAATAATATTTTGTTTGTTGACATCATTGCAAATGTCTTGTGTAAAGTATAATTTTGATGTGCTTGCAACATGATGTTACCATTCATTTACTGAGAATATGGATCCCAGTTTACTTGCATGTCCAATCTTAGTCATCACAGTGCTCATAATTGTACTGTGATCCATGGAATTAGTGTTGCAGCAACTGGGTCAGGTGATTATCATATTAAATCCAAATTACAAAATGTCTATACACCAACCAAATTATTACTGTATGTCCATATTATAATGGGATAGATGGGTAGTCTTTGATAACCTCATGGAAATTGCAACCCTGCCTTACCAGTTTTTCCCAGCCTGTGGGTTGGGAAGGATATCCATCCATGAAACTGCTTCAATATGCC
Organism: Homarus americanus; assembly: GCF_018991925.1. Lineage (NCBI taxonomy): Eukaryota > Metazoa > Arthropoda > Malacostraca > Decapoda > Nephropidae > Homarus > Homarus americanus. Next base: position 5,699,341 of record NW_024732440.1, on the reverse strand, counting down.
TAATGGCAGCCTGATCACAAAAGTTATGTCATCCTTTGGTCTGTGCTGCATTTTCTTGGCAGGTGCCCTGAGTTTGCAGGGGGGTTCCTGTTGTGGTTTTACCCAACAGCTGTCATTAGGTAATCATTGCTAATCCATGCAAGCATGAAATGTGGCTGTAGAATGTTGATGATGATGAACTCAGTCCAAGAATTTTGTTATTTCCTTCCTCGAATCTGTTGTGATTGGCCCTATATTCTGTGGCTATCCATCTCTCTTCCTGCTCTACCTCACTTCCCACAAATTAAGCCTTACCTGGTATGATGTGATTGAAAATGTAAATAATATGTTCACTTGCTCTTATTTAACATGGAATTTAATTTAAACATATCTATATATTTTATTTGAAATAACTCACCATTATGCAAATTTAAATGCATAAGGGCTTTTATATCCACCCTCCCCTTCCTTTTTACCACCATCATTCTCCTTCCAGTCAATGTAAGCAACACATTATCACCTCGCATGCTTAAACACTATGGTGCCTCACATATTATTTATCCCTGGGCTTCGGGCAAAGGTCGGTATCCTCCCCCCCTCCCCACACACACGCACACACGGGGTATATTCGAGAACATTTAAAAACAATTCTAGTCTTACAAACTGGCCATGCATGATATAAACAGGAATAAATACATGTCCTTACCACATGTTGGCAACATAGGGGTTAGGAAGAGTTGAGAATGTTCATGAAGTGGCATGTGTGTGACGCAGTAGTAACGAGGTAAACAACACTAATTTGTAGGCAGTATGAAGTACAGGACACTTTACTGTGTTATTACTATTTATGCTATTAACAATCTATATTGCTACTTCAGTAATTGATCACGATACTAGACCTGGGGTTGGGGGGGGTAGAAACACATGGTGAACCGAGTCAAGTCGAAGGGTGAGATCTCTACATCATAAAAGCTGAGAAGCTGCTAAGAAAAGACTGGGAGGCTGTCATGTGTGGGTGAGTGAAAGATAATTACCTACTTGGCACCATAATCTAACCAGGCCTGCCCTTTTTATTCAAATTGGCCCACGAAAGATCAAAACATCATATGATGTGACCCGAGGCTCTACAGACACACGTCGTATAACATAACCCAAAGCCTAGGGGTTAATTATAGGAATATAAATTTAAATCGACCATACCCTTGTAAATATGACTTGCCACAACCACAACAAAGCTGCATAATGGAGGTCTTCTTGGGTGTCATAACAGTACCTACTGCAGCTGTGTGTTCCAACAAGGATGACTACATAATGTATTATCAACTGCATTTAAAGAATTGAAGATTTCTGTTCACCTTCAGGCCATACAACCACTGTTTTTGTATAAAGAACAGTAAATAAGTAGGGTAGTATTAGTCTATAAACATTAATTTAGAGATACTATAATTTGATCACATACGAACATTTATAAAATAAATATATGATAAGTAAGTAGATGCCTTCCTTAAAAGGCAAAGTCCTTGACTTTTCCTTATGGCTTATGATTTTTGATCGTAGCTGTTTCCTCTCCTTGCTCTTGGACCTTGGAGAGTACCATCTCATTGTGTTAATTATCTCATAACTGTTTTTGCTGGAAAAATAGTTGTAATGAATTTTTTGTATTGCAGTATAACAGTGCATGAGGTATCATCATATTATGTCATGGGCGTACTGTACATTATTGTTATCTTTGAGAGCTCACAGAACTTCCTCGTAATTCCATACCGGGTATTTGTTTGTTCTCTGCATTTGTGTCTAATTTATTCTGCACACAAGAAAAAACTTTTATTTCTCATTTTAATCACATTCCTCCTTTTCATCCAAGAATTGGATTACTTATGTTTAGTCTCTCTTTAGCCCTCTTACTTGGTGCTGTTAATCTTGTATTCTTTTATTTTCTTACTATTATCCTTCATGCATTCTTGTCTCCTTGTGTATCTTCATATCATGTCTTGAGTAATAAGAACTTGGTGTATAATATACTGTAATCGAGCATTCCCTATATAAACTTTTACTTCAGTGTCAAGTCTCCCCGCTTTTGTTCCTGAAGAGGGTTAATTATTTCAATTTTCATGATGTCAAGATTATTTCCCTAATTGTTTTATTTCCCAGTAGAGTAGTAGTGAGTGACAGATGATACACTACACAAAGGACTAGAGTTTTTTCATCATAATCTTCATTGAAGGTTTACTTTTTACATGTTTTGAATTACCTTTCTCGAATCCTTTCAAAACACACACACACAAAAAAATCTTCATGGGATACTTCTGTAAATATGTGTATAAGCTTTGATGATCATAGTTTATTACATGAATTTCTTGCATCTTGGATTTTTCATACAGCCCAAGTTGACAAGTTATCTGCTCTTGGATTCTGTCAAATGGACTGCAAACATGCTTTGGAGAAGTGTGAGGGAAGGCTTGATGATGCAGCTCTCTGGCTAACACACAATGCTCAACCAGTACCTGCAGCCACTGTCACACCAGCAGACATAAACAAAAAGGGTGCCATCAACCTCCATGCATTAGAGATCAAGACAGGAAGTGTGAACATATGTGTTATTGATGACTGTGGGGACTGTGATGTGCCTTTGCTGGAATTTTCACTCTCTCACCTTGGATTGAAGCAGGTGAAGACATGAATTTTACATATTATTACCTTGTATTTAGTACACTTGGAGCTTATCCTCTTGTAGGTAGTTCAGTCATTGCAACACTGCTGCTTGTTATTATAGTTGTCTGGACACAGCAGTAAAACTTGAGTATATTGTGAATACTGTATATCTAAATCCAAAAAGTGGTTTTGTATTTTATTTAGTAAAATATGTGTTCACAATACATAGTTCTTAATAATGAACTAACCAGTAGAAAGCAACTTTCCTTTTACTAGAGAATATAGGAGGTAATTTACAGAGCTCCTTTAACATGTCTTTCGCTTCTGAGATACAGGGGTTAAGTCCACTAAGGGCTGGGCACTTGGTGATGACCTGTTCAAATCAGAGGTGTGTAGAGGACATGGGAATGGCATCCAACACATGAGAAGAAAGTGATGAGCTATGCTTAATTGCTGCTTATCTAGTTAATTCGGGTAGTGTTAGGTATACATACAGGGCATCCTCGCTTAACGTCGGGGTTACGTTCCTGAAAATGCAAAGTTATGCGAAACAACGTTAAGCGGATCAATTTTCCCCATAAGAAATAGATAAAATACGGGAGTTACGTTCCCCAGTCTCCCTTTGCCCCATGAAAAAAAGATACATATACAGAAAGTCATTGCCATTTCTATAGAAAATAGTATATAGAACTACAGTACTAAGTTTGTATTGGTACTCACTGATGGGCGGAGGTGGTAGAGCGAGTGTGTGTGTGGTGGGTAGTGGAGCGAAGGAGGAGGATGGTGTGAGCGGAGGAGGAGGGTGGAATCTGAGGAGGGCGGGTGAGGAGGAGGGTGGGAGTGGAGGAGGGCGGGTGAGGAGGAGGGTGGCGAGTCACTGAGACTGCGGCTGCCTCCTCCTCCTCCTGCTCTGACTGGGGCTCTTCCACCGCTGCTTGCTCCTCCTCTTCTTCCTCCGTTGATGTTTGCTCCATCTCCATTGTTGGCGGGAATGTCTCAGCAGCAACCGTATCGAACTGGCAGCTTCACCAGTCATCTGTATGTTATGGAAGTTATACTGACGCTTAAATCGTTGAAACCAGCCTCAGCTGACCGTAAAGGGCTCTTCCTTCGATCCTCCGCCCTGTTCTTCCTTTAAGTCGTCAAACAAGGATCTGACCTTATGCTGGATAATCATAAGGCTCACAGGGGCATTGCATTGATTCTGGTCCTCCATCAGCATTGCCAGCATCTTTTCCACCTTCTTTATCACAGTGCTTTTAGTACGAGTCGTCTTAGTAGCACTCGGAGAAAAACCATTTCCAGCACTAACCTTAATCTTGTCAGCATTGGTCCAGAGAGTACGCACTGTTTTGGGTGTTATAACAAGCACAGCTGCTATGTCCACAGCATGTTCCCCTTTTTCAAATCGGATTAATACATCCTTTTTGGTAGCAATGGTAATGGTCTTACATTGCCTCTTCACTACACTAGCATCAATAGCACTTGATGGGCATTTGGAAGCCATTTTGAATGGTTAGAGTACAGTTTTAGAGCAAAAGCACTTAAGTACACACGAATTATGTGAAGTTGTATCAGAGACTAGCTTGGCGTCGCTTGGGGATGCTGTGACGTTCCGCGAGTGAGGGCAGCTCGCCGAGCTGAAAGAGTGTAGTGGTGCTAAACAAGAGCGGGCGATGCGCCGTAGAAAGTAGTCTGTGACGATGCAAATCGACGTAGTATCGGATCACCGTGACGTTAAATGAATTTTGGGTCTCTAAAGTTCAGCGACATAGTACCAAAACAACGTTAAGAGGGACGACGTTAAGCGAGGACTTACTGTACTACATGTACTGTAAATAGCCCACATTTATATAAGTACTACTGTCAATATGTTGACAGAAGCTATTACATTATCAGTATGTCTTGTAGTATGTAGCCTTTGATGGACATATTGTAGCTCTTTTATGTTGGTGACACTACCTTGTTTGAGAGAGCGGAAGTGTGTGTATGAGTTAGTGTACAATATTTTATAATTTATGGATGTGAAAACAAAGATTCTTGCATATTAAAGAAGTCATGATGTGTACTTTCCAGGACTGGTATGGGAAGGGCTCTGCAAGTTGCTCCCTCTCCGCGAATTACTATAACCGCGCTCTCTCAGGCTGGGAGCCATTTTTGGAACCTTGGTTGTAAGTTTTATCTCAAATTTATTGTTGTTTTTTTTACTTAGGATTTGTATTAAAGTCTTAATCTTGAGTTTTAATAAGGGTTATGTAAAGATTAATAAAATTATTTGATAAAATAAACACTTTTGAAAGTTGGAAAATATAATTTGTCTATATTAAGTAAACATAATTGCCCTGATAGGGAAAAAATGAAGGTTTAAATAAAAAGGAAAAGATTTGCTCACTCAATACAAAGGTGTAATCAGATTTACTGTATGCCAAATGAAAGCCACGAACAATGGGAGGTAAGCGACTACTTATTTGACTAGGTGGGAGGTTGAGGGGATTCATGGCATTATTGCATACACCAGATTTGAACTAGTTTTTATTGTTGTTTCATTAACATATACGTATGTGTGTTTATTTATTAGTCCTTAAGAGTGACTAAGCTTTTCTATTATAAAATGCCACTGGAATGACTAAGGAGAATATAATTTACATTGCTGGAATTCTCATAAAATAGTGATTAATTTGAATATAAACATGCAATAGTTTGCACTAGACAAAAAATTTAGTAATCAATTTGCACATTATTTTGATTACATGTACAGTACAGCTTTGCCCTTAGGACAGTGTGTGCATGTAAATGAGTCAAAATATATGAATAAAGTTACATAATCGAGCCAAAAATATTGGTTGAAAAACTTTATATAGACAGAGCTTGGATAGCTAAATTTTAGAATGACCAATAATTTTAATATAGAAAATGCAAAATTATTCAAGAACACAACCTTCTTGATATTTAATCCACTGGAAACGAATGTAAACATAGAACAGATTACTGTATTGGCGGACTAGCCTATCAGCTGATGCTCACAACAAAAAGTGTTTGTCGTAAGGATTTTGTTAACCAAAGTTTTGTTCGTTAACCAAATTTAAGATCCTTATAGGAGCTAATTTGTTAACCAAATTTTTTTTAATCGAACCGTTCGTTAACCGAGGGACCACTGTACAATGTACAGTATTTTATTTTTAATTTGCCCAAAAACAAAAGGATAAGCTGTATCAGACAGAAGGTATTGCTTTCCTGACCCTTCATCCTTTCCCTCTCTCTTGCAATGTTTTAAGGTAATGAAGAATATCAATAAGACACAAACCATTTATTATAATGAATAAACAAATGAAAAGGATATCAAGATGAAAATAATGAAAACAAAATTATTATTTTCATTTTATGATAATGGAAACTGGAAATTATTTTGTTTAATTCCATGTAATAATCTTAAATTATAAATAAAACTTTGTATAGTAGCAACTTGCTCCGCAGAACCCTGAAGCACCTACAGATAGACTGGTAGTGGTTTTATGGTGAAACTTCCTTATAAAGGACTTCTATATAATCCGTTAGATGTAAGTTTCAAATCTAACGGTCCCTCGGTATAAGGGACTTTAATCCCTCAATGGTTCGTTAGATGGAGGTTTCACATCTAATGGTCCCTCAATATAATGGACTTTCCTCTCCATGTACAGTAGTCCGTTAAATAGAAGTCTGATGAACGTAAGTGGCCAGATAGTTTCACAGGGTTGAGACGAATTGACTGTTCTCATCATTTACTTTAGCCCTAGTAAATTAGTTTATATAAATGAACTAATAATCGATTACCATTGGATTTTAACAATTAACAAGAAGTAACATTCAGTTAAACGAGGATATTTAAAGTAATAAATAAGTTAAACATGACGTATCAAACGGGGACTGGTTCCCACGCTTTGTGTCAAGATGTTGCCTGTGGCATGGGACACAGTTAGAGCTGTATACATAACCAGAGAAAGAACAAGTCTGACAAGATTCAAGATATTGGGTTTTACTTATATGTTCCGTTTAAGTACCTCGATGCTTCAATGAACAGCTGGTTGAAGTCTTCATAGAATTTCATTTTAACATATTCATTAATAATTGTGTGTGTGTGTAAGCAATACTTACCACAGAGACTGAGACTTAATAGGGTTTGGCTTAGGAGGAATGGGTATTTGAATCGTGGAAACACTGCCGGTATCTTTCGATGTACTGTAACGGTTCTTAAACGTTTGATACCACCCATGACTTGCTGTGAAGTTTTGGTTGCACTCATCTCCTGCCTACTCTCTCAGGCTTTCAAAAAGGCTTCTTGCCTTAGCTTGTATGGTTAGAAGGTTTAAGGGTACACTTTTTTGCAGCTGATCTTCCATCCACATCACAAGTAATTTTTCCATCTCATGAAGAGGACCTTGTCTTTTTTTCATTATTATTGTTCCCTTTATAGGTGCTGATCCTTTCACTACCTCACGAATTCATTCCTTGTCCTTCAAAATTGTTGATATCGTCGAGTGAGAGAAGCCAAGGTTGCGTGAAATGGTTGATACAATTTTTCCATTTTCATATTGCATTTTTATTTTAATTTTCATCTCAAAAGTAATTGACTTTTCATCTCAAAAGTAATTGACTGTCTCTTTTTCTTCTCAGCACCACGAGAACTCTCACTTTTAAAGGGAATTAGAAACAAAAATTTTGTCAGTACACAGTGCGATGACTAATGATGGCCAAACACCAACTGAGCGCGCTACGGCGTGGATGCTGTACACCACGAGGCGGCCCAGCCCACGCTGTCGTACGGGACGGAAACATTTCGGTACTAGAAAATATGTAATGTGAAAAATATTTTATACGACCACGTCGGTCGTATGTCCGGGTTGTCATAAGTCGAGTATTTCGTAAGTCGAGGAGTACCTGTACTTCCTTCATGACAAAAAAAAATTTTATTGGTGCAGGGAGTGAAAAACACAGGGAAGTATAGGTTGCCTTGAGTTACAATAATTCATACAAGCAGAAGTCAGGCACCCAATTTAAAAGTTATGGCACAGAAAGATTTTGATTACAGGCAGTCCCCGAGTTATGAACACCCACACTTACGATTAGATCCCATATATTCATCACAAAAAATCTGTAACTAAAATCCCAGTTTTACATAACTTAAATGTTGTTTACGGTTTGCGGTTTCGACTTTGCAGTTCATTCCCTAAAAAATAATAATAATGAGATAAAAAAAAAGTAGTTCTATATTACATAAGCAGCTCCTTCCATTCTCATAATCTTCCTCTGAGTGACACCATTATACCAATAAATACACAAAGAAATAATACTTGTATAAGTTGTCTTGAGACAGGCTTGCTGGCTGGTCAGCTGTTTGCATATGTAAACAAACTTAATAACTCATCTGGGATTTAGTGTGGGATTTTTCTCTGGAAAATTTATTAGTTTTTTATAATATTTCATTAACGTGGCCCCAAATTAATCTGAATAAAATGGGAATTATGGTGAAATTGCATACTGTTGTTGTATAGGGGTGGGAAATTTCCGTTGGCTCTGTATTAGCCCGTCTCATGGCAATAACAATGATATAAATTTGGGTTAATACATTTAGTTTATATAATACAATCACCCCACGGTGACTTAACTCAGTCAAGCTGAGCCCTGTCCTTAACTAACACTCACAGCTTGCAGTGTTAATTACCATGGGGTGATTGTATTATATAAAATAAAAGTAGTAACCCAAATTTATATAATTGTTATTGCCATGTGACAGGGGCTAATATAGCTCCATGCACCCAGCTGCCCTATTCTATCACACACAATTCCCTCTCCATTGAATTTGTTCTTATTTTATACTTATTGTACCATAATATATTGTATGTTTCCATTGTCTTATTACTGCTTTTCACCATTGTATGTGTATTTAAAGAAAACATACCGGTACGGTCGGTTTTATGGGCGACTCAAATATCTCAAACATAATGTTCAAACTGGTTCAGTGCACCTATATAATAGTATAGTACAATATTTATGGTACAGTAATACCCCGATTTACGCGGTCAATTGAACCCGCGGAGTAGTGCGTAAAACGAGAAACGCGTAAATGGAATAACAGAACATATGGGATTAATTGAAATAGAGACTGGGCCGACCCCCAAACTCCACTTTTTCCGACACAATACCAACATAATACCTACGTTGTAGTAAAAATAACATCTTAATTTTATAATGGTATGCGCACACAATTAATATTTAAGAGAAATACAGTTGCCAGGTTAATGTCCATTCAAATAATGGACTCAACTCCCCCCTCTTCCAACGCTCACTGGCTCCTTCCTCTCTGAGAAATGTTTGGGTGAAACACTAGATTTTAAGGTATAGTAATAAATAATACCTCAGACTAAAGTTAGGATAATATTACTGAATTGACATTGCTGGATTCAGTTGCAAGGCCAGGAATGTTTTGAATATAAACGTCATATATTTTGCACAAAAGATAAAATTTTGGCTTTGTAATCAAAATTCTTTAATTAGATTTAAAATATGTATGTCTAATGCAAATTCCATGATGTTTATATTTAAAATAATCAAAATCTTATAGGAATTCCAGCAATGTAAATTATATTCTGGCCGGGTAATTTGTTTGAATTTTATGAGCTAAAACAAATATCTTCGGTAAATAAACAAATTATTATTCACCCAAACACTATCTGTCAATCAAAATACCCCACCTCCGCTCCCCCCCTCTTCCCACGCTCGCTGGGTCCCTCCCTCCCTACCCATCACCGCCCACCTTCCCTCCCTACCAGAGAAATGTTTGGGAGAAAACAGTATATTTACATTTTTAGTAATAAATAATACCTCAGACTAAAGTTAGGATAATATAATTGACATTTCTGGATTCCTTGCAGGTCAGGGAATATTTTGAATGTAAACTTCATATATTTTGCACAAAAGATAAAATATTTGCTTATTTTCATGATCTCCTTAAATTACATCTAAAATTTGTATGTCTAATGCAAATGTTAAGATGTTTATATTTAAAATGATCACCATCTTTTAAGGATTCCAGAATATAAATTATATATTTTATGAGCTAAAAACATATATATCTTCAATAAATAAACAAATTATACTTCACCCGCGTAAATGAGTAAATTCACTGCGTAAATCGGGCATCCCGGTTCTGGCAAGGTACCACGTAAGTGACCAAACTCGTAAACGAGAACAGCGTAAATCGAGGTTCAACTGTACCGGGTATTGTATATTGCTGTAAGTATATTTCACTGTTTTATTAATGCTATTCACCATTGTACATGTTCTTAAAGAAAAACATACTGAAATACCATATACAGTTGTGTTTATGGGTGACTCAAGTATCTCAATCATATATTACTATGGCCACTATACTATTTATAGATTTTGACAGTTCACGAAGGCTGGGGGTCTGTTGAACCTGACCCCTGTGAATGAGTTACATATGGGATACTGTTGTTTTGCATGGTCAAGGTTGTGCTTTAACCTAATCTAACCTATGGAATTATTCTGTTACGACTTATGGACAGGGTCCAAGAATGTAAGCCATCTGTAATGGGACTGCCTGTGTATAAATGTTTTCAGTTGTTGTCATTAAAGGGGTAAAAAGTGTAAACATTGTTAAATCTTGGCATTTTTTACCAAAATAGTATAAAAAAAATTCAGAAATAATTGTTTTAATTTTTTCTGCTGATTGCAAAGTGGTGAGGACTCAGAATCAAAAGCAAACACAAACTCTCTTTGTTTACTGCCATTGAGTTATTTCTAATTTTATAACATATTTTACTATGAGCCTATTTTTTTTTTTTTTTTTTAGGTTGCTCTGTATCTTCACACAGTCAATGGTCTTCCACCACCAGCATACTTATCTCCTAGAACAACTCAATAATTTGCTTTCTAATCATTCAGATTCATTGCTACTTACTGAATATCTATCCCTCACTCTTAACTTGCATATCTCACCTCATAAATTCACAGTTCTTTTTCTTCCATTTTCCCTCCTACCATTCATCTCAGAATTATACATTCTTTTCATAACTTTCACTTGCCATTCCTTCAATGTGTCCATTCTCAGTCCAATGCTTCTTTTATCTTTTATTTTTGTTCTCTGGACCCTATGTACCCTACATAATACTCTAAAACACAGCTATTGTACATAACTATTTTGTTCTACTCTTTCAAGCAACTTGTCCTTTCCCAGAATCACATGCTGTCTCACTCTCTGTATATACAAGCACACTGATGCTTCTTAGATATCAATCCCCTTCACTTCTATTGCATCCTTAACTCCATCCTTCTTTTTATTAATGTTTCATTGTTAATGTAAAACTGAAATGATATACAGTAGAGGATTTGTAAGGATTACTTAAAGTAATTAGACCTTAAGCTTGTCTTAAATAATTAAATTTATTTGATTTGTTCATTGCTAGTTGGAGTAATTATCCTGTGATAATTTTAAGGCTTGTTCATTCCATTTTCTTTTAGGAACTCTAGGATGGATGAAAGGAATGTTTTCATTAAAATTATAGAATGTTTGTATACATTGTATGTTTCCTGCAGATGTCAAGCTGACTGGGACAAGAGCCTATCCCGTGATCTAAATGGAGAGCGCTTAACTTTAACTGTAATGACCAAAGATACTGTAAATGTAAACATCACCCAAACACTCCTGGAGCTTTACCGTATGGTTAAGAATAATTGGACTTCAGATTATTACAATAGAGAAAGGTAAGAGTATAAGTGTAGCTTATACAAACTACTTGTTCAGCAGGAATTTCATATAAAGTCTGTAGGAACTTTCCACAACTATCATCAAAAATTTTATTGCAGTAAACTCAATCTAATCCAGACTACAGTAATTGGGGGAGAAGGCCTGTACAGTTAGGCCGAAATTCTGGGTTGGGTGGAGGTCCGTATTATCTATATTTTGTTTGTTGGGGGGTTGGGTCCAAACCCAAGCTACTTGAGAACAATGAACCTGCTGTATTTTTTTGCCTAGACTTAACACCCTCTAGGTTATTATACATCACATGAACATTAATTTGGTTGCTTAGGGGTTTAACATGTGAAAAAGGGTTAATATTTCCTCAGTCTCATATGCTTTTGGCAGCTTAACTGCTTAGCGAGTTTGATGAGTCACCGTCACTGAGTGGCTGGTGCTGCAGGGAGCTTTCATATGCCTGGCAGCAGTGTGTATTTTCACTGCTGTGACACTGCTTTGATTGATTTTTTTTCCTTTTTTTTAAGGGAAAATTTATTGATAGGACTTATTAAAGTATTATATTACAATCTGTATATTTTATTAGCATTATAAGTGTTTCACAAATGTATTGTAATGTAAAAGAATCAGTTGTAACTAAGATCTCGAACAAAAGAACCTTAAGCACTGCATAACCATTGTTTATATTAAAACATTATTTTTTATTTACACAGGTTGGAGGTAGAGACTAGTACGGTTTCAAGTGAGGATGGCTGTAAGGGAATAGTGGTTAGTCCTCAAGGTTATCGCAGACGATCTCCTTTCATACCCTTTGCTCTTAAAAATGATACTGGCTGTGACCTCACCTTTGCCACCATGACTGCCACACCAGACAGGCAGGTTATCTCCTCAGTGTTATGGATATGTGTAATAATGTTTGTCTCTTAAGCATTTTGCATTTCACAGATAATTTATCTGTGCAAGTGAATGTCTTCATTGAATTAAATAATTTATTTATTTTTTATTAATTTATTTATTTATACACTGTATTTTCCAGTATGGCTGATATGGAAATTTTAACTCGAAGCGATATGCCAAAGATGGATTGGATACATGTGCCTGCAGGAAGCACTGTTCCCTTTTCCTTCGAAGGCCGGGGAAAACAACGCCATCGTGACACTCATGAATTGAAAGTTCATCAGTTATTAGTACAAGTGGATGGATGGCAGCCAATAGGACCAGTTACTGTGGATAAAGTTGGCATTTTCTTCAGATTAGCTTCTTCATTACCTTCAACTTCTTCTACACTAGTAAGTGGTACTGATTAAACCTAAGTGGTCATATTTTTTTTTAGTTCTTTCCTTTATTTCTGCATTTCTTGTTTGCCAATTTCATGTTCAGTGCAAGTTAAGCAAGAAAAGTGTCTTATAAATGTTTTCACAAATGTTTATTTTCATTTTAATGAGTTAATGAAAATATTTGCATGTTGGTTCAATCATTGCATGAAAATAAGCATCTGAGGCCTTTCAGAAACAACTTAACATTTTTTTTAAGCTTATGGTCCTGAATAGGGTACAGTGATGGAGAATTTTAGGGTTTAGGAGGTATTAAGATTTAAGGGTGTATGAGCGATAGAAGTCGAACTGTTATTGTAGTACAGTTATTTATTTTTAGTTTCAAGTCTTTGACTTTGTAGGGTTTTGAGCACTATTGAATTCTTTAGAAGTACTTGTGGTGTTTTGGGAAAAAATAACAGCTATTATTATACAGTATATTATTATTTTATATTACCCACAGAATTGTGAGTTACCAAGTGCCCGGATTATAATGGCAGTTACACTTGATGGTTCAGCCCGCAAACTAGTAACTATCAGATCGGCTTTGCTTCTCACAAATCTGTTGAATTGTCCAGTTGACATCCGCTTGGAAAATTCTGCTGTACGACTTGGAGGTAAGGCTTTATTGATGTGCATGTATATTATGAAATATTCTTTGATTTATCAGTACAGTAGCTGTTAAGGATAAATAACTGATTGAGATATAGAAAATTTAATGTGTCCCTGTTCTTTAATTTAAGAGAGAAAGTAAGGATTGTGTTAAAAATTATGAAAAACTAAGCATGAGACTTGAGGAATTAGAGGAATTAATTGTAATAGGAACATATACAGCCCCTTTTTATATGAGTAATTAAAGGTCAGATCATGTAAAATTAATATTTTTACCTTCAGATGACATCACATTTACCTTTATCAAAATTTTATTACACCATCAAGCAGTACATTTGGCAAAGTAACCATTATTTGCTGGATCTGACTTATTTCTTAGAAATGGTAGCCAGTATAAGATGAATTTTGTTTTCTGTCTTACCAAACTGTATGAGAGGTCTAATTGCAGTAAAAAGGTGTAAGTAAAACTCATAACAGTATTTTTGTCAACACAGGTTAAGTACAGTCAAGCTAAGTGAATCAACATGTACTTATTGCTCGAATGCTTCATGCATAATTAATTTTCTTGGTTAATTTGTCAATGTGTTTTCCATCTATACTCATTCTTTACACTTTTATCTTACTACACATGGTCTTGTGCCACTCTCTACTGTAATCCACTAACTTATTCATAGACATTAATGACTCACTCACAAATTTAGATTATCAGATACAGGTATTTTTATCTACCTTTCTACTTCTTCAAGATTTTGTTTATGCCACAGTACATAATAATTTTGATAGATTGTTAAAAGACACTGAAGGGTTACCTGCAGATTCTAGAGAAGGAAACATATTAGAAGTGACAGAAAGGATGTACATGATAGAAATAAGTAGGATGAAACAGATACAGAGTACTGTATAAACAACCCAATCACAAATATGAAGTAAATAGTGAATATTCTGAGGTAGAGTGGGAAAAACCAAGAAAGAGTTGGAAGATTGCCCTCACAGTAAAGAAAATGGATATCCAGGAAGCAGTATTGTTAGTGAATGACCATTGAGCTTGGCATTAAAAGTTACAGGAAGATGGACATGAGATAAAGGAGGATACTAAGTTATGTGAAATGACAGGGATAAATTAATAAATATGTTGTGGCCTTGTGGAAGGAGAACACCTTATCAGAACAAATCTGTTACTACAGTAAGAGTGAATGAGTAGCAAAAAATGATGAAAATGTGTGCTTGTTTGCTATTCTGGTCAGCCTGCATTATAACGTGGTGAGTTATTTTTATTTCATAATACAGCAAATCCTTCACGATGTGCAGATTTTCAGTTTGCAATTTGCCATTGACCTAAAGTATAGATTGTGGTCATTGCATACAAGACTTGCACTTTCCAAAAAACATTGTATTACCATAAACTGCCATTATACTCAAGGTTGCATTCCTAAGGGGTCAGAGTAAATGTTTAAATTGCACTTAAAGAAAAACAAACTAAAGTGCTGTACAGGAACCCCTCGTTTAGCATTCTGTCTCGCTTAACATTAGTCAAATTTTGGTTTAGTAATAACTTGACTCACTAGGAAAGGAGAAAAACTAGGGATAAGATGGCCTGTGAGATGGCATGTTGCCATTACTACATGTAATGAAACTAATAGTTGTGGAATAATAATTACAAAACAGTACAGTACTCTAATATTGCTTACAAATACAGAAAATATAATATCAAATTATGAAATAAAAAAATGAAGAGCATTAAAGACAATACATACTCAACATAAAATGCTACCTTATTAGATGCTGTAGATGGTAAGCTCAGCTGTGGAAGAAGATGATGCACTTAAAGCACTTTTACAGAACAGTATGTTAATTGTTTGACACTTAAATTTTAATCTGGATATTAATCATTTTTTATATTCAACTTAGACAATACAGGTATTGTACATGGTTCTTTTCACTTAACATACTATACTTAATGTTATCTGTACAAACTTAATATTACTGTAGACATACGAGACATTGATGGGGTAGGGGAAGCCATCACAACACAAGAGTTCTTTAGTTAACTAATAAAAGTTCACGTAAAGGAGTGTAAGTAGCGAGGCGCAGTGCACTGGTGGTACGTATGAATGCGGGACTCGGACTGAGGTACATGCTGTGTGACATTAAAGCACGTAGGAACACACAAATCGTTTGGACTGATGAACGATTTTCTAGACATTTTTTTTTTCCCTCGGAGAGTCAGAAAAATGCATATTCTGATATAATGAAGTCCAATTTATTGAGGTTTTTATGAATTTATTTGCAGTGTATCAATATTAATCAAACGTTATGTCTGAGCCATTGAGCTGCAAGGGGATTGTACGCACAAAAAAAAAAAATATATATATATATATATATATATATATATATATATATATATATATATATATATATATATATATATATATATATATATATATATATATATATATATCATATATATATATATATATATATATATATATATATATATATATATATATATATATATATATATATATATATATATATATATATCAAAGGAGCCCTTATTCTGCTTATAAAGCCTTCCTTTGGGTATAGTGACTCATTTGGTAATCCGTAGAGCAACACCCACTGGGCAGCAAATACCTTATTGTTCGTTTATGTCTTATTTTTATGTAATTAACCATTACAATTTCTAGAATTTTAGAATAATATTTTTTAATTGAAATGGTAACCATATTTTCAATGGAGGGTTAAATGATTAACAATCCACAATATTTACAATGTGTGGGATTTGTAGGAAAATGTAACACCATGTAATGGATGGGACCCACTGTACAGTATAGTGTATCATTTGCATGGAAACGAGCAAAAAATTATTGATTAGAAGAGATGTCTTCATAATGCAGCCTACCATTTGCCTATGAATTATTCCATTCATCAGATGTTCAATGAATGTATCTTTCCTTGAAGATAATACCTGTACTTGTAACATAATTCTTTAGGGGTACCAGTAGTTGCACAGTGTGTATTATCCGTAGTTGATCGAGCGATAAATAATAATCCAATCCATAATAGCTGTTGAAATTTTTTTTCTGTAAACAAAAGATAGTTTTGTTGATGGAATTTCTTACATGTGTTGTAAATATGATTGCTAATTGTTTCAGCTACAACTCAACTGTTCAAGCGAATGACACCAGGTTCTACCTATCCTGTACCTCTCAAGTTTGTAGAGTTACAGATTAATGTTCGGCCTGTTCCTGACCGCTCCAAAAGTGTCTTTAGCTTTTCAAACAAGCCCATATTTTGTACCAATTTACTTAAATTGGGATGTTTGGAAGGAGGTGCCAGACAGAGTCATGCCCTCAACAGCAATAAGGAACATCCATTTAGGTTGGTTAATACAGTAGTCGGCCATGCACATCCACCATTGTTAATCCTGCTTCTCCTTTCATGGGTGTGAGAAATATTCAAGATACTGTATCTTTCATACAGTATCTTAACATGATGACAGCTTGATGGAGAGCATGTAATTGCTTACTTTAGATTGCAGTAGAATATAAACAAATCTGCAATTTTTGGAACCAAGTGATATGCACATTTTGGATTTTTGGTGATTTTAGAAACATGGACCACATCTTTGGATCTGACCATATTATAAACTCAACAGACAGTTTCTCACCAATCATTTTGAAGTACAGAACAGTACAGTGTTGAAGGCCATAACATAACTTAAATACATGCGGCCATATAGGTATAAATGCACAAGCTCATTTATTTTTTATTCCCAATGAAATTTTTTGGTCTTTTTACTCAAAAATAGATAAGAAATACATAGAGTAAACTCCCTCTAACCCAGACTCACTTTATCCGGATCACCTTGCAAACCAGACTGGAGTCCAGCACCAAATACATGTATCCCGAACCCAGAAAATCATGACCAAAATCCAATTAGTATGGGGGAAAGTTTGCATAAGCAGGAATGGGGTAACTCAGCAGCTGCCTATGAGGAAGCAGTGAGGTAGTTGCTGAGGAGCACTAAAGTGAAGTGTCTAAGAAATATAAATAGTGAACAGTACATAAACTCGATGAAATTAACAGTGAAAACATTCCTCTCCGCATTCCTACAGTATAATCACTTCCAACCTCAACTGTCTTTTCACCACTTGACTAATTATAAGTGAATAATTAATAAGTACAGTATGCCCGGATAATTCTGGGATTTTTATTTTGCGGTCCTCTATTATTCGCGTATGATACCCTGGATGTGCCCAAGAATGTCTTAAGGGTAGTTTTAAAGTTGCTGGCATTTTCGCGGCCGGGACAGGGAGCCATTTGTTCTAGAGACAGTAATTTCCTTTACCCATATTGTATACTGTATACTGTATATGTGTGTGTGTGTGTGTGTAGATACACACACACAAAACACATACAAATTAATAATAATGGGAAAATTCTCTCACAAATAATGAGAAAAAAATTATTAAAAATGTTGAGTCTGCCCTCAAGTCCATTTCTTACTTTGTTATAAATAAAGCATGGAGTAGACTTGAGGGTAGACTCAACATTTTTAATACTACATTTGTTTCTGATTATTTGTGAGAGGATTTTCCCATTATTATTTATTTGTATGTGTTTTGTGTGTGTCTGCACATACACACACACACACACACATACACACACATACACACACATACATATATACATACATACATACATACATACATACATACATACATACATACATACATACATACATACATACACTACTCCTTGCACTGTCACTATGTTGAAATGAACTGTAGTTTGAGCTTTTCCCCATCTAGTTATTATATATCTTATTTGTATCACTTGTGTTACTTGTATATTATTTGTAATTCGAATCCCATTCCCCAAATATGTAACTGTATATTTTCAGCCTTCTGGCTGCCAAGCTCTTTCAATAAACCGTTAATTATTATTATTATTATTATTACATACATACATATATACATACAATACAGGTAAGGGAAATTACTGTCTCTAGAGTGAATGGCTCCCTGTCCCGGCTGCAAAAATGCCGGCAACTTTAAAACTGCCCACAAACATTCTTGGGCACATCCAGGGTTTCAACCGCGAATAATAGAGGACCGCGAAATAGAAATCTGCGAATTATCCAGGCGTACTGTATGTGTGTGTGTGTATATATAGACACACACGGAGTAGACTTGAGGGTAGACTCAACATTTTTAATAATTTTTTTATTATTTGAGAGATGATTTTTCCATTAATATTTATTTGTATGTGTTCTGTGTGTGTGTATGTAGGTAAAACAAATAATTGTCCTAAGGGCAAACACGTAAAGGGAATATACATGTTTTTGTACACAAGTAAAAATGTAATGCACAAACACACACACACACACACACACATATTACACACACACACACACATATTACACACACACACATACACATTACACACACACACACACATACACACACACACACACACACACATATACACACATTACACACACACACACACACACACACACACACACACACACACACACACATATACACACATTACACACACACACACACACACACACACACACACCAGCAAATTTTCTTTGCGTATTTGGCGATTCGCGGCCATTTTGAGAACCTAACCCCGCGAATTTGAAGGGCATGCTGTACAGTACTTTATTATACTTTATTATTAACATGTATTATGTGCTTCTAATTAAAATTAATAGGTATACAGTGGTCCCTCAATTGATGAGCACAATTGGTTCCACAGAGTCGGTTGTTAACCGAAGATTTCGTTAACTGAATCTATTATTTCAATGGGATATTGGGGAATTGGTTCCAACTCCCAGATAAAGTATTCATACAAAGTACTGTATACCGGTAGTAGAATTAACAAAACAATAAATATAAACTAAATACAGTACTGTACTGTACAGTATACTGTACAATAATAAATAAAAAAACAATAGAATACTGTATTTTAACTTACTTTGTGGTGTGTATGTCATATTACCGGCAGCTTTGTTTACATATCAAACAGCTGATTCTAGAGGCAGTCGGTGATGATATACCATATTCTTTACAGAGTGCATTGGTTCTAATGCCTTCTTCAGGTTTCATAATAATTTCTGCACTATGTTAACTACATACCAGAATGACCAATAATTTTGATGTAAAAATGCAAAAATATTCAAGAGACCAACTAACTCGATGTTCACTCCACTGTAAACAAAGTTAAACTGAGAAGCATTAGTGGGTGATTCGATCAGCTGATTGGCACACAAATACTGTTCCATGTACTGTATATATTATCAATATGTTAAACTAAATTTCAGAATGACCAATAATTTTAATGTAAAAAATGCAAAAATATTCAAGAGCACAACTTTCTTGATATTAACTGCACTGGAAACGAATGTAAACATAGAACCAATTACTGAATTGGCGGACTAGCCGATCAGCTGATGCACACAACAAAGCGTGTTTCTCGTAAGGCTGTCGCTAATCGAAGTTTAGTTCGTTAATGGAACAAAATCCTTATGGGAGCTAATTCATAAATCAAAATTTCATTAATTGAGCCGTTCGTTAATCGAGGAACCACTGTATTATAATTCTTTAATAATGTATACCATATGAAACACTCTTCTACTTTGTACAATTCTCTTATCACTCTCCTATTATATGAGGCTGCTGTCACAAGCAAAAATATTTACAGCGAGCAAAAAAGTGCCTAAACATTTCTCTATAACATCCGTTCTAATTATGTTAGAAAATGAATTTGGTATCGAAATTATCCCGAATAAATCTCTACAAGGCTATTTCAATAAATCATTATACGAGTCTATAATATTTTTTATAATTCATTTATTTACAGGTACCCGCGACTTACGACCGACTCAACTTACGTCCACCCGCACTTACGACCTGCCTCAGTCGTACCAAAATGTGGTCAAATTATGTATTTTTGAGTCCCAAAATCAGTACACAGACAAAATTTTCATCTGTAATTCACTTTAAAATGGCTGGCAAGCTCAAAAGTGAGTGTTTTGTGGTGCTGAGAAGAAAAAGAGACCCAAATTTTCGATTTTCTATGTGTTATTTAACCATATCCGACTTACGACCATTTCGACTTACGACCTGGATGTCGGTCCTTAACCCCGTCGTAAGTCGGGGAGTACCTGTATTTATATATTATTTTTTACCAAAATAATCCTGAATAGTATAGCTCAAAGTTTGGTTTTTATATATTATTAAACACACACACACACACACACACACACACACACAGCCAAAGCAGTACACGCTGCTGCCAGACGTACGGGAGTTTCCGGCAACACCAGCTGCTCAGTGACCCCAAATGTATGATAGACCAAATATTTTTTTTCCCCCCACAGATGTTAAAACTCTAAGCGGGCTAAAAAAAAGGGGGGGGGGCGTCATATGGTATATAAAATCCCTGAGAATGTTCATTCTAAACTAAAAATTTCAGGAAGTTTGGGGTTCTTAGGTATCATGACTCGGAAATACCCTGACCCTCTGGGAGTTTCCTCCCTGCAATATCAACAGTACAGTAAAGCCTCGAATAACAATGGTAATGTGTCCTCCAATATTGCAGTGTAAGGCGAATCATCGTATCGCGAATCATTAATTACCATTAAAGTAAAGCAATAATGATGAGATGCGTTCCCACGTGTGATCTTTTCATATCTTTTGTGTGGCTTTTTACCCTCTTTTCACCCCAAAACAATACAATTCATGAAAATTGCAAACTATATTCTTTAAATAATGTTTCTGAATGCACTTTATACAATATAAATGAATAATAATATGGTCACACGAGGAGATGGGATGCCATTGTTTTCGTTAGTGTTTACAGCCGGGAGTCCGAGACAATAGTTCTTCACGGGAAAATGAAGAAAATAAGACCCTGGTTGTAGCTGTAGTGATCTTAATGTTAAAAAAAATTAATACCTGTATGTATGTTTTAAGTAATGTTATTTGTAATGTTAATAAATGGAACACTAGAAGTAGCTAACCACTAATGGTAAAGAAATAAAGCGAGACGATTGGGAACGCCAACGTATGAATAGTAAGTGCGCACATGTGAAAACATATTGTCATTTCTCTACATATAAATATGAAAGCAACACTTATTTACTGTTCATATATGTTTTAAATAATACATATGAATGTAAAACAAAAATTCTACTCACCAACAGTGGTAAAGTCTAAAACATAAGGACAGCAAATGATGATGTGCGAGTTTTGACTTAGATGACGAAGTCATCAGGTTCAACTCTGGCTGAAGCTGTAGCTTTCCAAAAAGCTGTTGCTGAAACTGTTTCTGAACCTGAAGTTGATGTTGAAGCTGTGTATGATGCTAAATTTGATGGTGTAGCTGAAGTTGATGGTTTAGGCCTTCAAATAATAAAGCTGTTGAAAGAACCTTGCACAGCTGCTTTCTTTTCTCATTATACATCTTTATGTAGAGGTCATGTGCATTTATTTAAATTTTAATGCTTTGTTCTGTTAATGGATCCACTATAGAAAATATGTTCATTGCTTGCTGCATATAATATCCACAGACCTCTCCCCTTTTTCATATTGTTTTAACACATCTAGTTTCTCGGCTAAGCTTATACACTTTTTATTAGGTTTTTAAACAACACTACCATCACTTACTCTCTTGCTCATGTTGAATAGGAATGCAAAAATGCTGTAAGAAACCTGAGAAAGTTTTTCTCCTTTTCCTGTTCAGGTGCATGAGAACAAAAGGCCCGCCAGCTGTGATTGTTTATACTAGTGATGCTGGCATCACCACTAACAAGCCCGGCAGCCTCCGTGCGCGAGGCATTATTTTTTTTTTATAATATCGGGATTTGGTTATTATTTATACAAAAATTAAATATATTTTGTTTCAAATTTGCCGTAAATACAAAGAAAATAATGGCGTAAATTGAATTGGGTCCTAAATTAACCAGGGTCTTGGATATGAATCTTTGTTAGTTGAACCGTTGTTATTGGAGGCTTTATGGTACAGATCCCTGCCTAACCTGGACAGCCATCCCCCCCCTTTCCAATCAGTCTGGATTAGAGGGAGTCTACTACCTTCCCAGCATTGTTAAAGATGCTCATTCAGAAACCTATCAAAGTTAGCTAGTAACAGTAAGCACAATACAGGGGGTCCCCTACTTACGAATGCCCGCCTGCCAATATGAATGAGGTCCCATAAGGTCAAATAATTTTAAAATCTTACAAATACAGAACAATAGTTCGTAACTGTGACGTACAATAACTAGTTTGCGCAGCGTGGAGGGGAGGTGGAGTTGCACATGGGGAGTGATGCGTCGCACCCAGTCACTTGCCTCTTTAGGAGGGGGAGCGTCAGTACTCTTTACCCTCACCGCCTTAACGTGTGTGATCCAGTGCAAACTGTTGTAGTTTATTTATTAACTCTTTTTTTTTTTGCCCTCATCATGGCTCCCAAACACAAACCTGATACAAGTAAAAGCAGTGCATCTAAGAATAGGAAAACAGTTACAATGGAAGTGAAAATTTATGTAATTAAACGTTCTGAAACAGGCGAAATACTCTCAGTGATCGGTAAGGCGTTGGGCTTCAGTCAGTCAACAGTCGGAACAATTTTGAAAGACAAAGATAAAATTCTTGAATATGTAAAAGGATCTACACCAATGCACCCAACTGTGATAACAAAACAAAGAAGTGGATTGTTAATTGAAATGGAAAAATTGTTAGTGATATTGGTAGACTGTTAAAATCGACGGGACTTGCCTCTTAAGTCTAGTTTTGATTCAGGAAAAAGCGCGGAGCTTGCATGCTGACGAAGGCTAAACACGGTGGTAAAAGTGATGGGGAAAATTTTGTTGCTGGTTTAACAGGTTCAAGGCAAGGGCAAATGGTGTTTGGAAAAAACACTGCCCACAATTTGTCCACGATTTCACTGGCTCTGAAAGTGATGTTGGGGAAGTGACACAGACAGTAGTAGACCTTAGGAAGCAACTCTACCTTGATATTCATGAGGATGATATCACACAGAGGATGCAGTGAAAGCTGAAACTCCACAACCAAAGGGATTCATTACAAAAGAAATGGCAGATGGTTTCAGCCTTATTGAAGGAGGATTGTTTAAATTTAAACACCAAGATTCATAAAGGTATTACTGAATATTTACAATGTTACAGAGAGATTTATGATGAAAAGAATAAATTTTCAGTTCAACCATCCCAATAAAGCCTCTGTCACTCCTACAAATGCCTATTTCTACATGCAAGCCAGTCCCAGGTTTCAATGTAAGTGTTAAACTTTAATTTTTACTTTTCTGTATATTGTCTTTCAATTTTGTCTTTTCTCTTTAATTAAGTGATTCGAGATGTATAAAAGGACTTGGGCTGTGATATAGTGAACATAGGGTATGTGTTCAGACTTAGTACATTTCCAACTTAAGGACAGCCTCAGGAACGAAACCCGTTCGTAACCTGGGGACCCCCTGTAAGCTTTCTTTTTGTAACTACACCTGATACTATCAGGTGCTTGGATGCCAATATGAAGACAAATATTCAGACAGCAAGAATAGTGAGTAAGTGATCGTGTGGGCTATTACTGCATGGTAAACAAGATGGCCAGACCTGGAAATTCACACTCTACCGTGGTGGTTATCTTAAATGTCCTGGACCACATGGATTTTTTATGTTCTACTGTGTTAGTATTTCCATTCCACGCTGTTATTAGAAACCGGATGAGAAAAAGAAGAAAAGATTTGCTCTCATTGATAGATTTGGTTTGAGTTCGTTGTATTGAACAAGCCCGTCTTGGTATTGTAAGATAAATCTGAGCAGTTGTAATTTGATGAAGAATGGAAAAGTTTGATTAATAAACATGGTGGATAACTGGTAATGTAATTTTTTATTTACATAATCATTAATTCATTCATCAAGAATAGCATGGCTGTATGCACGGAAGCTAGCTGTTTTATTTAGGCGTCAATGTGTTTATTGCTAGGGTTGCTTGCCTGACTGATTTATGGTTTGCGGAAATGAAACAAATACTCCGTTACCTGTAGTTTTGTGTATTACCTGTACTGTATTTACAATATACTATAGTGTTATGTGATATTTTTATTATTTATCAGGTATGCTTATGAACCAACCTTGTAGATAATAATTCCTTTGGCTGTGTTTATTATTACTTAGTTTTGTTTGTATTTTTTATCTCAACTTCATCACACAAACAAATATTACTTGCTCCTTCGTCATATTTATATATCTCATTCTTGCCGGGAAAGAGTTTAATTTGGGATACAATGTAGTGCTAGTTTAGGATTATTTTGTATGTGGAGAAATTTGGAAGGTATAAGTGTGGATTTTGGTACATGTGATATAATTATGCAGGGTTTAGTAAGGGATTTTAATGTACTGGATATGTGGATGAATAAGAATGGTATTTTAGAGGTTTCTGTTTTATGTATGTGATATAGACTTACTAGTACAGTAGTTCAATTAATAATGAAGGCACAGGTTAGAGAGCTGAAAATTATTGATAAAGAATGAGAAAAGCAATACAGGTATAACATTAAGATAAATACATGCAGGGTACTCCAATCCAATAGCAGTTGGAGTTCATTATTGAACAGTGAAATACCTAAAGGCTTTTAAAACTTTTGTGCAGGTTTATTGTTTTGTGGAAATGCATAAAAGTTGGGAATGCTTGATATTTGCTGAGGATACTGAAATTTGCAGGATACTATGAGCAATGTTAAAGTTTAATTGATTTCCTTGTGAATTGTAGCTTGGTTCTCAGTTCTTGATATACCCTCAACCCCCTTCTACAGTATATACACTAGAATCCCAGTTGTCCAGGACCTACGGGATTGAAAGGTGCTGGATAAAGAATTTTTCCAGTTAGTTGAAACTCATTCTTAGGATCCTCCAATGCACGATGCTCCAGGTTGACCTCGCTTATTCGTGTCTCAGAAAAACTGACTACTTTAACGCTTGTTCCATCCGATAAATTATGTGGCTTAAAAATAAAGAAAATATAATACAGTATAAAATTATAAAATGGGAAAAATGAAGAGCATGGCTGTGTATGTGCGAGAAGTGAACGTGTGTGAAGGCAGTGGGTTATAACCAAGGCCTTGGCTATAACTACATTGCCTACTCGCCAGCTTAGCCATCGCGTATAGTGTTACTTGTAATGAAACTATAAAAGTTGTGGAAAAATCATTACAATACTGTATTGTGGCTTAGCAATAAAGAAAATATAATATAAAACTATAAAATAAGAAAAATGAAGAGCATGGGTGTGTATGTATGTGTGTTGAGGCGGTGGGTTACTGGGTCGCCGTGCTCCATCCTGATGTGGCAGCATGGCATACACACAGCCAGCACGGCAGCCATACGTTTGTGAGTAAGCTGGGTGACTGCCTTAAATGTGTCGTGTCGCCTAGGGGATGGTTTGAATGTGGAAGGTGCTATTTTTTTTTTTATATAAAATATGTGCTATTGTATTTTATGATACGCTATGTATCGATTTTTTTGTTTATCACAGTACTTGTGGTATGGTCGGTAGCGTTCCGTGGTCCCATGCATTAGGTCCAGGGTTCGAGTCCTGGCTGGTGAGGTCGTTGATTATATATATATATATATATATATATATATATATATATATATATATATATATATATATATATATATATATATATATATATATATATATATATATATATATACAGTGGGGTATGCTATAACGAACGTAATTGGTTCCAGAACCTCGTTCGTTATAGCATTCGTTCGTTATAGGATTAATCCGTTCCAGGCCCCCAAATACAACCACTTAACACTGAAAAAATTCTGTGGAAAATGTAAAAAATACGGTACTTTATCTTACCTTAGTGTTATTCAGCATGCAGGTACCCCTAAACACTGGCACATCACTATCACTTCCACTGGGAGTCTTGGCTTTAAGGTCCTCAAACAATTGTTTAGCCTTCTCACAAATTATAGCTTCACTAATGTTACCACCTGCCATTTCTTTCTCCTTTATCCACACTAAGAGTAAATTTTCCATCTCTTCAATCACATTACACTTTGCTTTGCTAAGTCTAAAGATTCCCTTAGCCACTTGCACAGTTTTTAACTTCTCTTTATTCTTCAAAATCGTACATATAGTCGATTTAGCCATCCCATATTCATCACTAAGTTTCGCAATGCTTCTTCCATTCTCACGTTTCTTTACAATTTCTTTCTTAGTTTCAAGGGTTATTAGCTTTCTCACTCGCTTTGGACGACTCATTGTTACAATTGTATACTTGTATAACAAAATAGTTATACAAATAACGCGAATTTCCACATCAAAAGACGAAATTTCAACAATAACAGTGGTGCACTGGCTACACAATGAGACAAAGATGGCGCCTGACGCTCTTGTTGTGGGTCGCGGTACAACAATATTCATGCGCCAGGCGAAATAGTCCCGTATTCATCCGCGTTCGTTGTAGGAGTTGCGTTCGTTATAGCATTCTCAATTTTATAGGTAAAACCGTTCGTTATAGGAATATTCGTAGTAGGATCCGTTCGTTATAGCATACCCCACTGTATATATATATATATATATATATATATATATATATATATATATATATATATATATATATATATATATATATATATATATATATATATATATATATATATATATATATATATATATATATAACCGGTTCTAGGGCTTATATTCATTTCCATTGGAGTAAATATCGAGAAGGTTGTGTTATTCAATATTTTTCCAAGTTTTATATTAAAATTCTTAGTCATTTTAACACTTATTTAACATAATAGCAGTACTGGGAACTAGTTTTTGGTGCGCCCATCAGCCACTTCACTCACCCACCAAGGCGTCAGTTTGTGTCTGTTCAGTGGAGGAAACATCTTACCTGTGGCTCTCTTGAACACAGAGTATTTTTATGTTTTTACAGTACAATTATTGGTCATTCTGAAATTTATTTAACATATTGACAATATATAGCACAGTGCAGTGTTCATTTAAAGAAAATAATCTTGAATTAGACCTAGTGAACTTAAAATTTTATTGGTGCATGAGTTCCCTAGAATGTGATTTTTCCTCCATCCCCACTTCCTTTTCTTCTCCCTTCTCATCCTCCCCACTTCTAATTCCCATCATCATCATCAACCAGGAGCCTTCTACATACACACCTCAAAGTAAGTGTACTTTACTGCATTTTTTTTTACTTTGTATGTATTTTTTGGTGAGCTGGAACCAATTATCCAATATCCCATTGAAACAATGGATTCGGTTAACGAAATTTTCGGTTAACGAACAACCCTCAGGAACAAATTGTGTTCGTTACCCAAGGAACCACTTTTTATATATATATATTTTTTTTTAATGGCTTATTTTTGTTTTATATCATACCCAAGGGTTCATTTACTGAAACATTTTGCAAGGCCTAAGCCTCAAACATACAGTATTTATGTTATTCACTTAGTATGTAGTCATTTTATTTTGTTTTCCATTATCTCAGACGTTAAAATTCTACAAGTGGCACCCAAGACGACTATACCTGTACCTTTGGTGTACGCCTGGGCTCGCCTCTTTGTGCGACCTAGCAGTCCACTAAGGGGTAGTTGGTTATTTTGTCAGGAGCCCCTACATTGGCTCACACTTCTTCAACCTCGTCAGGTGGCTGCAGATTTACGAATGTGTCCAGCAATCAACACACATTCTTCACCATTTAGGTTTGATTATATATAGAGTGCTTCTGAAGTATTTTTTTATTGTCACTACTATCCAGACCATGCAGTGGCCTTTGATATATGCACAGGTTACATTCTTTAAAACTTTGTTTACAGTACAGTACATCAGATTTGCACAAGTCCAACTTTTATTTCTTAATGGAAAAATCTTGAATGACAAAACACTCCAACACCTTGCACCACTCTACGTGTTAAGCACATATAAATGCAACCTGGGGTTTGCTCTAATTAACACATTTAATTGTTCTTGAATTGTCACTTTTTGTTGGTAGTGTAGGTAGATCAGTTCATAAAGCAGGGGTAGAAATTCACATACGCCCGGTCACCCAAGGTGATCAAAATATCATAAGGGCGACAAGATTTTACTATTTTGCTGATCTGGAATCGCCTGATGGGCGAGTGGGTCGAAGACAGTGGTAAGACACACTCAATGTGTATAAGAGCTTCATATTGAGAATACACTATTAATACTAGTTATCTTAATTGTATCACCGGTATTGCAAGCGGAAGGGATATCCATTTTATGTATATAATACTTGATATTAAAATTAAAATAAAATATATACACTCAATGATATAATGTAGTGTGATAAAACTGGACAAATGAGCTGGTGCAATGCCACCTAGAACACCAGGCCGGTTCGGGGATTGTATGACGTCGCACACAGATACTACCGCTATTCATGTCGGTGTATGGAAACCGTGCATTGTAATGAATAAACGCAGTCTAATTATGTAGATATGCAATTATTAATGAGGAATTCATTTCTATACATAATATATAAAAGCAATGACCGAAATTTAATACCTGAATGTATAATAGGCAAGAATAAAAACAATTGACAAGTGATGAAAACTGCCTTTCCATCAACAATCACACCATTTATTATCAAAAAACAATTTCACGTACATATTCAGATTATCATCGATACAAACAAGATACCGAAAAATAATAAGCGTACGGAATTTGACAACCAGTTCACACATACATTCAAAATCAAATTGTAATTAACTTCTGTATTATAGAGCAAAGTGAATTATAAAGATATAGTATTAGAATTTGGTCATGGTTAAAAGCTTTCGCACATTCTTATTTTTTACTCTAGCGTTATCATTATTTCTTTTGCATAAATTATATATTATTATTATCCAATTGGGAAGCACTGGTGGAACTACACCAGGTTTCAGTTAAAGTCGATCCAATTTGTATGTTATAGTTCATCCAGTGTGTTCATTGAAATAACTTGATGACTGTTGATAATAATCAGAGGATTTAAAGTGCAGTTTACAAACCTAAGCACAGCAAGTTCACTTGTTAGTTATACAATATGAGAATTTTTATTGCCTTTTATTCAAAATAAGTGGATGAATATGGTTTACATTTGGATTAGGAAATAATTTTGATATATTGGTAAGTTCCAAATAGCTTCATCACAGTGGAATGTGCTCCATGCAATTAATTTAGTTAATATGTGATTATTCCAGTGTTGGTTTATGATTTAACATGGTTTATACAAGTAAATAAATGTCACGCAGTAAATAGAACTTTGTCTAAACCCGGTAAGTGCCAATGTTTAATGTTTCTTGACAAATTGTTTAAGGGCTAGTAAAAATTTATAAGGACTAGTAAATTTTCAAATCTACTAGTCCTGCTGGCGACTATGAAAAAATGGTGAATTTCTACCCCTGTAGAGCTTTTACTCGGGGCTGCAAATGGTTATGAGTTCAGTTCCTGGCCATTGAGAAGTATTAGATTCCTTCCTTGTACCCTAGCACCTGTGCCCTCACCTGTAAAGAAGTACAGTACACTATTGGGTGCACTGGCTGATGAGGGAACAACCTTTTGTAAGAGTATTGGTGGACTCATAACACCCAGGGGGTGGAATAACTCATTTGCTGCTTAATATTAAGCTTTAGGAAATCAGCATCTGTCTGGCCACCTTACACCATAACATTAAGAGGCTGATATAATTTATATACCTACTGTATACATACTGATATATGATTTATGGTGCTATAGCTTGCCTTGTGTAGAACTGAGGATGTGCATTACAAACTTATTGCCTAAGTGCATATTAAAATAACATAGGTAGAACCTGCACATATCAAGGGTATACTGTACTGTACTGTGTATGGACTAGTTTTTAATTTGCTTATCATTTATATGCTGTACTTATATGAGAGAGTTGATTTATTTGCATGCAACTTGTAAAGAGTTAGATTTTGGTGTTTTTTTATTGCAATCATTCAGGATAATAGTTTTTTCTCTCTACATCTCTACATTAGCTTGGCTCCTTGCTGTTCATATTTTTGCCAAGGTGAATTTGTAAAAGGTTCTTGATATCTCCTCCTAATTTTACTCATATTCTTCATGTTTCTATTTCTTAATTGAAAATGTAAATGAAGTCTACTATATTTAATATTTTAACTGCTGGACTAACATCTTTTTTGGTGTTACAATACACCTCTCAGCAGAAGCAATTAGTATCATAAACATGTTCCCATATAATAATTTTTTTTCTTAAAAATAGCTCTAAAAGATAAATAATAAGAACTTTTATTTGAGAGGCAGTGAAAGCATATCTATGAAAGTAAAGTGCATAATAATTTCTTCTTCACTGAAACTTTAGTAAACTTGTGCTAATTGAGTTATTGATTGATGATCTTTATTCTTTATAAATACTCTAAATGGTGTTGTATGACTTGAAATTTAATGCATCATCTTTATGAAGGAATGCTCTTGAAGTCAACCCACAAAAGTTAAGGTTAATCTTGCTTATGTATGTCAGAAGGTTGTGTTATTTTGTACTATAATCATTAACAGTAACATAAATCTACCTAACCAGGGGGTGATGTCAAAATTTTATAAAAATTTCATTATGACTAGGGTCCAGATTTTGGAAATATGGTACAGTATTATGGTGGTGTAAGAAATAAGTAAATTAAGATAATAATTTTTTCTATAGGTTTATTCATTATGTTAACATTCTATAGGACTCGACACATTGATTCTAATGCCCCTTGAAGCTCTACTGGTAGCAGTTGAGGTCAGATTTTTTTTTTTTTTATATATATATGTACTAAATCTACCTTGAGTCAATGCAGGTATTCCTAATTTTGTATTTTCTTGGAGGTAAGTTTTGCATGCATTCTTCTGCATGGTATGCATATAAATGTTTAAAATTGCAATAAAGGTTTGGCATATTAGTGTTAAACTGTCATATTTACTCTGTAAAGAGTTAATTTCTTAAGAAGTGATTAATTGACTTTTGTCCACATAATAATAAATCACTTAATAGCAAATAGTGTCTTCAAAGTTCAATGCCAAAAGCAAATGAAACTACATACTGTACTTGAAGGACCTTTCATCAATTACTCCCATGTCAACAAATAATTAAAATTAACCTTTGAAGAAAATTTTTAATTACTTACTGTTTTATATTTTGATAGTTAATGTATTTCATGTGTGATCTATATACTGTTTGAAATTTTACATTTATTTTCTTAGTAATACTATAAATATTAAAACCCACAGGTTTTGTGTTCATGTTAAGAGAGATAATTTTCCTATTGAGGTCTCAACTTTATCTCCACCATCAAGTTCTGCGTACACAGCTTCTCGTCATAACGAGTGGGTCAGTAAACATTTGTAATTTAAAACTGTTAGGTTTTTTGTGATATTAACAAGATTGATAAGATCTAATTGTAAAAACCCAGGGACAGTACGGTAATCATTTTGCCAAATTCTAAAATAGATACTGTATGCTTGGCCTCACCATTTCCTCTAATACTGGTGCTCCTCTACTTATGAACGAGTTACGTTCCTGAGGCTTGTTTGTAAGTCCAATTTTACTTCTGTGCATACCAAATATATTGTAAAAAATTAAAAGATTATTGATATTGAGTACAGCTATACCCCTTAATACGTACAGCCTTAAAACCTGGCTCACTCTTCTCCTCTTAAGTGATGTTTATTCTATCTGGAATTTTCTGCAAAATAATCCAGTCTCATCCACATTAAACACCTGATAATGTTTGTATCTCTGAAAGTTTGTACGGTAAGTTGAATGTTCTTAAGTAGAGGAGAACCTGTATGTCATTGTTAAAGCTGCCTCCTGAAAGCTGAGAATGCTGTACAGATGCCGTAGCTACTTCACTCCTGAGCAGTTGCTTCAGGTTTATAAGGGATTCATATGTGCTAACTTGGAGTACTGCTCTCATATCTGGGGTGGGTCTTCTACTGTCCAACTTTTATATAAGGTGGAATCAAAGACCTTTTGTCTTATTAACTCTCCTCCTTTGGTTAATAATCTCTCTTCCCTGCAATGTTGCTTCACTCTCTCTCTTTTACAGGTACTTTAACGGGCAATGTTCGGTGGATTTGGCATCGTGTGTACCACCGGCAAGACAGTGGGCTCGTAACGCTCGTCTTGACAACGGTGCCCACCATTTCTATGTGGATATCGGTCACGCCAGAATAACCCGTTATAGTACATCCTTCTTTCCTCACACAGCCAAGCTGTGGAATGCTCTGCCTTCTTCTGTGTTTCTATCCTCATACATTCTGTCTCATTTCAAAAACCTGGTTTTCCGTCATCTTCGTGGTGTAGACTAACATACTCTTTTTCACTTCTAGTTTTTATTTATTTTTCTTTCAACTCTTATTTTTTCACCCTCCAGGCCACACTGTAGGCCAATGACTTGTGCCCGGGTGGGCTATTCTTAAAAAAAAAAAAAAAGATTGTTTTAACTTGTAAATATTACCTTTGGAGAAGTAAAGGGATGTCTTTTTCTAATTAATGGCTTTTTGTCTAATTTTCTCCAATTTATGTATTAACATTTAAATGTTTATTTATGAAAGTTTTATGTTATTTGTTACTTATGTTTTTTTACCATGCATTATTTGATTTTAGCCTTTTAAGCCTTTATTTTAATTCAGCGACATATGATCTTAGCTGTTGCGTCGCCAGGGATGTAATTACCACAATCAATTAATCAATGTCTTCTTGCTGATATATTAGCTAAGTACCTTTCCTTAGTTTGAATATTTTTATATTTTCTAGTGAAGTCTATCATCATTCATTAGGTGTATATCTGTCTTATAGGTTCAGCCTGGCCACACAATTGTACTGGTTAGTCCACTTACCTTGGTAAATCTTTTACCTTATGACTTACACTATGAAGTAAAGGCAACAGGAAGTAAGTATCGGGTGAAGCCTGGAGAAGATGCCTGTCTACACTCAGTCGATCCAGCACAGAGTGTGTCTTTGTCTATATGGACAGACACTCTTCATCCTTGTGGAGAGATTACTTTAAATCCTGCAACCTCACCTTACGTGATGCCACTTAAGCTTCAAGATCTACAGAAACGCATCCTCTATGTTCATCTTAAAGTTCGGCCTCAGTATGGAGGTGCTCTTAAGGTTAGTGAATCATTCTCTGATAATAATTAAATGTAATCATGGTTTCTATGTTACATAGGAAAGAGTTTCAAATGCTCGTGGTTTGGAAAATGTACAATATGCCCTTCAAATTCGCTGGGGTTAGGTTCTCAAAATGGCCGTGAATCACCAAATCCACGAATAATGTTTGCTGATCAGCGGGTGGGGGGGGGGTTACATTTTTACTTGTGGACAAAAAAAGTATATTCCCTTTGTGTTTTCCCTTAAGACAATTATTTTTTACCTGTATTGTATATATGTGTGTGTATAGACACACATACACAAAACACATACTGTACAAATAAATAATACAGTGAACCCTCACTTTACGGGGTCAGTTGAACCCACGGCGGCCCGCGTAAAGTGAGAAACGCGTAAAGCGAACAACATAACATATGGGATTAATTGAAATAGAGACCGGGCCGACCCCCAAACTCCACTTTTTCAGACACAATACCTACATTGTAGTAAAAATAACTTCCTAATTTTATGATGGTATGCACACACAATTAATAATTAAGAGAAATATCATTAATATTAGGTTTTTTAACACTTACATTAGTAGAAAAGATGGCTGGGCACACGGGGATGGGGGGTTGGTTCCGAGGCAGAGGGCAGATTATTGGCCCTCACCTGTATCACTTGTATGAATTGTATCACTATCCACCACAGAGGCTTGCAGGGCCTCTTTGTCAAACCCCTCAAAGTCCATATAAGTCCATATCCTCACTATCATTATCACTGACTTGGGCTGGCTGTGGTGGGTGGCGGGTGAAGAACTCGGTAATGTTTTGATGACTGGGCGACCTTGTGCGCACCCTGCTCGCGCCGATCTCCGCGTAAAAGGGTACACACACCGCGGAGAGTGAGCATTCCGTGTTCAGCAGGGTACCGCGTCAACGTGGAAACGCGTAAAGCGAGGGTTGACTGTAATGGGAAAATTCTCTCACAAATAATCAGAAACAAATTTAGTTTTAAAAATGTTGAGTCTACCCTCAATTCTACTCCATGCTTTGTTATTAATAAAGTACGGAATAGACTTGAGGGTAGACTCAACATTTTTAATACTAAATTTATTTCTGATAATTTGTGAGTGGATTTTCCCATTATTATTTATATGTGTTTTGTGTGTTTGTGTCTAGATTCGCCATCTCTTGACTCAGATTTTCATGTCCAGTGATGAATGATTAACCCATAAACAGCAGCTATCGTCAGTGGAAGTTAGTTGTAAGGACACTGGCTATTGTCTGTGGAAGTTTCATGTTCATTTGCATTCCACTTTTGCACATATGGGAGGGAAGTGGAAAATCCTTTAGCTGCTTATTAAAGGGTAAATAATCCCCAAAAAGTCCCAGTCTGTAAGGAGCTTCAGTGTTCATGGCTTCTAATCTCATTGGTCAGGTTAGGTTGTGACTTATAAGTACTAGGGGCCCATGTGACGTGCAACCTTCTCATTTAACTAAAAGTGGAGTGCACTTGCACTGATAATACATTTTTACTCATGATCACTTACCCCTTTTGAGGCTTTGTGTTCAAATGTTCACATTAAGTAATTCATTTAAAAATCATTTAATTATCATAACATCATAATTAATATCTCTTACCGTATGCTTCTTCAAAGTTGATTATTTTTATTTTGCGTGTGTTGCAGGTTGTTGTGTATGCAGGGTATTGGTTAATCAACAAGACAGGGTTACCACTCATCTTTAAACAGGAGGGAGTGTCTACTGATGCTGCTGGTATGATACTGAAGTTAAACTTGACAACTGTTTCTTTTACATCTGGTCCAGTCATAACACCTGTATCATATGCTTACACTTGTTCCATAGCCCAAAATTTTTTTTTTCAGTTTTCAATTTGAACAATTGTTATTATCTCACAGAAACTAGTACTGTTCTGCAAACATTAATTTTGTATGAATTTTTGTAAGAATAAAAGCATATGGGCCATATTTTTTGATTGTGGGATATAGCACTGGCTCAGCCATCATTCTTTGCAAGACTTATTTTTATAACCAGTGTGATTTGTTTGAGGTCAAGATGTTTAAAGGAATATTCAGTATTCATTGCATGTCCCATTTTCAGCTTTAGTTGTTATGTACAATCCCTCGCCAATTCTTTTAAAGTCCATTGGTATACTGTACTTGAAAATCTTAATAGGTCAAGACAAGGAACATGAGGTTGCTCGATGTGCTGCCCCATTACTCTTCTCCTTCACTGATCGTGATGCTAACCCCATGCTGGTTGCAAGAGTTGGTAATCAGTTGCACCCAGAATCACGTGCACAGGTGAGATATGCATTTATAAAAAAAAAAAG
The DNA here is from genome assembly GCF_018991925.1 of Homarus americanus. NCBI lineage: Eukaryota > Metazoa > Arthropoda > Malacostraca > Decapoda > Nephropidae > Homarus > Homarus americanus. The sequence continues at coordinate 5,663,482 of NW_024732440.1, read as the reverse complement.
TTTTACTTAATTTTATTTGGGGGGGGCTAATTTTATCCCTTTCTTATAATTTTACACATTTGTCGTACACCACTCTCCCTATTAGTTCCCATATTCTTGGAAGTTTCTGTATTTTTTAATGTGTCCCACTGAAAAGTGGGAGTAGTTAAAACTAGTAAATAGGTAGGAATTAGTTTTTTACAGAAAATACTGTACTTCTCTTGGATATTAAATTACTGTATATTGACAATTATATATCTGTTTTTATGTAGTTTTCCTTTGTCATTTTATCATTCTTCATCATCATACTTTCACCATCATTATGATGCATGTATTATTTAAATTTGAATTATATCAGCACATAATTAAAATATACCTATCCTAAACTCTTTCATTGTACTGTAACTTTATTGTCACAATGTTCCCTCTAAGCTTTACTCTTGTGTGACCTCAGTACAGTCAATCAAGTGCTTTGCACTTAATTTTTCCAGCTATGCATAGAGTGAATGGCAGTGACCTGTCTATTTCATATTAAATAAACATCTTGAGTAGGTAGGCTGATACTCTTTGATTATTTATCTAAGAGAGTTGTGACCCTACCTTGCCAGTTTTTCTCACTCTTTGGGTTGGCATTAGGAAGGACTTCCAACATTAAAACTTCACTTCAGCATATTAATGGCAACTGGGTCACCAGAGCTGTATCCATCCCCTGGTCTCTGCTGCATTTTCTGGACTGACACTCTGGATTAGCAGTGGTGAGCAGATGGGTATATCCTGTTCTGGTTTTACCCACCAGCTGTCATAGCGCAATCACAGCTAACCCATGCAAGAATGGAAAGTGGCTGTATAACCTTGATGATGATGATGATCTTAAGGAATGAGCCTTGCTAACAGAATATTCATCAATATTAAGCCCTCTTCTATGTTTTATTTTATGTTTTACTCATACATAATGTGTACATATTTATAAGTGTTTTCTCTTTTTCAGAGAAGTACAGGTATAGACATAGTAAAAATTGCACCAAAACTTCCATTGCATGGAGTTGTCACTAATCATCCTAAAGTACCCCAGAAAAAAGTTTCTTACACCAAACAGTAAACTGCAATAAAATAGCTTTTTAGTTTATTCTTCATTGCTGTTAATGCTTATGAAGCAATCAAGCTTTATGTTGCACATTTAGATTTAACTTTGTAGCAATTTTCATATATTTTTAATGCTCATTCTGCTAATCCATGACTTTCAGAAATTTGGCCATGGTGGGGGACCAATTAGCACGAATTTGCGAGATGAGGGTGTAATGTGTCTTACATAGTCTCACTCCTTTGCAGTACTGCCACAAGCTGCCCTTGACACAAGGAACATGGGTTCGGCGATTGAGAGTAAGCCCTCCTGATAATAGACCAGACCATGTTTATATCGTTGGTATTGATGTGAGACCTGGTCGTGGCCGTTATAGAGATACTTACATGGTCACTTTCTCGCCTAGATTCCAGATTGAAAATAGGTCTTCTCATGAATTGATTATTGCCCAGAAGTGTTTCACAACTTCTTTTGTAAGTTGTGATGATTTAACGTATTTTATTCCATAATATTTCTACTTGTATATTTTCATAATGTTATATAAGTGGTTAAAAGGCAGTGCATCTTTTTAGTCTCATTTTCATAACTCAATTGGACTCACAAGTCTCTTTAATGTCATATTCTAAATACAGTGATATCCCCGTTAGCCGGAACAATTGTTGCAGAGCACTTCCGGGAATGAGAGATTTCCGGGTAACGAGACGACTCTATCAAAGCCAGAAAAAACTCCCCCATCCCCGGAATTTTCCGAGTACCGGGAAAATTTTCTCTAAATTTCCGGAAAATGTGCCCCTCAGAAAATCGTTCCCATAGTCGGAATTTTCTGGAAAATTCCGGCTTTGTGAACGATTTTCCGAGAAAATTTCAATTCCGGCTATCAGAGAGTTCCGGTTTTGAAGTTATTACTGTATTCTGATACGATTTTGATGAATAAAAGGGATAATTTCTTATCACATTAATGAACTGTATTTTCCTTCAAAATATAATGAAATTTGTAAACTGATAGTTTATTGAAATAGAAATTGTAAGACTGATGATACTTTACAAGTATTTACTTTTGTTTTTTAATACAGACTGATCCAAGTGCTCAGTCAACATGGTTACGTGCCATCTCAGGTTGTTGGCTCCCTTTCCACTGGCCACGTCTTGACAAAGATCAACTCCTTTGTATTTACTTGCGGGATATCCCAGGATGTTACTGGTCTGGTGGTTTCTTCATTGAAAAGATTAATTCTTTCTATCTCAACATCAGGTTAGTTATATTTTTTTATTCACTGTAAGAATTTACCATTATTTTTTCTCATAAGTTATTATGTCGATAGATGTTCAATCATTATCGATGGCTTTTAAGTTCCCTAACCCCATCATATAACGGTTTTTGCTTGTACTGTATTTACAAGCCTAGCATCAGATTGTGACTCAAACATATAAGGGACTACCCGGTAATTGTTTTCATGAAGAGAAAAAAGTTAAAAACATTTTGTTAAAAAAAATTCAGTTTGCATAAGTTATATCTAACAAGTTACATCTATTAAACAGGGACAACTGTGGCCACTGCTTCTTCATACGTGTTGAAGTTATTATCAATGAGGCCACATACTTCATTGTTTTCACCGATGCTGAATCCCTTCCACCCCCATTTCGTATTGACAATTTCTCTGAGGTTTCAATCACTTACTATCAGGTAAGAAAGCTTTTCTTTATATGCTTTTAGAGTACTGAATAACTATTTTTATTTTTCATAATATGATATCTCTGTTAATCAGCAAGTATTATTTTCTTAGTCCAAGCATTGTTAATTCAATTTATAATAGATTAGGAGAGCATAAATAGAGATTTACCTGTATACTGTATATATATTATGAAAGTGTAATGGTCACATTGGTAAATGAAGTAAAAGCCCACATTAAAGACACGAAAGACGAAATCTTGGAGCTGGTATATTTTGGTCCATATACTAAGACCCTCTTCAGCTAACTAACAGAACAAAGCAAGGGAAAAAACATAGAATATGAGAATCAGGTCACATGACCTGTTTCCTGAGTTGAAGAAGGGTGGGGACTAGGGAAATTCTTCCTGATGACATTCTTCAGGATCAGGTCTGGGATTCACTGACCATATCCCACATTAATGTTTGATATACAGGTAATAAATGAAGATTTGACTTTTTTTTACTGAAACTACAATTGGAGGTATAAATCATAGAAGATTTATTCCAATCTATTGCATATTCTTCATTTTGTATATGGTTGAAGATAATAGAATTTTCCTGTCCATGTCTCACTGTACGTATGTGTTAAATTATTCTGCTGTTTAAATTTTGGCCAGTTTGACCACTTTAAACTTTGTTACAATGCTTACAAAAATTTTATGCACTCCAGGATTACCTTCTGGTGACAGTCTTTGATACATGTTAATAGGTTCCCTATGTTATTCGGAAAACACCACTGTTGAGGAGGTGTTGGATATTCTTATAACACGATACTCTCACCTACAGTGAAGTTCATACTGTAAACTCCGGCAACCCTCTGACAGTTAGCTTGTTGGAAACCACGATCTCGGTTAACAGCAGTTGTCTAAGCCAATCATGAGGGCTCTCTATGTTAAGACATGAGTAACTGGTAACAGCTAGTTTCATCCCTACTCATGACAATCCAAAGGGCTAAGAAGCATTGACATTCCTGAAGAATGTCTGAGATTCATTGTGTATATTTGTTATGCAAGTTAAGAATGAGAGCATTTATTTGTGGATACTGTATTTCTATGTTTTGTTCTATCCCTTTCCTTTCATTTACAATACAGTATAGTCTCAGTCTACGCGGATTTTCCTTACGTGGTTGGTCATTTACGTGGCACCTGTCCAGACGCGCCAATTATTAGTTACGCGGTACATTCCTGAATTTACGCAGGAAGCGGCGCGGACAAGCTGCGCGCTAGGTCACTCTTACATCACCGCTGACATCAGATGACGTTTCGGACTATGATTGGGCCACGCATCCTTACTACCCACGCATCCCCTCCGCCGTGAGCTGTGATTGGTCTATTTAACCTTCCTTGCCCAGTCAACAAAACATTACCGAGTTCTTCACCCGCCACCCACCACAGCCAGCCCAAATCAATGATAGTGAGGATATGGACTTTGAGGGGTTTGGCAAGGAGGCCCTGCTAGCCTCTGTGGTGGATAAAGATACAGGTGATACAAGTGATACAGGTGAGGGCCAATAATCTGTCCTCTGCCTCGGAACCATCCACCCATCCCCGTGTGCCCAGCCATCTCTTCTACTAACGTAAGTGTTAAAAAACCTAATATTATTGATATTTCTCTTAAATATAAATTGTGTGTGCAAACCATCATAAAATTAAGATGTTATTTTTACTACAACGTACGTATTGTGTCAGAAAAAGGGTAGTCTGGCGGTCGGCCCAGTCTCTATTTCATTTAATCCCATATGTTCTGTTATTTTGTTTACGCGTTTTGCGTTATACGCGGACCTCCATGGGTTTAATTGACTGCGTAAAACGAGAATATACTGTATTTATGTTGCACCACAAGCCTTATAATTTTTGCTCGGAGTTTCCTTGACTTCTGCTTCCAGAATTGGTAGTTTGATACTGTACTGAAGACCCTGATTTACAAGGATTTAATTTACAAAAATTGGCAGCTACAAAAACTAAAATTTTCCTATACTTTGGCTTACAAGTGAAAACCCCAAGGTTACAAAGAAAAATTTAATTAGTAATACTAATAAGAAATGTGCTAAAGTAATGTTATTTAAAATTTATAACCAGAATGCTTACTTGTTTAATTAATTTATTTCATTATTCTCTAACACTTACAATGTTAATATACAGTATTTGTGTATTTATAAGCTGCACTTTGAGAGAGAGAGAATTGGGGGTGCAGTTTAGAATAGAATACCTGGTTTTGGGGGGGAATGTTTTTAAGCTTCAAAAATTGACTCATACGTCAGTAGACACTGCCCCTTCGCTTAACACAGGTGTTGCATTCCCGGAAATAGCCATGTAGAGCAAACCCATTATAACATGGGAAAATAGGGGATGGCATCAGGTGGACTCCAAAAAGTCCCCCTCCCCCATCTACACACACACACACACACACACACACACACACACACACATCAAAAACATTCCAAAACCAAAGTTCAGAGACATTGTACAGCTCCAAAGTAGCTCACTAATGCACATACATCTGCCAAATTCGCTTAAAAATGATGTTGTGAAGACACTGGAATTTCCATGAAATCAATTCCTGAACAACAAAAAACTGACCTAACTAATGATATATAGTACTGTACACTACTACTGTAATACACTACCTAACACATTAAAAACATTAACAAAACACAGTTAAGATGAAAATATGCAGCTGAAACCATTAAGAAAAAGATTAATGAAAGTTTAACATAGCCACCATTTGCATAAACGCTTGTTTGCGTCATGCGTGCCTGCCCTCAAGCCTCACCATAGCAATCCAGCCGGGATGCCCCCTCTCGACCCTTAGCGACTCTCCCCCTCCCACTTTGGCACACAAAGAAATTTTTTTTACATTTATAATAGTTATTTCTTTTATTTTTTCTTCACATTATGTATGTAGGATTGTGTTTGCATGTAACTGGGTAAAATAAAGTGAAGAAAGTTGAGTTTATCTTCCAGAAATTATGAGTTGAAAAATAACTATAACTCCCCTAGCCCATCCTGCTAACTCTCACTAGTGGACGAAGGACTGTTAATCTGTTTGTTTTTTACCTAACTATGATTGATTATTTTTTTCACAGTTTGTATATAAGATTGTGTACAGTAGCTAAAACAATTATCTGTGCATACTGTGCGGGAAACAATATGAGACCATGAACGATAAATTTTGGTATTATGAGGGCTGTCACTAGTCACAGGTAAAATTTTGGAGCATATCGACCCCCTCCTGCACAGATAGTTGTTTTAGCTACTGTACATGTAACTGAATAAAAAAATATTCTATATACAGTGGTCCCTCGGTTAACAAACGCATCGGTTGACGAATTACCTTCCATAAGAATCTTCAATCCGGTTAACGAAAAAAATTTGATTAACGAAATCCCTACGAAAATCACATTTTGTTTTGAACATCAGCTGATAAGCTGAGGAGGTACTCAGCCAATTCAGTAATCTCTTCTATGTTTACATTCGTTTCCAATGGAATAAATATAAAGAAAATTGTGCTCTTTAATATTTGTGCATTTTTTTTTACACAGTATTAAAATTATTGGTCATTCTAAAATTTAGCCATCCAAGTTCTGTCTACATAAAGTTTTTCAACTATTATTTTTGGCTCGATAAATGTAACTTTATTCATTTATTGAAACTCATTTACATGCACACACTGTCCTAAGGACAAAGCTGAACTGTACATGTAATCAGAATAATGTACAAAATTATTACTAAAATTTTGTCTAGTGCAAACTATGGCATGTTTACATTCATATTAATCACTATCTTATAAGAATTCCAGCACTGCAAATAATATTCTCCCCCGATCACGTCTATGAAATTGTATAAGCAAAAAACAAATACTCAATCTAAAGGACATAAATAAACAAATTAATACTTCACCAGACCTTGGCACTAACTGTCAAACATGTCACTGTCACCCCTCCCTCCCTCCCTCCCTCCCTCCCTCCCACCCACCCACCCACCCACCCACCCACCCACCCCACCCACCCACCCACCCACCCAACCCTCCCCCCCCCCCCCCCCCCCCCCCCATCCTCCCAGCGAAGGTTTCTGGTTATACAATAGGCTTTAATCTTATATACTATCTCAGTCTAAATTTAGGAGAATATAATTTGCATTGCTGGAATCCTTGCAAGACAGCGAATAATTTGAATATAAACGTCATATATTTTGCACAAAAGATAAAATTTTTGCTCTCTCTAATAAAATTCTTAAATTAATCTAAAATTTGTATGCCTAATGCAAATGTTAGCTTGTTTATACAGTCGACCCTCGTTAAAACGGACTAATAGGGGGGGAAGGGTGTCCGTTTTAGCCAATTGTCCGAATTAACCGATTTATGGGTTAATATTGCATAAAATTGCATTATATTTCAAAGAAAATGCAGTGAGTTTGTCCTTCGCCTTGCGTATGTCCGAAACTTTTTGCTTTTTAACACCATATCGTCACAAACTCTAGCCACCGAAGCACCAGCCTCTAACTTTCTTATAAGTTCCAGTTTCTGGTTCACAGAAAGGGTCGCATACTTCCTCTTTGGCGTATTAGAGGTACTCCACCTTGAAGACATGATGTAAAATACATGGCTGAAAGATGCCTAATCACTGAAATATCAACGAAAATTGCAGAGCAACACAACACTGATACTCGAATATGGCGCTAAGTCAACAGTGACTGGCGGTCTGGCGCGCGCCATCTATCGGACAATCCCAGAACCAGAAATTTGACTCGGACAGTCCCTCGCTTAATTCAGATTTCGTCCGATTTATCCGATATCTGGATTAAAGGGGTCCATTTTAACGAGGGTCGACTGTACAGTATAGTTTTGGTTTACGCGGTCAATTAAACCCGTGGAGGTCCGCGTAAAACGAGAAACGCGTAAACGAAATAACAGAACATATGGGATTAATTGAAATAGAGACTGGGCCGACCGCCAGACTATCCTTTTTCCGACACAATGCATACGTTGTAGTAAAAATAACATCTTAATTTTATGTTGGTATGCACACACAATTAATATTTAAGAGAAATATTAATACAGGTAATATTAGGTTTTTTAACACTTGCGTTAGTAGAAGAGATGGCTGGGCACACGGGGATGGGGGGTTGGTTCCGAGGCAGAGGGCAGATTATTGGCCCTCACCTGTATCACTTGTATCACTATCCACCACAGAGGCTTACAGGGTCTCTTTGTAAAACCCCTCAAAGTCCATATCCTCACTATCACTGAATTGGGCTGACTGTGGTGGGTGGCGGGTGAAGAACTCGGTAATGTTTTGTTGACTAGGCGACCTTATGATGATGGAAATGTTTGATCATTTTATGTTTTTGACCTGATGATTTTTTTTTTTTTTTTTTTTACACATTCTGTATGTTGGATATATATGAAGAAAGTTATGTTTATCTAGCCATTTATGGCTCTCGTTCTTCTTGATTGTCTCGTTCACTGAGAAACCACTTTGACAGACATAGCGGACTGGCCTGTCTCTAGTCATAAGGTCTAACTTAAACATGATGTGTGTGTGTGTGTGTGTGTGTGTGTGCGCGCATGCGTGCGCAAGTTTCCATCCACCTCTATCTTACTCTTTTATCTCTCCCTTCCATCTCACCTCCCTTCCCCTCACACTTGGAGAAAATTTAAGTGGACCCTTGGTGACGAAAGCAGGTAAAAATGCTGAAGTTAATCTAAGCGAAGTTTTTGGTTGTGGCCTGACCAAATACTATATAAACTCTGGGCCCACGTGGTGCGTAGGGAAGCTACCCTGGACTGTAATGGACTCGACCGCTGGCCTGTGTAAAACGTTTTTAACTGCCCGCATTCAGCCGAATTTTGCCATGTTAGCCCGGTTCAACCTGTGTTCGAGCGAACCTTGGCCCTGTGTTAAGTAATACCGGGAACTACCAGATAGTAAAAAAGAAAAACATGTTTGAGCAAATCCATGTTGAAAAAATCTGTGTTAAGTGAGAGGACAGTGTACTGTATATAGGTAAAATAAAATTATTCACTGATTTTGGAAATGGAGAAATGTTTGGAGGTGTGGAAGATTCCAGTAGTGATGGAGGGGTGAAGCATTATCTGAGGCGAGTCAGGTGTCCAGTCGGCTGTCTAGTGGTACGGTGGAAGTGCAAGCTGGTGTATGTAACATTTTGCATTTCTGTGCTGACATCTCATTGCTTGAACCATTTGTATATCACTCTATCTCGACACTTTGTCTGTAGTCTGACCTTGGTCCAGTTATTACAGAATCCATCCCCCCCCCCCCTCCTTTTTTTTTTACACTTTACATTTTCCTATAGCACTGTTGAACTCAGATCTATCGCTTATGTCTTTGAGGGCATTGTGAAAGCAAAAATTTGTTTTTTCATCACTCATGTTATGGGGTGTTTTATGACAGTTTTACAATAGGTGGAAAGGAATTGTAGAAGGTTGATGAATAGATAGAGTACTCCATTGTTTAGTGTATTCTGCCACCTGTACCAATTCTCATTTGTCAACTGTACTGCATATCATGAAAATTTTTTCCTTTAGGATGAAAATAGTTGTCAATTAATTTTTTCTTTTTGTTAATGAAGAATCTGCAACAATAGGTGTGTTCCCTAAACTGTAACAATCCTAAAAACAATTTACAGACAGGCACACAAGAGGAACGCTTGAGAACCGTAGTAAAACCTCGATCATGTGTAGCTTATGCCTGGGATGAAGTTATCTTACAGCCCCACCTGACTTGTGTTGCTCCTGGGGGAACATCAGCTACCTACAACATGAATGTACTTGGTGAGGGGGCAAGACTCACCTATGAGAATTTCATCTACATTGCATTTACTGGAACATTTCAAAAGCAAGTATCTACAGGATTTGTTTTATTATATTTTTTGCCTCTATGTGTAATGTTAAGGATTGATTTTGTAGCTTTCTGAGAAATGCACTTGATACTTCCGGTTGCTTGATTATTGCCTACTGTTTCTTTGATTGCTCACACTGTTACATTTTCTTATAAATATGGATGATATTGTATGATTTTTATGCTTCTTACATTTCACAAAACACTTTTAACTAACAGGATCTTTTTTACCCTTTGAAGAAGGTTGCCATTACACATGTAAGTATTTAAAAAGTGTCTTGGAATGCTGTCTCTCACCTCTGCCTGCTGTGTTTGCTATACACTCAGTGGCTTATCACATGTCACTTACATGGAATATTGACAAGATTTGGGAGAAATGTTAATTTTTTTATTATTTGAAGTGTGATTTTGTAGCAGATTAACTTCCAAGTTATCCATTTGCAAACTTCTTGGCTGTTTTGCTACTGGCTTCAGATCTTTTAATTAAAAATAAATGGGTTTTGAAAAGCAATGAAAGCACTTGTGCTGTATTAGTCAAGCAAAGTTAAACTATTAAGTGTTTTCTAGGCCAAATGCTTTGCATACAAAAATATTGCTTTTGTGATTGAGCTTAAAGCAAAATATTATAACATATTACTTTATTCATTACAACTTCTTTGCTTCTTGATTATCTTAGATGTACTGTATATAATATTAATTAGTCTGGATGTAAATATAATATAATTTAATAGCAGTGAGAACTTGCTTATTGAAAGTTTCTGATACTGAGTGATTATATCATTTGGTATTAATTGTTAAAAAGTGTCACCACCTGCCATCAACTTGTACACACTATGTCTGAAGTGTAGCAGATTAAATACATGTATCCAAACAGGTTTTATTGGTTTAGATAATATTAATTTAAGTCATAGTGCAAACACAAGTAACATATTTGTAAGGAACTTAAATTTCATATTAAAAAAGCAGATGCTATTTGTTTACCAGTTATTGATAATGTTATTTTAATGATCTAGGCATTCTTAATAGTAAGCTTTCATATACAGGGTCCCATAACTCAGTTGATAGCTTTTGGGGATTCTCAGTCTAATAGACAAGGGTTCAATAGATGGGTTGATGGCTATTATTTTCAGTGGTGTTTACTGAGCCAATCACACACCTGTTTTTTTTTTCTTTTTTCTTGGGGTTATCACTTCACAGTGAAAAATATTGTTAGCTTTTGCTTTAAGTTTGCACTACCGACTAACAAAAAAATAATTCAGGACAGGACATAGAGAGGATACAATGTGTTAGCAGTGAAATACTGAATGAGTAATACAGTATTAGGTATTTGTTAATTTCTCAATTTTTTTTAAGGTAATGGGAGAGTGATATGGGGGAATAGTAATTGGTTTAGTCATTGAATGGGGATTATACACCTCAATTGTGCATAGCACCAAATAAGTAAAAGTTTAAGCTAGTTGGGTAAACACATATAATCAAATGTAGAGACGCTCTCCAAAGAAGCTTATACTTACTGATATTATAACCAAGACTGTCTCTGAGCTTACCTTAAGGCATACATCTTTGATAATCTTAAAATCCTTTACATAACTTTCAACTTTTTCCTTTATTTCTATTTCTATTTTTTCCTCTAATACTTTCATTATCAAGCCACATGCCCATAGAACTTGTTTTAATATGTAAGTAATGTACTGTAATAGATTGCAACAGTAATTTGGGTAATGTTGGTTCAGTCATGTCCTATGATCCTTTGTAGGCATTTACTGCTCTCAAATGTTAGATGGCATACACCAAGGGGAGAGAAGACAAGTTGTCTGCTATCTATACCATGGATTGATTTCTGGGTTAGTATTTGGGTATGACAGAACAATGTTGTTTATGTGTCTTTCCCAGCTGGAGGCTGATTGTGTCACATAGGTTACTGGAAAGGTTGGTTAAGAATATACAGGCGTACCCAGGTTATTGCAAGGGATGCATTCCTAAAAGTCAACTTCACCTTCATGAGTGCTAAAACCAGTTAGTTTTTTAGTTAAACAAATTTATTGACAAAGCTTGGAGTACAGTTTGCACCCAGTTTGCACCTACAGTGATTTACTTGCATATATATATGTATATATGTATGTATGTATGTATGTATGTATGTATGTATGTATGTATGTATGTATGTATGTATGTATGTATGTATGTATGTATGTGTATATATATATATATATATATATATATATATATATATATATATATATATATATATATATATATATACAGTATGTATGTATGTGTATATATATATATATATATATATCAGATTCATGTGGGTGTTGTCACTGTTCGCTGCCATGCAAGACAGTGGTTCGAATACATTGGACGTCCTATTCTAATTGAAGACTAATCAGTGTGGGCTAGCAAATTTGGGATAAACAGCAAGAATGTCCCCAAGCACCCCTGATTCAATATACTTGTAGTAATTACAAAGTTCATGATACAATAAGCCAGGTGGCCTGAAGTCTTTGACAGTGCCACATTCAATAATATAGTGTTCAAGTGTATGCCTTTAAGGTTTATCACAAAGTTTACATGCTGAGTGTTCTGGTATAGGTAAAACCAGTGTCCTTTCTTGATTTTTTAATTTCAAATGGTACCGGTATTTATCTCATGAGGGGTCTAAATATTCCACCCCCCCTTTTTTTTAGTAGGTTAGGGTAATTTAAGAACTGCATTTTAGAGTTTACTTTTAGTGCCTTGGATTTTTTTACATTGATATAGCATTGTGCAAATGGATAAATTGCTATCATAATAGCTTATAAAGGATCTTATTTGATGATATACCTAGCAACCTATTTACAATATTTAATGGTTAAAATCAGTGGTCTATGGTTAAGACATACACTTGACATGAGCCTCTTATACCTGTGGGAACCATGTAACAATTTTTTATGACATCACTGGCAATCTTAGCCAAGTGTCTGAAAGTGCATATGAAATATAATTTTTAATTCTTTTACAGGTATTTTATTTATTTATATCTATTTATTTTTTACTTTGTAATTATTATTTTACCTTTACTTGATGTTATGCAAAAGGAACTGAAAGGGTAGAATTATGCAAATAAATGGATTTGAGTGAGATGGACTGGAGTGATTTAAGTGGACATCAAATATGAAGTGCAAGTTTGCACTGTTTGTGAGAGGGAATAAGTTTGAAGAACTGAGCTTCAAGAGGATGTGCCATTTTACAAAAGTTGCAAGACATCCTGCTTAAGTCACCATTTTGTGAAGCTGAAAAATTTATAACTGACTTTGGTTAGGTATTAAATTTTTTAGATGAAATAGTACATAGTCAAATACTAATTTTTGAGATGACAAGAGCACAGCAGATAAAGGTGAGGATAAAATGTTGTGTTTAGTAGAATGTTTCATAATAAGGTTCTTGCATGTCTTAATATACGATATTAGTGTACATACAAAATTACTGATCCGTGTGACTTTTAGATAAGCAAAATGTGTTAAGAAATTAAAAGATTTTAATAACAAAGCATCTGAGCACCTTCAGAACAAGAAGACTGATGTTTACTGTGTTTCTTCTTTGAAAAATTAGTTACCTGAGGTTGTGAAGTTTATATTGTTGTTGTTTATTGTACATGTTAGTATGTAAATAAAGTAGACTTCTCCTGCATGCTAATTTGTACTTTGCAATATTGGATACGGTACAATATGAGGTAGAGTAATTCACATTGATTTCATTTACAATTCAACTCATGTTAAGTTCTCCAAATATTGCAGCAGTTTGCACTTTCCAACAAACATATAATAGAAAAAATAAGATAGTACAGTACTCAAATCATTAGCTCATTGAAATATTACAGCAACTGCTGCAATGTTTATTTTCATGAGAAACTATAGAAGTACTGTAGTAGAAATATAATTTCAATGTGCAAATATGACTTACAAATAAGGAAAATATAAAATTCTACAATAAGAAAAGTAGCAAGGGAAACCTGTATTGGTGATAAAGTTTGGTGTATCCTTGAAAACCCTTGGCTTTGGCTTAGGCTTCATGATTTTTCAATGGCTTCCGCTTTATGACTTTTTTAATGGTTGGCTTCAGCTTCATGACCTTAAAAATGCTGGCTTTAGCTTTGTGACTTTCCAATGGCTTCGGCCACATGTCTGCTAGTAATTCCCTGATTTTCCATATTCCTATATCATTTTTATTTCATAATTCAGAAAAGTAATCCAAGCAGGCAATATAATCTTATAGTTTTTCTTCTTCTCTCTTGCACTATATACTGTGTAAGTTACATTACTTAGGTCTGTTAGGACTGTATTTTCGAGTCCTGACGTCAGTGATTGTGCTGTGTACTGACAAAATTTTCGTTTGTAATTCACTTTAAAATGGCTGGCAAGCTTAAAAGTGAGAGTTTTGTGGTGCTGGGAAGAAAAAGAGACACCCATTTTAGATTTTCTATGAACTATTTTCACATTTTCGACTTTCGACCATGACTTATGACCTGGATTTGGGTCCCTAACCTCGTCGTAAGTCGAGGAGTGGCTGTATTGTACAATACATAAAACTTTTTAATTTATCCAAACTATACTGTACTGATAAAGTTGCATGAATCTTGTTACACCTTGGAGATGATTAATTTGCATTAGCCAATTGCTATAAACCTCAAATAGCTGATTTACCCTTTCAGAGCATGTGGGGGGAATGGCAATGGTGACAGTGGGAATGTGACCTTTGACCCAACAGCAGTGGAATGTCAACAGTTGGTCCTTGATGTACCAGAGGGAACTAGGGTAAAACTAGCTCGAAAAGAAATTGGAAGAAGATCCCAACTTTGGTGTATGACATCTACAGGAATGTTGCAGCATGAAGGCTCCTCTCCCCCTCATGACCCCACCAGCAAGAAGTCTCGAAAAAATACTAATGTTTTGGTAAATATTGAAGCTTTCAGTTTGATGTAAAATTAATAATGTAAGAAACAAAATTTCTTGTTATCGGTACCAGATTACAATATTGTTTAAATCTGTTATTGTTTAATGATGTTTGTATTTCTGCTTTATTGTCATTTAGTAAATCTTCCTAATTAATCTTATTATAAAATAAAATAATTGCTCTCTCAGTAGGCACAGGTATGAAAAACAGCTTCCATAATATAGTATCACTTTCTTTGATGTCTTTTGTTAAGAATTTATGAAACTTACCATCTGCTTTCATATCCTTCATATCGTACAGTAAATAATACTATTTACTGTATGTTTAATTTACCATCATTAAAACGCTTACAATAGTATTACCCTTCTATACCAAAATAATTGGTGAACAGCCAGTTTGGTTTAAGGAGTTTTTCGGTATAAAACAATTCAATACATACATACATTCATACTTACTTACTTACTCACTTACTTCCTCGAATTCACACTTACATGGGGATCCCAGGAATGTAACCCTTGTGTACTAAGAAGACCTACTTTATACATACCCAAAATTAGGAGTTGAACAATAATAATCTTGGCCTAGTTTTTGCATAAAAATTTTATCATAAAATCTTGAATTGTACTTGAGTATATACCATACGGTATGCTTTTGGCAGTAATTATTATAAGGTGGTTAAAACTATTCTCATATATCCTGGAAATTATCTCTCACCTTTTAAACTCTTTGCCCATTTGACACTTGTCATAACAGGATCAGGATTATGGAGGAAATTGGTCATGAATCAGGAAATGTCTTAGCTCTTAACAATCCAATCCCTTTTATTTGCCCAGAAGTAACTGTTGTCCAGATGTGGTTTGGTATTTAAATTGCATCATGCTTCATTGTTAGAATCAATGATCTAATCCCATTTTCTGCTGCTTTCTTTGGAGTGGCATGTTATACCAATACAGTAGTTTATAAGGAAAAGTCTTCGATTTTACAAATTTAAAAATATTTGTAGAAAAATTTAACCTCGCATTTTCTAAAGAACAATGCCTTTTGATTCCAACAGGTACTAGATATAGCTGGTCCTGCACCACAACCTTCAGAATACACTCCACTGATGCTAAGAAAGCCAGATGACCGCCGAAGACTGACACAGACATGGCGATTTACTGAGGACGGCCAGCTGTGCTGTGTCCATGTTAATATGTTTGTTCAAGCTAAAGATGGATTCCTTGGACTTGCTCCAGGTAAACAGTATAAATACGAATTTTACTAATTACTTGTCTCATTATTTGTTGATTTTAATCAAACCATTTATAATAACCTCTACCTCAAAAAGGAAAACATAAGAGTTTGTTTTTTACGTAAAATTACTTGGGTTACAGGCACAGTACTACCCACCCAAACCTAAAATGTTGACTCGGGGGAGAAGAGAATACATACGTATATTGCATTTGTTAGGTGTTTACTGACATTCAAGTTGTGTGTGTAATAATAATAATTAACGGTTTATTGGAAGAGCATGGCAGCCAGAACGCTGAAAATATACAGTTACATAATTGGGGAATGGGTCACCGGGTTGACAAATAATATACAAGTAACAAAAGTGATACAAATACGATGTATAATAACTAGGTGGGGAGAAGCTCAAACTACAGGGCGTTTCAACTAAGTGACAGTGCAAAAAGGCAAGATTGAGATTGACTGGGAGTGAATATACTGGTTGATTACGAGTTGATGATAATTTTTACAATGGTTGGGACTGGGCTGTTCTTGTAACATTAGTTTGTGCTCGTATAGGCTGGATGTGGTTTTGGTGTCAAATAGCAATATGCAGATGAGGGATTTCTGGTGGAAGTAGGAGCCTGTGTGCGTGTGTTGTTGATCATCTACAGAGTAAATAATAATAATTTGTTGAATGAGAAAGATAGGAATATGCTAAGAGTTATAGTTATGGCAGAATGAGAAATACAGAAAGTGATTGGCTGTGTAGATCAGATGGTTATCTTGAGAAAGTACTTGAAAATATTTAAATAACAGAAGTGTGAACTGACAAAATTTTCATTTGTAATTCACTTTAAAATGGCTGGCAAGCTTAAAAGTGAGAGTTTTGTGATGCTGAGAAGAAAAAGAAACACCCATTTTAGATTTTCTATGTATTACTTAAGCATTTTCGACTTTCGACCTGGATTTGGGTCCCTAACCCTGTCGTAAGTCAGGGAGCAGCTGGGGAACTTCGTGTTTTTTGTTTACTTGTGGTTATCAGCATATACTTGGATCATGTGCACCTATAGTGGTGATTTACTTGCATATATATATATATATATATATATATATATATATATATATATATATATATATATATATATATATATATATATATATATATATATATATATATATATATATATATATATATAGTGAACCCTCACTTTACGCGGTTAATTCAACCCACGCGGCCCGCTAAAGTGAAAGACGCGAAAGTGAACAACATAACATATGGGATTAATTGAAATAGAGACCGGGCCGACCCCAAACTCCACTTTTTCAGACACAATACCTACGTTGTAGTAAAAATAACTTCTTAATTTTATGATGGCATGCACACACAATTAATAATTAAGAGAAATATCAATAATATTAGGTTTTTTAACACTTACATTAGTAGAAAAGATGGCTGGGCACACGGGGATGGGGGGTTGGTTCCGAGGCAGAGGGCAGATTATTGGCCCTCACCTGTATCACTTGTATCAATTGTATCACTATCCACCACAGAGGCTTGCAGGGCCTCTTTGTCAAACCCCTCAAACTCCATATAAGTCCATATCCTCACTATAATTATCACTATCACTGACTTGGGCCGGCTGTGGTGGGTGGCGGGTGAAGAACTCGGTAATGTTTTGATGACTTGGCGACCTTGTGCACACCCTGCTCGCGCCGCTTACACAACATGGCGGATGGCAGGAGGTTTGGATCCAAAAATGGCGTGGCTCGCCAGCCGCTCTCCTCGTAAAGGGGTACACGCACCGCGGAATGTGAGCATTCCGGTTTCGGCAGGGTACCGCGTAAACGTGGAAACTCGGAATGTGGGACCGCGTAAAGCGAGGGTTGACTGTATATATGTATACTGTGGCTTTAATGTATGATTTTACATGTGGCTATCAAAGACCTTTGATACGCTGATATATCTCTGTAGATATACTTTAGAATTCTGAAAAATAATAGGTTTGAACCTTATAGTCCAATTTGAGATGCCAATGTGGAAGGGATGGAAGAATAGAAACAGCCCAGTTGATTTGTCAGTAATATATTCCTTTGCTCTTGAGACTTGGAAGTGTGGAGGTGGACAAATAATTTACAAGTGCAATTCTGTAATGATATGATGGAGAGAACAACAAATAGATTCTAAGGCAGTTTCTCCATGTTATATACTTGTATAAAAGATCTTGCATGATTCACTGGGCTAAAATTAACTGCTACAAGTTTTTTTTAGGAATTTTTCAAATATTTTAACAAAAGATTGCATACACAGTTTAAGCATTTTTTTTAACAACTTTTTGTTTTGTTATTATTACAGGGTCTCATTTTGGTGGTTCATGGCAGTCGTGTATGTATCAGAATTATGTGATAAGTTACAAAGTTCACTTAACTGGAGTGTTGAAATATTTAACAGTTGCTAGATTATTTAATTTTCGGCTATTGTTTGGAAATATTCTTTTGTGCTATTGCCTTAATTTGTTTAAATTTTAGAAAACTAACCTTTAACCCCCCTGTAAGTCAGTACTCTTATACAGTACACGCCAGTGAGGTTGGTGCGAGGTGGCTGTGGGTCAGTCGAAAATAAAAAATAAAATAAAATAAAAAATACGAAATGAAACCATGACAACTATGGAATACTCACACCCCACATATATTTCGTAGGGTCTATGTTTGTCCAGATACTACGAATGGCCACCTCAAGCTTAGGTAGAGAGGAAGTGTCCCTGTTACACTTCTTTTTTTTTTTCTTCATAAGAGCTCACAAGTTCTCAGTTGGGTTTAGGTCTGGTGAATTGCCTGGCCAGTCATTAAAAACCTCCACTTCACTGTCCTTAACCCTTAGGCCCTGGGTGACGTTCCAGAACTTCCACCTATTTCCACCACTGTTTAAATGCCCAGTGCCGGTTATCAGGTTCCAGTGTGACTGTTTGCCTCTCACACCACATGCTCGGCCACAGGGAAGCTTCCTGAACATAATTACATACTTTTGTTTGTTTCATTTTCATTGTTTTATCATGTTGTATCAAAGTAATATTGATAAAAGTTGTGTAAGTAGTTGTATTGTAGGGTAGTATTACTGTAAAACAATGCTATGATTATGTTATAAATGTTTTTATTTGTGGAATTATTATTTTATGCATTACTTGCTCTACCAAACACAAAGACAGCCAGGCAGACTGGCTACCCACTGGTGATTGTTGCCAAGCACTTTTTTATGAAAAATTATGTAAATAAAATATTCTAAATGAATTATTTATAGCAAATAAGTATTAAGATCAGTAAATACATACATTATTGGCCTCTTCAGACACAAAGGCGAGCTAAATATAGCTGCTAAGTGCCGAGGGACCACGAGGGTTAGCTGTCAAACCAACACTGTCTCCTTATCTTTCCCCCTCCTCCCTCCCTCTGCGCGGCCAGAGAAGTTTCTCGAAGGTCAATATACAGTTTTTCTTACTTATTTTTTGTTTTATCATTTTAAAAGGTTAAAAATTATTTTTGAAAAATTAGATTTTTCTCGATTTGACCCCAGGTGGGAGGTACTGCCACCAGCTACCCTAACCCAGGGCTTAAGGGTTAATCCAATCAGAGACATATTTATCAGTGTGGCAGGGGCCCAATCCTGCATAAACACTTCTGCCTTGCACTTTTCATACTCTAGGTAATTATACCTGTTCATCAAAATATTTTTTGGTAACACTGCTAAGTCCCCCTACACCATCATAACTAAAGCACCCCCAGTGTACCCAGGGTCCAGCTGATCACTGCCAGGATGTTGGTAAACACAACCCCACCTGTTGCCAGTCACAGGAAACATGGACTTGTCACTCCACAAAACTCTACAGAACTTAGCCTTATCCCACACACCATATTTCTTGAAAAAGCTATTTTTTTCTGGTGGTGCGCACAGGTCAGGAGTGGTTTGAGACGCAGTCAGCAACTCCGGTGCTTCAGATCTTCTTGTATATGGTGCTTAACGGTCCTTAATGGCACTTTACTAAGCAGTATTGGGTTTTTTCTTTTATTTCCCAAGCACTTAAATGTAGATCTGCCTCCATTTGATGTTTAGGAACATTTAGATTCCAGGGTGAGGTTTTCTGGCCTTCCCAGGATGTTTAACATGGGACGGTATTGAGCTGGGTACCCCATCTTTACATTTCTTCACACACCAACTTGCCGTTGCACAAATCTCAATGCCACACCCATAATTTTTTTAATATCCTGAAGAGGCGTATCCCCTTTGTAAAGTGCAACAATAGCTGCTATATTATCACTTGTAAGAGGCTTATTTCTTACCATAGTGGCTGGTAGTGACATGAGAACAGCAACAATTCAAAGAAGATTCAGAAAAAAGTCAGGGAGAACAACATCATTCATCCTCATCTTATGCCTAATAAATGGCTAGCGGAAAAATGCTGGCAGTATCCCAGCATGTCAAACAGTTGCCATTGCTCACTAGAGTGTGCCAATTTCAATAGCATCAACCAACACTATTTTAAGAGGGATAAAGTGAGTGGCGCCATTGAAGAAGGCACAGGCCCTCTAGTACCAACCTCATTGGCGCATACTGTATGTGGCAGTTGTTGAAGGAAGTCTGTTCATGTACATAATTTGACCTTGTAAATAGTTTTACCCTTAAGCTTAAGTTAATTACTTTAAAAAAAGCAATTAAAATTCTGCTTTTTACTATGTAAAATACTTAATGGTATGAGTGTGTATGATTATACGTAATAGCATAAAATTTGAAGCATATGTAATTAGCTTTCAAAGAGCATGAAAACTATATAAAAAGTACTGTAATGCTAATTTTCAACAATTAAATACAAAATGAGTGTATATGGAATATTTAAGTTTAGTTTACAGTAGATCAATTGGTATAACTTACCCAATAAAATGCACTCGAGAATAATGCTATTTTGTCTCTGCAGTACAGTAGAATTCTGGTTATCCAGCACCTACAGGTTTGAGAGATACCAGATAAAGGAATTTTCTGGCTAGCTAGTTGGACCTCACTCATAGGATCCCCCAAAAATCCCACATTGCACAGTTCTGCAGGCTGACCTCACAAATTTGTTTTAGATTAATGGACTTCTGTAACACTTATTCCACTATCTATAAATGATGGGGCATAGAAATAAAGAAAATGTAATATAAAACTATAAAATAAGAAAATTGAAGAGCATGGGTGTGTATGTGTCTGTAGTGTACGTGTGTGGAGGCAGTGGGCTATAACTGCCTCACTAACTCGCCCCTTTTTTTTTCTTTTCTTTTTTCTTTTTTTTTTAATGGGGATTAGCCCACCCAGCACACATCAGGGCCTGGGGGGAAGGGGTGGCAAAAAAAAAATATATATTTCAAAATAACAAAAATACTAATTAAAAAAAGAGAAAAAATAAAAATAAGATTTAATAATAATAATATTGATGTGAATAATAATAATAATAATAATAATAATAATAATAATAATAATAATAATAATAATATTAATAATAAAATACCATAAAAAATACAAAAGTAAACAAAAAATCATATTAAGAAACGATATACAGTATGTATGTTGTGTTGTAAAAGTAAGAGAAACGATTCAGACTCCGCACTTGTGTGTAAATGAGACAGAAAGTCAGGTCAGCAACCTGGGACTTGGTCACAATTTTTCTGATGCCATAAGGCAGCAGGGTCTACCATTAGACAACACGTTATGCTTCCAATATCTTCCCAGTTGGTAATACCTCCCTGTTTGATAGCTGACTACTACCTACTGTCTAATGAAACTAAAAGCTGTGAAAAATCATTGCAGTACTTTGATGTGGCTTAGAAATAGACAAATCAATCATGCTTGTTTCTACCTTTGCAATTGTTGTTTGTATATCATTCATGTACATTCGAAATATGTAAGGTGTTTCTTTATTTTAAGGGAATGATGTGGTCTTGGGTCCACCCCAACTTGTCCATTACGAAACTATGGCAAATGGTGTGCCACTGGAGCGGGCCATATCCAGGCAGCGCTTACGTCCTGGTTCAGGAATACTTGCATTAAAAGTAGATACGGATGGTCCAACACGTGTCTTGAAGATAACAGACATCCATAGTAAGGTAAAATAGTATTAATGGACTTTTTGTCTTTTATTTTTATGAGAAATTTTATCTTATGTCTTTATTTAAATCTTGAAATAAAAAAGGAGTGATTTTATACTTACTAGAGGTACACCACCAATTTTCCAGCACCCTTGGTTCCAAAGCCTAGCCGCATCATCCGTTTTGCCGGACCAACCGAAGTCACGTAATAATAATTCAACAATACACCTCTGACCCACTAATTATACACCTCCTGTGTCTCTAAAGCACCATGGACTGCTAAAAACTTAAATTAAACAAATATTAAATGTAAATTAAATGTGAAAAAGCCATAAATTTGAGCACCATATTACTGTACACACTTTGTACTCAAATTTACTAAGTTAATTACTAAAAATTTAATGTCTGGTGCAAACTATGTGATGTTTATACTCAAATCAATCACTATCTTACAAAAATTCCAGCAATGCAAGTTATATTCTGCTAAGTCTAGTCAGCAACATTTTATAGATAAAACTTTAAGCCTAAAACCACCTTCATCGTGGCTGGGAGGAAGGGGGAGGTGAGGTGTTGACAGCTGTCAGGGAGGGGAGATAACGAAGTGTGTAGTTATCAAATAGAAAGTTTTGTGCTTATAAAATGTCACTGCATTGACTTGGCAGAATATAACTTACATTGCTAGAATTCTTGTAAGATAGGGATTAATTTAAGTACAAACATCCCATAGTTTGCACTGGACATAAAAATTTTTTTAATTAACTTGGTACATTTGAGTACAGGTTTGCCCTTAGGACAATTATTTCTTTTACTATTTTTCACAATATGTATTTAGGCTGGTGTGTGCATGTAAATGAGTGAAAATAGATGAAGAATTTTTTGCATATCTACCAGAAAATTAGTTGAAAAACAACCATAACGCCTCAAAGCTTGGCTTAGTAGCCTGGTGGTTGCAGTGACGAGTCTAACCTGGCTACAGTGCCTTGATTACTCACTATTAAGCATCATTATGTCAGTAAACACTAATAGTAACATAACTCCAGTGAAATGTGGCAGGAAGGGAGGGAAGTTAAGTGTCCTCTCGTAATTTTGTCCGGACTAAAGGAGGTGCCAGACCATCAGTTCCCAGAAAATCGGTGGTGTACCTGTATATCAAGCATTGTGAAATAAAACCTTCATACAAGGAAATTAGTTTATAAGCAATTTAAGCATAATTTTATTACTCTTAACCTTACATTAAAGGAATTGGTGCATAATTTCACTGTATTTTCATGATCAGAGTTCATCACTGATGGCCCGTACAGAGAGTGGTGACTGGGTTAGCCTCAGTGATGAGGGAGGAACAACCACCATAAAAAAAACAAGTAGAGGGAGTCAGCAGGCTAGTGAAGGCTCCAACTTAAAAGAGGTTCAGGTGTGTGTCTTTTTGTCTCCTGTAAAACTTATACGTACTGTACCTTATTTGTACGAGTATTTTTCTCGGGAATAAAGCTCCCTAAAACATACTCCAACACAGTGGGACATCACATCCAAAAATGTTGTGCCATTTTTATGGTGTAAGGCAGGTATGGGCAACCTTTCATCAGTCATGGGCCGCATTACGATTTAGATATTTTTGTGTGGGCCAACCTACCAAAATTTATATCCTACCTAACCCAAAAGTAATGTTAATATTGTATTAGCACGGACAGTGAAATGGTTTATCATCACGTCCACCTTACGATATTTTCAATTTACAATCACAATCTTTTTTCCCATTTATGAAACAAATCCATCATAATATTTTTTTATGTAAAATGTTAATGTTTCTTGGCATTTAACAGTAGATGAGTAGATGAGTGAAGCAGTCTGTGAATACAATGAACCCTCGAAGATCCGGACTAAAAGGGGGGGGGGCACCTGTCCAAAAAAGCTTATTGTCCGAATCTTCCGGCAAATGTACTAAATGTATAAAAACGATAAATAATTATATAAAGAACATCAAAAATACAGTACTGTACATATTATCCTGACCACTGGTGTTAGTTATACAGACTTTTACCTATGAGAAAGCCATAATATTTGAAGCATAATGTATTGTCTAATGGTAGAACCTGCTGCCATATGTGACCAAGTCCCAGGTTGCTGATCTGACTTTCTGCCTTATTTTCACACAATTGCAGGGCATAATTGTTTCTCGTACTTTTGGCAACACAACATACATACTGTATATCGTTTCTCACTCTTCAGCTTTTATTTTCAATATTGTTTTTATCATTCTTTATTATTATTAATTTTGTTATTATTATGAATATTATTATTATTATTATTGTTTTGTGTGTGTGAGTAGATACACACAAAACACATACAAATAAATAATAATGGGAAAATCCTCTCGCAAATACTCAAAAACAAATTTATTAAAAATGTGAGTCTACCCTCAAGTCTACTCTGTGCTTTGTTTTGGATAGAGCACAGTAGACTGTCACATTTTTAATAAATTTGTTTCTGATTATTTGCGAGAGGATTTTCCCATTATTATTTATTTATATGTGTTTGGTGTGTGTGTCTACACACATATATATATACAGTCAACCCTCACTTTACGCGGTCCCACATTCCGCGTTTCCACGTTTACGCGGTGCCCTGCCAGAACCCAGGATGCTCACATTCCGCGGTGGGTGTACCCCTTTACACGGGTGAAGTATAATTTTTTTAATTTAGCTCATAAAATTCATACAAATTATCCAGCCAGAATATAATTTACATTGCTGAAATTCTTACAATTTGATGATCATTTTGAATATAAACATCATAGATTTTGCATTAGACATACAAATTTTAGATATAATGTTTACTCTTGAGTAAATATGTTATCTTTTGTGCAAAATATATGATATTTATATTCCAAATATTCCTGGTCTTACAAGGAATCCAGCAATGTCAATTATATTATCCTAACTTTAGTCTGATTTATTATTTATTACTAAAAAGGTAAACAGTCTGGTATTCCCACACATTTATCTAGTAGGGACGTTGGTGGGGGGGGGGAGGGAGGGACCGGTGACCGACCATCTGTTACTGTGTGAAGAATATTTTTTTTTTTATTAACTGAAGATTTTTATTTTAGCTCATAAAATTCATACAAATTACCCGGCCAGAATATAATTTACATTGCTGGAATTCTTACAATTTGATGATCATTTTGAATATAAACATCATATATTTTGCATTAGACATAAAATTTTTAGATATAATGTTCACTCTGAGTAAGTATGTTATCTTTTGTGCAAAATATATGACGTTTATATTCAAAATATTCCTGGTCTTACAAGGAATCCAGCAATGTCAATTATATTATCCTAACTTTAATCTGAGGTATTATTTAATACAAAATGTTAAAATTTATTTTTTTCACCCACTCTTTCTCTTGAAGGGAGGATTGGTGGGGGGTGGGGGGGAGGGTTGGGACTGACCGCGCGGTTGGAAGAGGGGGGAGGCAAGGTGGGGTACTTTGATTGACAGATAGTGTCGTGAAGAATATTTTTTTTTATTAACTGAAGATATTTGTTTTAGCTCATAAAATTCATACAAATTACCCGGCCAGAATATAATTTACATTGCTGGAATTCTTACAATTTGATGATCATTTTGAATATAAACATCATAGATTTTGCATTAGACATACAAATTTTAGATGTAATGTTTAATCTGAGTAAATATGTTATCTTTTGTGAAAAATATATGACATTTATATTCAAAATATTCCTGGTCTTACAAGGAATCCAGCAATGTCAATTATATTATCCTAACTTTAGTTTGAGGTATTATTTATTACTATACCTGGTTTTCCCCCCAAAATTTCTCAGAGGGAAGAGCCAGCAGTGTAGTGTGAGAAGAGGGGAGGGAGTCGTGTCCATTATTTGAATGGACATTAACTTGGCGACTGTATTTCTCTATTTCTCTTAAGTATTAATTGTGTGCATGTACCATCATAAAATTAAGATGTTATTTTTACTACAACATAGTTATGTGTCGTCAAAAAGTGGAGTTTGGGGATCGGCCTGGACTCCATTTCAATTAATCCCATATGTTATGTTATTCACTTTACGCGCTCGCTTCCGCGTACCCTGTCTCAGAACAAATGGCTCCCTGTCCTGGCCACAAAAGTGCCAGCAACTTTAAAACCACCTGCAGACATTCTTGGGGACATCCAGGGTGTCATCCGCGAATAATAGAGGATTGTGAAATAAAAATCCATGAATTATTTAGGCATACTGTAGTGAAAATTTACCTTCATATAATACAGTAATGAATAATAAAACAATTTAACATTCTCTGATTCTTTAGTAAATTTTCAAGTGGTATATGGCAAGTAAATGGGGTTTTTCCCTCAATTGACTCTTATAATTACTGTACAGTAATCAAATTTTTGTGGATAATTATATTTTTCTTGTTTTAAAGTAACAGTTTTGCTCCCAAGATGCATGGATTTCAGCTCCTTGAAAATTTGCAAATTCTAGAGGTTAGGGGTCGTGAATGAGGAGTTGGTATACATTTACTAACTCACAAACACCCAATTTTATGAATTCACAAACTATGAATATTGAGATACTACTGCACATACAGTATTTATTGTAACAAAGGAATTAAATTTAGGTTATTTTGATATGTGAAAGTCTTCATAGCAAGAATTAGGATCTGTGTACAGTAGTGAAATGCACTAAAAGCATTTTCAGAGTTTTTATTTATAAAGTGGTGGAAAGAGCAGAGTAAAAATACCGATGAATTTAATTAATGATAGAGTTGGATCATGGTAGATAAAGGTTTGTTGATATTGTAAGGCTATATACTGTGGGGTATTTGAGGAGGAATTCTGGCCAAGACAGTGTTTTTTGCATGTATGGCATTTAAACATTATCTGCTTCTGTCTTTTGTTTTCATCTTATTTCATAAACCTTTGATAAGAACTGTCTTATGACTTTCAAGGTTCAGTTAATAATTTTTTTGTTTTACATTTATAATAGCCCTATATTCACAGCCTTGAAAGAAAATCATAATGAATGTTTACATTTTCCTTATATTGTATTGCAGGTTCAACTAAAGATTCATGGTGGCTTGGGCATATCAGTGATTCAGCAAACACCCCCACAAGAACTTATTTATGCCAAGTTATCAGATATTGTATTTGAGTATCAGAGCTCTCTGCTACAGCGGACAGTTGACTGTAGTGTGCGTGATATTCAGGTAAAGTGATCAAACCAGTAGAATATTTTAGTCTTGAAATTTAAGGAAAAATCAAATTTAAACCATAAAAAGAGGGTGATAATATATCTTAACAGATAATTTAAAATAGAACCACAATGAAAATTATAGTCCACAGTTAACTGTATCATGCATAAAGACATTATTATTCACATGTTTTTTTGAATGATAATGAAAATTTTTTTTGGAATGCCAGGATATGATATTACTTGTTATCTCACACTACTTCTCTTTCCTGGTTATCAAATTATACAGTAGCCTCATACTATTTTGTGAGATAGAAACAGAATGTTTGTGAAAAAAGAAAACAAATACAATACAGTAGACTCGCAACTTACGCGTATTTTTCTTACGCGGTTTCAACTATATGCGGATTACCCCGGGGATTAGGTTACAATTTCCAATTTCAAACTCAAAATTTTCAAAAATTGTATGTCTAGTGCAAACTATAGCATGTTTATATTCAAATTAATCACTATCTTACAAGAATCCCAGCCATGTAAATTATATTCTCCCAGGTCAGTTCAGTGACATTTTATAAGAGAAAACTTAAACTCCTCCATATGACAGATAAATAAATACGCACTGGGTAAACCTTGGTGCCGGTGCCGGCTGTCAAAACACCTCACGTCCCCTTCCCCTTCCTCCTGCCTCCTGCCTCCCTCAGCCTCCTACCAGCCAGGGTTTGGTCGTTTTAGGCTTAAAGTTTTTATCTTATATAATATCACAGACTAAAGTTAGCAGAATATAATTTGCAGTGCTAGAATCCTTGCAAGACAGCAAATAATTTGAATATAGACATCATATATTTTGCACAAGAGATAAATTGTGCACTTAGACAACTGATTAATGAATACATCAAGGAATATGCAGATGCATAATACACTACAATATTATTTACTAAGTGCTGATGACATGTTATGGTAAGCATGAGAGATGGAGAGTATTTTAATGTGGTGAAGAAGAGTCAGAGTGATCAGCTGTTTGTGCTTTGTAAACAAGGAATTTAATATGATGTAATGACTCATCTGGGTTGAGTGTGGGATTCTTTTTTCAGTTAAGTTGAATATTATACTGTACAATGTTATATCAACCCAGCACCAAATGAACCTAAATAGTATGGGAATTATGGTGAAATTGCATAAAGACATGTTAAAGGGATCCTAGGGGAGGAAGCCATCCACATAGGCTACCTCCTGCTTGCTGCTTCCAGATACACACACATCTCCCACACACAATATACCCCTACACTCTTATATTTATCTTTATAGTACTGTACAGTATATAGTTTTCTCTTGATTCATGGGGCAAATTCTGTGGTTACTTATAACTCTTTACAGTACAAAACAGTTGTCGACAACCAGACTTATGTCTGATTTTCTTGATACGGTCCAGGGTTAAGTTCACTTCTTCCTCCCCATACATTTGTTTTTTCTGGACTGGGGGCTGCCCCAATTTGTACAGTGTGTTGAGTTACTACTGCAAATATACATCTTATGTTCCTATTAAGGTCACAGTCTTAACCACCTTTAATTCAATTCACATTTGTTGTGTAATCCAACACACCTTCCCATTCTTCTAAAAAAATTGTGACTTCCTCATAGTTTCTGTATCATTTTCAAGTACAAGTACAGTACAGGTATATTGTTGATGCAGATATATTCCTATTTGCATAATTCTTTATGTATACAGTACTGTACCTACACTGTCACCATGTAATAGCTCTCATCTTTCTTCAGTTAAAACATAAATCTGACATAAATATCCACATTACAATTTTATACTATAAATCTGAAATCACCCACTCAGTTCAGTCCTATAATACATACTGTATACTCTCACTTTTTTTTTTTTTAATTTTTCTTTTTTTATTCCCTATTCTTTAATTAGGTGGATAATCAACTTTTAACAGCCCAATGTCCTGTTGTACTGTATGTGACGCCTCAGAATAAGAATGATGACACCCGCCACCTCCCTGCTATATATCTTACTGCAAATCAAGTCTTGTCATCGTGCACCAATGCTTATATATTCAAGGTTAGTCTGTAAATCATTCCCCTGTGTTCTTTCCAAGTCAGATAATACAAAAAAATCAATATTACTCATTACAAAGGTAAAAAATACATTATTCATATTTTGAACAGAATTTGATGGTGACCACGAAGACTTTAACCATCACCCTGGAGGAAACTTTGCTTTTTAAGCTGTTTTTGATGGCTGGTTATGATCAATCAGACTCTGAGCTCGAGAAAGTGGAGGAGCATCAATATGACATGCGGCGTATGCTTGCTGCTGCCACTTCAGTCAATGCAACAAGGTAAGGAATGCGCAAAATACGGTATATCTAACTTATTTTGGAACCTCTGGGGATAAGACAAAAAAATCTTTCTCAGTATCATTTCCCTTGAAGATAACCAAACAAACTGAATATAAGAGTAAGATGTATTGAATTAAAACCCAACAGTTTTACTAAGGTGGTGTGTCCGAATTTGTAGGCAAGATGTATCTATTCGTCTGCACCACATTAACTAAATTGAAAGGAATGTCAATATAATTTATAAATTGGGCCCTTAGTATAGGTGGGTATTAAATTAATTAAAAAACTTTGTACACATCAAATTCATGCACATGAAACTTAACTTATAGGGTTAGAAAAGTGGCTACTTTCTTAGGTTTCCAAAACTTGTAACTACAGGGTAATCTTCAAACTCAATTTTCAAAATAAATAAACAGTGCTGGCTGTGGGCTTTGTACTGTACACCTGACCCTCGCCTTATGCTATGGTTGCGTTCTGCAACAGCACAGCATAAAAGGAATCTGTATATCGTGAATACTTAATCTAAAGGGGAAAATTAGTTATGTTCCATAATACTAAAAGTCAACAGTAATGCTATAAAAGTTATGGAAAAACCATTACAATACAGTACTGTATTCTAATGTGGGCTAGAAATAAAGATAATATAATATAAAACTATAAAATATAATATAAAGCTATAAACTAAGATATATGAAGAGCATGGGTGCTTGTGTGGAAAGTGAAAGTGTAAGTGTGTGGAGTGGCTGACTCACCACTCCAGCTGTATCCCACGACGTCACATACAGCGCAGTAGACACACTCACACACTGTGCCACACTTCACAACCATTTCTGGAGCATTAATGCTATAAACGTTGTAGAAAAAACAATAAAATACTCTAATGTGGCTTAAAAGTATATATTATATAATATAAAACTAGTATGCCATATCTTCTACAGAACTCATAGTAGGGATTCTTTTCTGTGTAAAATGAATTATGGGTAGAAATAGGGTTACCGCATAAGAGCGAGTTCACATATAGTGAATGCACATAAATCTAGGGTCCGGTGTACTAGATTTTGTTTTTGTTTTTTTTCCATTATGAAAGGTTCTTATATAGTACAAAAGAATTATGTTAATACTGTACCCTGTGCAAGAGGTACCTTGTATGAGGTTTTTCATGACAAAAGCATGAAAAGTAAAATAAATTGTATTTAATAGTGGATACTTAATGATTTAACTTCTATATACAGGTGCTCCTCTACTTACGAACTGGTTACATTCCTGAGGCTTCTTCTTAAGTCCAACTTTACCCTTGCAGATTCCAAATATATTGGAAAAAATATAAAAAAATATTAGATAAAATCTGGCTCACTCTTCTCCTCTTAGGCATTGTATGTTTTATCTAGAATTTTTTTCAATATAATCTAGTCTCATCCACATTGAACACCCACTTTGGCAGGTAACCCCCCTTCATTGATGATGTTCTTATTTCTGAAAGTTCGTAAGTCGAATATTTGTAAGTACACTAGTACCTCAACATTCGTGAGGGATAGGTTTCTGGGACGCCCGTGAATGTAGAATTTTGCAAATAAACGTCTTTAATCCCTCATCTTTAATATTTCAGTGTATCATAAAATAGGGACCAAAAATAAAAAAAATTAGAAAATAACTTTATTTAAGCCCTCTAAATACTACACAAGCATGTACAGTTATTTTATACAGTTGAATTATGTGTTAATCAAAAATTAATTAAATGTGAAGGAAGTAAATGTGTTGTGATGTTAGGGAAATCAACTAGATTGAAGTAGTGGCGACGCATCGTCTGCTGCCTGCTTCACACAGCCCGTACCAGTACCACCACCACCACCACCACCACTGCGCCATCAACACACACACACGAACACATGCTTGACACACACACAACGCTGTGTATGAAACAAGTGTACATACTGAATATTAGGTTTTCTTGTAACAAACGTAAGACTGGGAAGAATATCTAATTTATCCTTGTCTTAAACGTAATACAGGTATTAAGACGGGAGCAAAATAATTAGCAGTGTTACTTATTTACGTAAAGTGTAATTTTTTTACACTCTGGACTGGGATCATCCAGAATATCCGATAAAAGACTGGCAGGTGAGTAATTCGTATTAGTGGAGTGAAGGGGATGATGCAGCTGATGCCAAGCTGGTTGGTGAGGAGAGAGACGGGAGTGGAGGAAGGATCCCGGCATTAAAAACATTGTAATTGGCAATTGTTTTGCTTTCTCTTTTAGTTTATAAATTTCTTGATAAGGTTGTAAAACATTCTTGATGTTCAGCTTTAATTTGATGCTTAATTCCATTGATGGGTCACAGTCATACATCACATTTGTTAAATTTTTGGCACACCTGACTCATGTCCTCAATCCATACACTTAATGCCTTCTCCATCTTCTCCATACCTTTATCACATATTTGATGTGTTACTTCAGCACTGTGTGGTACACTATTAGCATCACTACTTCTAATTTCTTTGCCATTTATTTTTATGGAACGAACAGTTCACTCATTAACTTCAAACGCACTCTTGCTGCTATCACGTTAATCTAACATTTCAATTTTTTTGGTCAGAGTTATGACTTTTTTCACTCTCTTTATACCAGATGCACTACCATGACATTTATAATTAACATCAGAATTGCTCTCAGATGAGACTGGCAGGCAATGCAGGAGAATTCTCAAATGAGACTGGCAGGAGAGAAGAGCCATGCAGGATACAGCATGATGCCATGATATCACATCACATCATGACTGATGCCTGCAGTTTTTAAAATAAGCACCCTACCTTTTTATGTTATTTTAGTAGATAGAAACCTCTGAGGTCGTTTTGTGGATAGCTGAATTTGCTAGAGCTGAACTCGCATATGTTGAGGTACTGGTGTAAAGGAGCACCTGTGCACATTTCAGATTGTCAACACTACAGTAAAAACACCAAAATATGATACTTTATTGTACATACTTTCAGATACTACTTCACCAACCTTGAACTTCAACTCAGTCAAGTTAGACTTAGTGTTCTTACTTCAAAAAAATTAAGTCCAGAGCTCATGAATATTAAGAGAAAAATGGGGCTTACTCTGGTCAGGTTTGAGAATGCAAGTGTTAATTTGGAACCCTTCATCCGTTGTCACCCATTTGAAACATCTCACTTCTTATTTGACTGTATCACTAAACATTACAGAGAGGTAAGTTAAGCCAGAACATTATTAGCACCTTTTCAAGAAATTAATAGAAATTAAGATAATTAAGGTATTTGGGGTATTTATTTGATCAGATAATAAATACTTATGAACTCTCCACTTCTTGCAAATGTTTCTTGAGACTTGAGAAGCTGCAGGTAGTCAGATTTAAACAAACCCAAGTTAAGGTGCTATGTAGGCCTATCTAGGGAAGTTTCAACTCCTAAAATGATTATTATTTAGTTTATATTTATTTTTTGTTTTATTTTTTACTTATACCTGTAGTATACTTACAGTTATGTTATCTTTACTCTGTTATTAACCCTTTCATGCACGCAATAAGTTTTTAAGTTTCTGTAACCACAACAAAAGTCATCTGGGACCATTCAACAAGAGGTTCATAATAATACCTTTTAAATAAAGACTGAGCAACACAAAGCTTGTGAGGTTCTTTGTTCCCACAGATTTTAATAGTAAACTTTGAAACACTGAGTACCAACATGCTGTAAGTAGTTGTTTAATGAAGGGAAATGTTGATCAGCCAGGACAGTATTTAAGTGGTCATCAGCTGACTGAAGATCCTCCAGTGTTTTGAGCATCAAGTTTAGTTGTGTGGGAAAGAACACATAGGTGGTAGTTAGCACATTTTCATTAGTTTTTATTTTGTATAAAAAAGAAACACTATCCATTTAGGGGCAGATGTATTCATTAGAGGCCTTTAAGCATTTGTAATAACTGGTAAATTAGTAAGAAAAAGGAAGAATTAGCATTTAAGGAATTTCTTGTTCTTTTCTATTATATTAAATAATTTTCCACTTATCTCAGGAACTGAAGTCGCAGGCAATGAAAATCTTAGGATCAACAGACTTTCTAGGTAATCCGTTTGGTTTCTTCGCTGACGTAAGCGAAGGCGTGAGTGAACTGGTTCATGAAGGATCTGTGGGTGGCCTAGTGTGGAACGTAACGCATGGCATGGCCAATTCTACTGCCAAGGTGACGGGTAAGCTTTCGGCCTGCTGCAAAATTATTCGCTTCCTGCCTCCAGTTTGTCTGCTGTGATATTAGAATATCAAAAGAATAATATATTTGCTGTGATTCTGTACTTTGCAGTAGATGTCTCTTCATTGTGTTAATTAAATTATTTATTGAAGAAAAGTTAATATGAAAAAGAAAGTGCACAACGTATTGAAATGCTCTGGTAATCTGACAAGAGTAAGTCATGTGTTCCATTAATATCCCAATAAATGTATTTGGCAATAAATTAGAAGATGCAGTCCTCACTATACAAAAGGTATGTATTCTTCAGTAGTGATGACACTTGGGTGGTGAGGGGGGGAATGTCATAGGTCAGGTGGTTGGCTGATACCTGTAGTGGAGTCCAGGGATAGTGATACCATCGAGGGTTAGAATCGTGATTCAAGAGACTATTGAGATTTCATTTTGGGTATGTGTTGTATATTGAAAGCAGTTTCCATT
The DNA here is from genome assembly GCF_018991925.1 of Homarus americanus. Taxonomy (NCBI): domain Eukaryota; kingdom Metazoa; phylum Arthropoda; class Malacostraca; order Decapoda; family Nephropidae; genus Homarus; species Homarus americanus. The sequence continues at coordinate 5,629,358 of NW_024732440.1, read as the reverse complement.
AGATTGTTATTAATGGAGGATGCAGTCCTAGGGGCTGAATTTCAGACACCTTACAAACTAAAACTAAACAAACTAGGTAAACACAATACATTAACTAAATCATTGCAGGTATCACCCAATTTACTATCTCCCTGTCTCTTGAACAATGGTGATGTATTAAGACCACTCCTCTATTTATGATAAAAATATTCATATGAATGATGGTCTTCATCCAGCTAAAATTGCTGGCGCAGGGAATATGGAACACATTTCTCGCTGCACTTATCAGCTGCGGTCTACCCGCACGTGGCCACCCAGTGCACTACATTTTCAAGTTTTGTTCCATGGTGACCGCACATGCCCGTGATCATGTAGCTCAACAATTATTAGTCAGTGTTAGTGTTGTTTTTTTTTTTTTTTTTTTACCTTACAGTGAGAGGACAGCAATAACATTCACATTGTACAGTATAGTCTCGGTTTACGCGGTCAATTAAACCCGTGGAGATCTGCGTAAAACGAGAAACGCATAAACGAAATAACAGAACATATGGGATTAATTGAAATAGAGACTGGGCCGTTCCCCAGACTACCCTTTTTCTGACACAATACGTACGTTGTAGTAAAAATAACATCTAATTTTATGATGGTATGCACACACAATTAATATTTAAGAGAAATATCAATAATATTAGGTTTTTAACACTTACGTTAGTACAGTAGAAGAGATGGCTGGGCACACGGGGATGGGGGGTTGGTTCCGAGGCAGAGGGCAGATTATTGGCCCTCATCTGTATCAATTGTATCACTATCCACCACAGAGGCTTGCAGGGCCTCTTGTCAAACCCCTCAAAGTCCATATCCTCACTATCACTGACTTGAGCCGGCTGTGGTGGGTGGCGGGTGAAGAACTCAGTAATGTTTTGTTGACTGGGCGACCTAGTGCGCACCCTGCCCGTGCCGCTTCCCGCGTACATGATGGAGTGTACCGCGTAACTAATAATTGCCGGTCTGGCCAGGTGCCGCGTAAATGACCAACCGCGTATAAAGGAAATCCGCGTAAATCGAGACTATACTGTACTCTGTTTTGATGACCATGAAGTGATTTTTGCTATGTATTATGTGACTATAAAGTGCTTTGCCTCTATTGTGAACATGATGTGAGCAGTGTCGGGTGCTATCAGTGTTTTTATGTTATCCTCGTTCGCTCTGTTTTTTGTGACTGTAAAGTGAGCAGTATAACTTTGAAAATGTCTGGGAAGGCCAAAGCACCCAGGAAAATTGTCTCTCTGGAGATGAAGCTTGACTTCCCAGAGGCTGTGTTGGAGTCAGAGGGATTTCTCCATTCCACCTTTAAAAGTCCCCTTTGCCTCAAAGGAGACACGTGATGATGACCAGGCTTGTGCTTAATGAAGTGGTGAGTGATTTTTATTTGTGTTTTATGTCTATTAATATTGTAGAACTTTTATTTTTGGTGATATATGTGAGTGTCGGACTAGCTGGGAACTTATCCCATTGAACTCCATGTTATAATGATCCCAATTTATGGTATTTCAACACAATGGATTTTTAGGAACATAACCCCATCTTAAATAGGAGGATACCTGTACATTTCATCACATTATGTTTAATTACTGCCAAGTGAATACTGTTGTCACCATAAATACATCAAAACACAGTAAACCAAGCAAATTTACATATGAAGGGATTATTTTGACTCATTCGTGGTATTGTTTATCTCATTCCAGAAACATCTAGTAAATTCCCCTTGCAGAGGGAAAGACACTGGTGCTCTAGCCAACCATATACAGTATCCTCCTTGTATTGAGAGGGAGGGTTGAACATGGGTGTAACTTCCCTGTTTGCCTCCTCTCCAAACTATGCACATTCCAGACTGCTGACTAACCGACAAAGGGGCACTTTCAGATGCTTGCGTCAGCATCTTCAAATGATAGGAAAAAAAATTTAACACAACATCAAACTTTATTAATACTATCCTGAGCATTAACACACATAATACTACAGCAATTAAACCAATGGAAGAGAGAGGTGTGTGTGCATAAGTAATGATACTGTAGAAATCCCCATAACAAATGTTGCCAGTCAGCTGTGAATGGCTATTCATGTTGCCATTGTTACATGTAATGAAACTTTAAAAATTTTTAAACATTATTTCAGAACTCTGTTACATAGAAATAAAAAACTTATATTCTGTAATATAAAACTTTAAAATTAGACAATGAAGATCATGGGTGTGTCAATGTTTGGGAAGTGATTGTACAGTGGAGTATGCTATAACGAACGGATCCTACTACGAATATTCCTGTAATGAACGGTTTTACCTATAAAATTGAGAATGCTATAACGAACGAAACTCCTACAACGAACATTATTTAAAAATTTTTTTATTTTTATATTTTTTTTACTAATTTATTGTTTTTTATTACAAGTATTAATGATATTCTTTATTTCAGGGGTTTAGATGTATATTTATGCACTTTTTTACAATTTTATATTATATTTTTCAGTGTTAAGTGGTTGTATTTGGGGGCCTGGAACGGATTAATCCTATAACGAACGAATGCTATAACGAACAAGGTTCTAGAACCAATTAGATTCGTTATAGCATACCCCACTGTATGTGGAGACAGCGGGCTGTAACTGTAAGCTCAGTCACGATACCTTCCCCATGTGAGGTCATGGCATACACACAGTGCAGCAGATACACGTCTCTTGAGTTAGTTGGGTAGCTACCAGAGTTGTGTGGGTCACTCTCCGCATTGCCCAGAGAATGGTTTAAGGACAAAAGGTTTTTTTCTCTCTCTCTCTTATCTTTTTTCAGGTATACCTCACTTAACAAATGTTTGAGATATAAAAATTCGCTTATACAGGTTGTACCTCTCTAGTCCGGCAACCTCGGGACCTGACCGGTGCCGGACCATGGAAATTCACCCTTTTCCTGGATAGATAGTGACTTGTGCTTATGCCTGGAAGCACTAGCACCACTTTCTCTGCGTCATGGTCTCTTTGAAGACATATTGAAGGGTTAAATGTGGTATAGTAGCTTCTCAAATTTCGCGAGTTTTTAATTCTTAACGTATTTTATTGGAACACAAAAAAATAAATAAATAAAAATTTTGACGGCGGAAACTTGAATTTCGACGGGTTTGAACGGCCCGCCAACGTGCAGACGACGTGCATAATCGTGTAAACAGCGTCATTTCTCTTATGTACAAAAGATTCATTGTTGTTTATTACTGAATGTCTTTTTTATTGAATTAATGTTTATGTGTGCAAAATGAGCAATAGAATTCATTAATAATACGTAGAATATTAAAACACACGAGGAAATGACACAGCATTGTTTTCGTTGATTACAAAACCAGTGACTGACTGGTTCTACATATAAAACTGAAGAAAATAAGACCTTGGTTGTAGCTGTAGTAAAATTAATATGGTTGTTTTAAGTAATGTTATTTAATGTTAATAAATGGAACAATAGAAGTAGCTAACGATAATGGTAAAGAAAAAGAGAGATCGCATATGTAAGTGCGCATGCGCACACGTGAAAACATATCGTCATTACTTTACATAAGAATATGAAAGCAACACTTATTTACTGTTCATATATATTTTAATTAATGTTTCTGAATTTGATTTTATTGAATCAATGTACGTGTGTGCAAAATTAACAATACAATTTATTAATAATACTTGGAATATTAGAGGAGACGAGACGGCTGCCGGCATTGTTTATGTTAAAGCTTACAAAACCAGTGACTGATTGGTTCTACATATAAAACTGAAGAAAATAAGACCCTGAGTTTAGCTGTAGTAAAATTAATGTAAAAAATGAATATGGTTGCTTGAAGTACCTGTAATGTTATTTAATGTTAATAAATGGAACAATATAAGTAGCTAACCATTAATGGTAAAAAAAAAAGTGAGACTGCTCGTATGTAAGTGCGCACATGTGAAAATATATCGTCATTACTCTACATAAGAATATGAAAGCAACACTTATTTACTGCTCATATATATTGAAGGGTTAAATGTTGTACTCTGTATAGACAAGCAGAGAGAGAGAGAGCAGCCGAACTGCCGGATGTAAACAAACCTTAATTTCCCGCGGCTTTTTTTTTTTTTAAGGGGATTAGCCCACCCGGGCATAGGTCACTGACCCACATTGGGGCCTGAGGGGCAAAAATTTAATACTCCTGTAATAATAATAATAATTCAGATAAGTAAAAAAAAAAAACTGCCTATCTACCTATTGGACAAACTAAAATCGTTCCGGACCACGGGAGTTTCCGGACCACAGAATGCCGGACTAGAGAGGTACAACCTGTACTGTACAAATTTCCTAAACTTCACCTTTTTTTCAATTACTAAAAGCTTCCCCAGCTTATCAGAATTTGTGTCCCAACAAAAATTTAAATCACACCTCTGGGAGTCAACTCGGGCAGCCATCTTGGAGAGACGGGCAGAAACGTATTCTTGCTCAATGATAATTTCAAACCCCCCCTCTCTCCCTCATCTCCCCCAGCCCTTGTCTTTCATTCCACCATTCACCACCCTTTGTGGTGAGCCATGACTGCCCTTCCTCAAGGTGATTGTTCCCTCCATTTAGTCCATTTGTTTGAATTCACAGCTGAGGGTGGTGGTATGCTTATTTAAGTGTTACACCTAACAAGACTGGTGGCATTGTTGCCAAGTTAGACTCGTCACTGTAATCACATCTCCCTAGCCCTCTTGGTACTAGGCCAAGCTGTAAGCTACATTATGGTTAGTATTCAAATCGTAATTCTCGGGTACATAAAGTTAACTCCCTTCATATTTTTTACTCAGTTACCTGTATACAAAATGCTATATGCAGAATGTAAAAAAAAAAATCATAAACATTTCTTTGTGCCAGCGAGAGTTAGCAGGCTGAGTGGGAGAGCTTTGTTATGGCTATTTTTTTAACTTGTAATTTTGGGTAGATAAACTTGCTACATGCAGGCACAATCCTTATGTGACAAAAAAAAAAGGTTAAGAAAATTATCATTAGGTAAAAAACATAAAAAAAATCAATATTTCTCTGTGTGCAGAAGATTTATAAGAAAAGTTGTATCCATAAATTTTGTAAAAAAGACATTATGTACAGTGCATCACTTGTGCCCTCTTGTTTGCCACTGCTTTTGATGTGTCAGCTTACCTTTCTCAAGAGGCTTTTGCTGAATTGCTACCCGTCACCTCGTTACTGATAGTTGAACTAGGAGCTTGACATATACATTAGAAGTTTTGCCTTTAAACCTTCATATTGTTAGAATTAATGTAAATTACTGTATTTTTAATTAAATACATATTTTGGATTATCTTGAAAATGGAAGAATATTAGACAACCATTTAAAATGTCTCCAATTAAAGTCTAGGCTTAACTTGATTGAGAAACTTATTACAGTAGTATATCTGTTATATTGACAATAGTTATTCATGTGAAGTTGATGAATTTTTAGCAAGTAAGCATATTTGTAAATTCTTATTTGTATAATTGTACTTAGTTCACTGCCAACCCCACCAAGAAGGCTTTTTATTTATTTTTTATATTTATTTTTTGAGCCAGTCAGGACACTGGATCCACATGCACTTTTAGAGTGTTATTGTGGTAACGAGTGAAGTACATGTTGATGGTATAATAGTTGTACTGTTGCTGTAAGTATAGTTTGTATAAATTGCTAAATATCTGGAAATTAAATCCTTAGATATCCTGCATTCTCTTGACATATCACTGAATAATTATCGAGAATGTTTTCCTCAGAAGAAAACATGTACAGTATGTATTGTAAATTAAAATTTTATTAAGATTCAAAAATCTAAAATGGACAGTAGAAGAAGGTTCCCATTTTACTTAAACATTAGTCAACAATGTATTAATTTTGATTTTTGTAACTAGAATTAATTTTGAATATTATCTTTGGGAGAAACTTAGAAACAGAATTTGTATACCGTATACAGTACTGTACAGATATTCCTCGAGATACGAACGTTTGTGATATGGAAATTCACTTTTGTGAATTTCCTAAATTGAACCACCGTTTCATGTTATGAAAGCTTTCCACACTTATACGAATTAGGGTCCTGAAAATTCACCTAACAATTTTATTTAGAGTGGTCCCTCGGTTAACGAGCGCCTCGGTTAACGAGATTTCGGTTAACGAGCAATCCCTCGATTAACGCGTTTCTTACGAGCCGACCTCGACATGTTTTCGCTTGCATTTGGCGGTCCACCAGCTGTAGTATTAGTCCGCCAATACAGTAATCGGTTCTAGGGCTTAAATTCCTTACTATTTTATTAAATATCAAGAAGTTTATACTATTCAATAATTTTTAAAGTTTAATATTAAATTTTTTAGTCATTTTAACAATTATTGAACGTAACTGAAGGTAAGGAAACTAGTTTTATGCACGCCATCCAGCCTGTCAACACAGGAAACAGGCGCCAGTGTCTGTCTTTTCAGTGGAGGTAACAGCTTGCTTGAGACTCTCTTCAACTAAATGCTTTTTTTCTGTGTTTCCAAGCAAATTATTGGTCATTTTGAAATTTATTTTACATATTGACAATATATAATGCAGTGCAGTGTTGATTTAAAGAAAATAATCTTGAATTACACCAAGAGAACTAAAATTTTATGGGTAAAATGGCACCATGGGGTGACTTCTCTTCCACCTCAATGCCTTCTCTTCTCCCTTCTCCTTCACCCCCATTCTAATTCCTATCATCATCATCATCATCATCCAGGAGCCTTCTACATACACACCTCAAAGTAAGTGTACTTTTCTACCTTTTTTGTTGAATTTAGGCAATTTTCGGTGAGCTGGAACCAATTACCCAAAAATCCATTGAAACGATGGTTTCGGTTAATGAGCAACCTTCTGGAACGGATTGTGCTCGTTAATCGAGGGACCACTGTATTTATTTTTTTATTTTAATATTTTTTTGGGGAGGGGAAGGGGAAGGCTTAACCCATTCACATCTTGAGGGATACTTGTTTGTATTGTATATATTATGTGAATATTAATTCTAAAGTCTCCATGAAATGGGCATGTAGCTTACTTCTTTGGTCCTAGCTGCATAACAACCTGTACTACAGATAACACCGTAGTGTACGGTTTAATATTTGTTTCATTTTCAGAGGATTTCTTCAAGGATATATTTGTTGCTCCACTGCTGAATGGGGTGGTTCCATCTAGGATGTAAAAGTTTATTTGTTTAAGGTCAAATTTATGTTGTAAATTATTTCAGGAGCATTTTTATTACAGATCTAATACATTATGTATCATCATGGATGCTGTGCAACAGTAAAGAACTGTAATCATATTATGAAATCCTTAGTATGACAATTGCTTGATTTTGTAATATCCAACCAATAGTATATTAGTTTGAATTATGTATGTGCACCTTAATATTTCATCATTAAACCTGATGACGTAAAGATTAAATAAGTGTCTAAATGCACTGGTCTGCAGCTTGTTACTCTTGTGTTTGTACAATACTGTACATTCAGTATATTTATCCGGTTTTACTGTACTGGTTGTTCGGGATCACTTGAAGAATCACCCACCAGCTAATTTCACTTGCTAGTGGAGGGGTTAGGTTAGGTTAAGTAAGGTCACATTAGGTTAACATTAAGGTGGTTTGGCGGTTATCCTTCTGGTGATCAGTTGTTCTTCCCTCAATTTTACTTCTTGATAATGTGAAATCACATCATAACCACATAATCTTTCTCTACTAGTAGTGGTTGTAAACATAATATCCCCTCTGCAGTTTCATTTGCTTCTTCAGTATTGTGAAATCACAACAAAATTACTTTTGGAACTTTCTGCATCTTTTCCTCATTTACAGTGTACTTTCATCATGGATACTGCATTCCTTCTAGCCTTTACTTTTGTTTTGAATGTTAATCATATAAAGCTGACTTAAGATTTAATTCACATGAAACATTATAGGATCATTGTCGGATGCTGTTGGCCACGTCACAATGGATGAGAAACACGAGGAACACCGGCAGAGATTACGTACCCTGCAAGCAGCAAATGGGTCTGACCATATTGTAGCAGGTTTGCGAGGGCTTGGGCTAGGACTGTATGGTGGACTTACCAGTATTGTATCACAAACATACACTGGAGCAACACAAGAAGGACTTACTGTAAGTTGTAGCCCCTCTCTGTCACCTCCATGTAATGCTTCATAATTGGGGTGTATTACTGTTCAGGTTTTACAAATAAAATTTTTCTTATTTTAGAATTTAAATAAAGGTGGAATGTAATACAGTACTGTATATTAAAAATTGACACTTTGCAGGGCTTCATATCAGGCTTTGCTAAGGGAATGGTGGGTACTGTTACAAAGCCAGCCATTGGATTATTGGATTTGGCAAGCAGCACATCTCTGGCAGTTCGTGACACAAGCAAAAAGTTAGTACTGTACTGTATATTTTCTTTAGACATACAAAGATATTAGTGATATTTGTAAATGTAATACCAACTACACTATAGTGTCATATTCTTCAGTCTATTCCTGTTTCTCTTAATTACAATTACTTGCTTTATATGATTATGGTCTTCCCAGTAAATGTTAGGGTACTACAGTGAGTTACACTGTTTTGTTTCTTCAACCAATTTACAATAGGGTAAACAATATAATTAGTCGAATCATCTCTAGTTTTAAGTGAATTCTCCTGAAATATGGTAGATTTGTTGTTCATTGAATTGAAATGTGCTGAGATGTTATTTTAGATTATTTTTTTAGAAAATAATATTATTCTAAAATTTATGTAAAGGCATTTATTTGCTAAAACAGTTTTAATTTTTGACTTTAAATACTAGTGATGTCTCTAAATTTTCATGAAATTTCTTTTAATATTAACCGTTCACAGCTGCATTTGCAGGACACTTACATCTGCATTTTGAAGCCTTTTAACATATATGTTAAGAAATATTTTCCCTTCTACAAAGACTATTTTAGCTATTAATTAGTAAGTACAGGGTGTTCATAAAGTCCTTTTCCAGTTTTAAATGTTTATGACAACAAAACCAAAAGAGATAGATTGATACAGTTTTTTGCTTTATGTCCCTCCTCGAAGGGAGGGGAAAGGTTTCCCAACCTGAGTGGACCACCAGGAGGGTCCAGACAAAATGGCTCCTATCCTGCTGGGGCTGAAATACTCTCCCATGTGTTTACCATGCGTGGCGACCCATAATGCTCTGAGACGGGAGTCCTGAAGGTTGAGCGGCGCTGTGCACTGCACCCTGCAGCTAGTAACACACCTCTAAGGTCCCCTATTCCAGCTAGACGGGCAGCTTGGTTGGGCCCGATGAAGTCAATTGGCTGGTTTACTTCCCCACTGCCCCTGGTGTTACCAGGGTCTTATCTCTGGCATTCACCTACCCTTGTTGGACTCTGTAGGAGGGGGTAGGGAAGTGAAGTTATTTTGTGTTTTTTATGGAAGAAACAAACTCCATTAGCCGGCCAGATTATCCCCCTGACAACCCTGCACCCATCCCTGGACCCTCCTCTGGATCGTCAGTTGCAACATTACAGCCCTATAAGGTTAAAAAAAATGGCTCTGGGTCCTGACAAATACCCAAGTATAAGAGCCCACTGGCCCTGGCACTCTCTATGGCGCTTCTGCCCGTTAGATCTTACCAGGTGTGTTCAAACAGGTGGATTTTGCCAAATATCTATTGATCCGTACCGTGGAAGGCCAGCCTGTAATGGACCTGGACATTTTTGATGTCCACATGTCATTTGTATCAATTTGTGAAAGAGAACCCAAAATATCCACTCAGCAAGATGGTATGTAGCCTCCTAGTAGAAGTCTCTTCCTGAGGAGAGTGCTCGACTTCATACCTTGTCTGAGGTACCGTGTGCCCCAGTCTCCTATATTCCGCATGCTACCTTCAACCAGTGTTCTTTAAAGAGCTGCTTCAATACTTAGAGGAGAAGCTTCTAGAGGAATTTCGAGTCCAAACGGTGGTGAAAATAGACAGTTAATGCAAGAAAGAAAATGGTTTTCTTAACCCTACACCAACTCTGTTATTAATATTTGACTGCTTTGAACTTCTAACCTCTTATCAAGGATTCCTGAATCTCCCTTAAGGTGAAACCATACATCCCAAACCATAGACGATGCTTCCATTGTCAGATGTATGCCCATGTCAGCTGCACTTGTCATAAGTTACAGCAGGGTGTTCCTGCAGTACTCGTATGTGTTAACTGTGGAGATAAGGCCCATGAAGGTAAAAAATGACCAGGTCCGGTTTGCTGTTTTCACTGTAGTGAGAGATCCTCCATATCCACATGAGAGACAAAGTGAACTTCTCTGAAGCCATAACTGCGGCACTGAAATCAATCTCAAGTCATGGGGACTCCTATGCACAGTTTCTGTCCAGACGCAAAACTTGGTGAACTGTTTGTGACATCGACCTGAGAATCATCTGTACCTGTGTCAAATTCAGCTCCCACCCATGACTATGCCACCAATCGTCACTCCTTATACTTCTCTTGTAGTGGCTGAGGTCTGTCTGCTCCTCGTCTTTCCCCCACCCGCCGTCCTGGTACAGCTAAAGTTTCAGCAAAATTCTATCGAGGGTCCTCAGGGTCTCTGGAGGTGGACGATCCTTCGGCCGAAGTCTCAATGGTGGAATCACCCAACTGTTGCAAAGGAAGCGAGGCCCATATACCAACTTCAGAACCCAATTCTGAGTCCCAGACACTCCAAGAGTCCAACAGATGTCAGCTCAGGCTGGCATCTCCTCCCCAAAGATGTCGGCTGATCCCTTCCGGATACTTAACTGGCAGCTGGGATTCCAGGGGTCACCTCTATGGATTTTTCATGTGGGGAGCCATCTCCAGTGGTTAACTCTGGTGTGGGTCCATTGGCTGAGTCTACATCTGAGTCACAGACACATCTTTCAACCATGGGGTGAGACAGAAAGACCCAGCCCCACACAAGTCATCCCCCTCTCAACAGGGGGACTGGAGGAGGCGCTTGTCATGGTACACTCCTGGTTCATCCTCCAGGCTCCAACGCCCGAACTAAGCCCAAGCCTACTTTGCTGTCTGCTGTTAAGGATGGTTCTTGGATGCCTGACATCACCAACTGGAATGGATGCTGGTCAGGGACATAGTTTTCCTCCATGTCCTCTCATTCCCATCTTTTGTCGTCCTTTTATGTTTCATCGTCTCCTCCAACAGTATCATCATCATCCCTAGTGTCGTCTGTAGGAGTGAGGATATACCATGGCACCCACAATGCAAAACCTGACAAGCAGTCCTTCTGCGGCGGCAAGAATGGCAGGCAGGGCCAGCAGCAGAAAGGGAGAGAATGGTGGTGGACACAGGCAAGATTGGTTACTGGTCATTAGAGAAGAGCAGAGATGCGGGAAATGATGAGAGGGGGATGGTGGACTTGATGAGGAACCACGCTCAACGTCGGCTCACTCTTTTGTCTCTTCCTGGGGCCTATGATGCCCTGACATCTTGGAGGAGACAGTCAATCCCCCCTGAAGTCTTTAAAATCAACATCAGCTCAATGAGAGGAAACAGGCTGTAGAGAAGTAGAGTGAGAGATGAGTATTGCAGGGGGTGGCAAGAGGGCAACACGTGTCTCCTCTTCACTCACTTGGCTTGTTATGTAGTCTGGGTCATCCACTTTGTCTTCAAAACTCAAATTACTCCCTGGATTGATCTCAGTGTTCACAATATTGTCCAACTAGGCCTGTATCTCCTCATTTGAAAGGGGCCTGGGGCGATGCGAGGCCATACCATCACTCCTGATAACGCGGTCAAACTGAAGGTCAGTTGGAAGGGTATGAGCCAGATCCTGCACATCCATTTATAAGCACGAGTTGCCAAATACTTCCAGATGAGTTATTCTACAGATCTCAACCCATAGGAGCCCTTAGCAAGGCCTATGGGACCTTTGCATAAGGTGATGTAAACAACGTCAGTGACCAGTTAGCATATGACAAGGGATGACATAATTTACATCAGTGACCATTTTAGTGTTAATATTTCCTATCCCAGGTAAGTGTTAAAGCTTGGTAAGCCTCTATTTCCTGTTTTTGCCTTAATAAATATGCCTGACTTGAGTCATTGTAAAATGCATGAGACTTGTTATCATAAGATCATATCACCATGCATAGGAGCAAAGCTCTCGGTTATTTCATTTGTTTTTTTTTTCAGTCCCTTTCAGAAGATGCCTTCACGCACCCGTAAACCAAGACTTGTTCTTGGACTGAATGGAATGATCCCAAGATATTCTGGAAGTCAGGCAGTTGGACAAGAACTTTTGCTTTCCTTTGATCATAATGGAAATGAAATGTAAGTGCCATATTAATTGCGGTAATCTCTCTGTTGGCCGGAATAATTGATGCAGAGCGGTTCCAGGTTAGAGATGTTGGGTTTTTAAATTTATTGTTTATCTCTAGTTAATCTCAAAAAACCCAATCAGGAGGTTATATCCTCTTAATTATCAAATCAGCAACCTGGGACTTGGTCGCAATTTTTGTGATGCGGGACTTGGTCACAATTTTTGTGATGCCATATGGCAGCAGGGTCTACCATTAGACAACACATTATGCTTCCAATATTTATATATTCACTGTGTATATTTTTACTCATAAGTGGTGTAAAGTTATCACAGGATAATGTAAATATCAAATTACACTATTTACATTTATTAACAAAATAAACTCCATTCATATCAAAGGAGATGGCTAGTTATTGTGAAAGGTTTCACTATTAAATACACTTAAGCTTACCTCCTTGGTCAATGCACTTAGAAACTTTTAAGGGTTAATTCGCCAGAGTCCACAAGTTTCACAGTGAATGTTGGTGAGGACTCATGGTGAGTGGCATGTCGGCGCAACCTCTCTGTACGAAGTCTCATCTCACATTACTTCATTACTACTAAACATACGGTTACATCTCTGAGGGCACTGCATCCCCATTGGAAGTATTGCTGACTTAGTACTTATAGTTACCGGCAGCTTGGCTGGCCATAGCTCTGGCCATAACCCTGGGCCACCTGGCCAGACTAGCTCCAAGGTCTGGACTTATCAGTGCCAGCGATGAAAATCTGTACGTTGCACTTTGCTACAGCTGAAACCAACCACAGGTTGGCCACCTCCGTCACAACAACATACCAGTCGACGCCTCTCTTCGTCAACAAGTTATTTGTTATATTCACTAAATCCCAGAGATATTTCAAAGGTATGAATTGCTGGACAAGCTCTTGGGTGGCCTAGCTGCTTGGATAGCTTAGTTCATATTCTGCTGCCATTGTAGAAGGTTGTTCCCTCACTAGCTGCTGTTGTTTGCATACAATTTGTGTTGTGCAGTACTGTACATTACTGTACCAGGACACAATCAGTCAAGAATACAGTGTTAAAGCAGTATTATGGCAAAAAAAGTGATTACAGTTACTTATACTGCACTGTACATTCGATAAATGGGAAACACTGGAGCACCTTCGCTTTCATCTTTATTCAAGACATCTTCTGGTCACGAGACCCACTAATCCCCCAAACCGAAAATGGGTGATCTGATATTGCATCAGAAGGTCAATAATATGAAACCACTAATCCTCCACCCTACCACTGCAAATGAGGGAAGAGTTTATATACAATGAGTGACCTGACATTGCATCAGGTCAGGTCAGTAACATGAGTCCCACTTATCCCCTACTCTGTTTCCATCGCAAGTGTTAAGATGTAAAAAGTTATTACAGCTGCGTATTACTATCAGCAGAGTGGGCAGTATACCTACTGTACACTCAAAATGACAGCATCTGCTGGTGAGTACAGTATATACAGTACAGTACATAATGGTATATATTTTGTTTATTTACAATATTTTTACATGTGCAGAGGTGTTTGCTAAAGTAAATAAATACATCTTCGTTTGAGATACGTCATTTAGAATAGTGGAAAACTTTTCCCAGTGCAGGATGGAAAATTCCATCATCTTGGCTTTGACACACGGCTCCATTCCATGCCTCACACACCCATAACTAATAGATTTATTTATTTATTATATTATTTTGTTTATACTTTTTTTTAACCAATCTTTTAGAAAAACTATTTGGGATTATATGGGTTAAAAAAATGGTGTTTCAAATTTAATTAGAACTGATTTTATAGACTCCGGTATTAACATTTCTAACATTTTTTTCATAAAAGAATGGTCTCCATCATTATATCATGTTGAAATATTTTGTTTAAGTAGCTTTTATTGGAATAGCCTTGTAGAGAATTTATTCAGGATCATTATGGTGAAATTCATCTTTCTAACACAATTAGAACAGATGCTGTGAATAAAGGCTAATACACTTATTTCACTCACTGGTGCAACCAGTGACACACTGGATATTGACAACACCGTTGTGTCGGGAATTTAATTAAAGGCCTTCGAGGCTCACAGTGGTGGGCAGGGAACCTTGAGCTACAGTGAGTAGTTAAAGTAAGGGAGCTTTTAAGCCCAAGATGGTCCAGTGAATAAGCTGCCTGACTACCAACTGTGGTGGCCTGGGTTTGAACCCGGCACCCAGAGGTGAAATTTTTTTACGTTGATTTACCTGTGTATATTACAAGTTCTGATATACAGGTACTACTAACACCATCGTCACTCAATGTGTTCAATAATTATATTATCACTGTCACTCAGTGATATCAGAGGCATCATCATAAAAATCCTTGTCAAATAAGTTTTCATTCAAAGAATAAGTTTTAGATTATATAAGAGCTACAGTACTTCCATTTCATCTATTCCAAAAATGGCACAAACAGGCAGTCCCTGAGTAACGATCATCCGCACTTACGAACGGGATCCCAATATATTCATCAAAAAAATTGGTACGTAATTAAAATCCCCTTTTTTACATTACTGTATTTTCATTATTCTATGCTGTTTAACATTTGTTATGTACAAGATATTATTGTTGTTTTGTATGAACAGGGTTGTGCTTTAACCTAACCTAAACTATGGAATTAACACTGTTCTGACTTTCAAACAAATCTACTTACGATCAGGGTCCCGGAGCATATCCCTGTCATAAGTCGGGTACTGCCTGTATTCCCAGAATGTCTCACTATCCAGATCTGGGGCAATCATAATCTGCAATGATCAAACGATGCAAGCCCACTTGTGTGCTACCAGAAACTCTCTCCATTTAGCAGAAGGCTCCACTAGATGGAGAAGCAAATGCTGGCACAAATTTGTTCCACTAAAAGGAATTCCATTATAAGGAATGAGTGCTGTAGTACTGCATTTAGCTCATATCACCACTTATTAATATACCCTCCACCTGCACTTTCTATGTTTAGATCTATGGCAGTGGGTGCACTTGTCAATCTTTTCTGCACACACACACACACACACACACACACACATACACTCGCAACAAAAAGTATCGGTGCATACTGTAGTGTGAACATTTTGAGACCAGTGACGATAGGTATTGGGAAAGGCGAGTTGTTCCAGCCGTATGTTGGCAGCCCTGATTGTCAACCATATGGCAACACCTAGTGGAAGGGGGGGTTATGAGGATACACTTACCAACCTTCCCGACATATCACAGTGTATACGTATTGTTTCGGAACTCGTCGATCTCACCCTGCACCGATACTTTTTGGTGCGAGTGTACAGTACCATTATACCAGTATGTACAGAAAAGGTAATTGCTTACTTAATGTTAATAATAATGATGCATTTCTCGTTATGTACATATTAAAATAAATTGTGTTACCAACAGCTTCTTGGGATATGAAGTTTTACGGGAAGGAGAGGAAGATCTACGAGTACTTATCTCCAGTGAACAAGTGCGAATATTTAGTCAGATTGAGTCTTCCCTTCCACCTACATCTGTACTCACTGTATTTTATAAGTAAGTCATCCAATATTGCCATGACTATTTATAATTTAGACAAATATATAATGCCAATGAATGTGGAGCAGATTTATGGATTTACCCCATCTATCCATCATGGTGGTTTCTGCACATTAATTTGAGTTTTGTTAAATTTATTTTCACCAAAGCTCATAAATTGTTTAAACCTTCACTCAAGTAATATTATGGTATCAATTTAGGGGTTAAAAAGTCAGTCAAGTTGTGACATTTTATATGGAGGGGAATGTCTGTTTCCCATACATATTTTTCTGAGTAAAATGTGTCCTGAGTCTACAACAGTTTTCTAAGCTCTGTTGTACCTTTTATTAAGAATATACTGTATTCCCTCTCCACCTGAGTATATTTTGTGAATTTCTAGGAGGCATATATTTGCCTTAGAAACTCTGTAGGTCCAATATAATAGGGAAGCTTTGATAATGATCTCTTGAAGATAATTTTTAATTGGCTGAAATGAAATTTTGCTTTGTACGGGAAAACTCCACACTTTTTTTTATAATTTTATTAAGATTTCCAAGGATTTGAGCAGCCTTAGTTTAAATTCCACACAAGGTAATTCATTTCCAAAATCAGTGTACTCTTTGACCTGCAAATCCAGTGAAGTAGGGTATTAGGATTAGTAGTTTACTTGCTCTTCTATCTAATTTGGGCAAATATTTGAGGTTGTCACAATCAAGAACTTGGCAAAGCATGATTAAAACAGCACTGTATTGACTTGATGTGACACGTGTGTAAAAGCACTTTCCAACTTCCTTTGGTCTTTTTTTAAATTGAAACTGGTAATTTTATTTATTTTATATTGGAGAGGCTACTTTGATGAGGGCAATACCCAAGTTAGAAAAAAAAAATCTCCCTAAAAACTGTTTTTTTGTCATTTGTAGTAAGTACACTTCTGAGATCCAGTCATTTGCTATTTATAAAATGATACAGAGCTACTGTAAGTTCTCCTATAATGCATGTTTTCGTAGAGTGGTTTGATTATAAAGAGATGAATGTATTATAAACACATTTTATACGCGACAGATGCGATTTGGATTTAATGCGATTAAATAAACAGAACTATGTCACTCAAGTAGAAATAAGTGGTTATGAAGTGGCATCAGTGTAGCATCACACAAGGCAGGATTTGCCACCGCCGCATTCTTTGTTTATCATCCATATGCATCAGATGATGTGTTATTATGGTCTGTGCTTTATTTTAGTACAAGTACTGTACTGTATCAACTTATTGCTTTTAATTACAATGAGTGGCAAGGGTGTGAAGTATTCAGTTAGTGATGGTAGTGGGAGTGAAGTAAAACGATGAAATGCTATTACTCTTGAACAAAAACTAGATATGATAAAGTGGTATGAACCCTCACCTCTGTCATCAGACTGACTCCAGCTCCTACACAATTCATCTCAAACAACTATCTTTTCTTCTTGTGGTGAATGTTAAAACATTTTTATAAGCTTATTGACATTTCTTAGGGTTAAATTTAGTTTATTTAAAAAAGCTTTAGCATTAAAAGCATTTAAGCGAGTCATATTCCATTTTGTATTATTTAATCTTTTTTGTTCTGCACCCTCCTTCACAGCTCCATTTTGTATCGCTTAACAATGTAGACTAACACGCTGTAACAAACATTTTTCCCCCTTTTCATGTTTTTATTCTAATAATGAATGATAATATCAAACAAAAACACAGTTATGATAAAAAAAACTAGTTACAGCTCCTCCCCGACCCAAATCCAGGTCATAAGTTGAAAATGCTTAAATAATACATAGAAAATCTAAAATGGGTGTCTCTTTTTCTTCTCAGCACCACAAAACTCTCACTTTTAAGCTTGCCAGCCATTTTAAAGGGAATTACAAACAAAAATTTTGTCAGTACACAGCTCAATCACTAACGTTGGCACTCGAAAATACGTAATTTGACAAAATTTTGGTATGACTGAGGCAGTCGTATGTCCGGCTGGTCATAGGTCGAGTATGTTGTAAGTCGAGGAGTAGCTGTTTAGCTAATTTAACAAATTGTAAAGCAGATTTGTTATTGATGCTTGTGTTCTCGAACCTACTACCCTCTAACCCCTTAATCCCATAGAATTAGAGGTTACGACAATGCAGTTTTTCTATAACACTGTCTTTTTCAGGAATGCAACTAGTGCATTACAGGCGAACTGACTGTATTTGATTCAATCCTTTTATAGGAATAAAAAATTTTTTTATTTAAAATTGGTACCAATGCCCCAGGTATAGTGTTGATAATTCTAACTGCATTTGAATGAAAGTTATCTTGAATTAAATTACAATATATTTTCATGATTCTAAAAAAATGGATGAGTTAGTTTTGCAGGACATTTGAACAAGTTCTTAGTAATAAAATTAGTTTTTGATTAATTAAACTAATATTAGGTGTTAAATGTTTTCATAAAATTATAAATCATTTGCAGAGATTTGTACCAGTGCAAGCCAGTAGTACTTCAAGCTGAGGAACCAGCAGCAGACCAAAAGCACTATATTGAATTGAGCTTAAAAGCAGACAAATCAGAGGTACTTGGTATCTCTCGACCCTCAGATCTGGCTTACAAAAGACCTAAAGTTCGTTGTGATTCTAGAAGTATTGCATGCCGGGTGAGTATTGACCAGTCCACTTTAAATAATGAAATATATCTTCAGATATAGTACATACTTACAATAGATTTGGGGGGGTCTTGTTGTTGAATTGTTATACCATTGCAGAATATTTTATACAATACTGTATTAACCTTTTGAGTGCATCATAAGATTTCCTGGGGTATGATATTTGAGTATTTTTGTCATTTGGGAACCAAACCCTATTTTCCCATATATTTATCTGTTTGTAATACGAAATTCACCTAATGAATTTTTTTATTTTTTATAAATTTTTTTAATTAATCAAAAATATGTTTTTTTATATTGTGTAGGTGGCACAGCAGATCAACTATGCAAGAAATTTGCATGATGAACTACGTCAAACACTGCTTACTCAGGAGGAAGAGAATGTTGAAGACTAATGTTTAGAAAACTTATTTTCAATGTTAATAATAAGAGACTCTCTTAGTGCTGTGATAGTATATAACAATTATTTATTATATAGTATGCTTAAATATACAGTGGTCCCTCGATTAACGAACACAATTCGTTCCACAGAGTTGTTTGTTAACCAAAAATTTTGTTAACTGAATCTATTATTTCAATGGGATATTGGGTATTTGGTTCCAACTAACAGAAAAAGTACATGCAAAGTAAAGCCAAAAAATGCATAAAGTCAGAAACACTCCAAAAAATCCCCTAAATGTCACAGAAGTGACTGGGGAGAATATAATTTACATTGCTGGAATTCTTATAAGATAGTGATCATTTTGAATATAAACATGCTATAGTTTGCACTAGACAAAAATCTTAGAAATCATTTAGAACATTATTTTGAGTACATGTACAGTACATCTTTGCCCTGAGGACAGTGTGTGCATGTAAATGAGTAAAAATAAATTAATAAAGTTACATATATCGAGCCAAAATATTAGTTGAAAAACTTTATGTAGACAGAGCTTGGATGGCTAAATTTATAATGACCAATAATTTTAATATAAAAAATGCAAAAATATTCAAGAACACAACTTTCTTGATATTTACTCCACTGGAAACAAATATAAACATAGAACCGATTACTAGCCGATCAGCTGATCGGCTGATGAGCACAACAAAGTGTGTTTCTCCTAAGGCTTTCGTTAATCGAAGTTTTGTTCGTTAATAGAACTGAAAATCCTTATGAGAGCTAATTCGTGAACCGAAATTCGTTAATTGAACCGTTCGTTAATCGAGGAACCACTGTATGTATCTAATGGGATACAGCATATGATCTACAAACTGTGAATGAACATTTTTTTTGAAAATTTTTTTAATTTACTAAGTGAAAGTAAAATGTTTTGTTGTATATTTTTATATATTTGCTTATATTATGTCTCTGGAATATATCTTTTCCCAACAACTTGGAGTGCATCAAGTTCAAGACTTGTACGTACTTATAGCAGTTCACTCTTATGATTTAACTTTAATCCCCCCGTTTAAGGATGGTGTTTGGCCAGAATATGGGATGTTACTTCTAACTTGAACTATTCTTCTTACTCGCCACCTTTTGAGATGCAGGATGTAAGAGACACTTTCAAGGTCCAATTCCCAAAGTCTGATCTGGTCATTAATATTTAATGTGTGTGTAAGAACCAATGAGATGTGTTCAAGACAGATGAAGGGTTATTACCAAATCTATATAAAGGTTTGATATTTTTACTTTTGTTTTGTAATTAGAATGCTCCATAATCATTCATAAATATTGTTTCATTTCATGTATACTGTATTGTAGAGACTGGTATGATGATCATATATTCTTCAAACTCCAGACAGCTACTTGTAGATAACTAGTTCGCCTCAAATGCCAGTTATAAAATTGAGTACAGTGGGGTATGCTATAACGAATCTAATTGGTTCTAGAACCTTGTTCGTTATAGCATTCGTTCGTTATAGGATTAATCCGTTCCAGGCCCCCAAATACAACCACTTAACACTGAAAAATATAATATAAAATTGTAAAAATTTTAAAAAAGTGCATAAATAAGCATCTAAACCCCTGAAATAAAGAACATCATTAATACTTGTAATAAAAAAACAATAAATTAGTAAAAAAAAAAGAAAAAAAAGAATTTTTTTTTTCTAAATAATGTTCGTTGTAGGAGTTTCGTTCGTTATAGCAATCTCAATTTTATAGGTAAAACCGTTCGTTTTAGGAATATTCGTAGTAAGATCCGTTCGTTATAGCATACCCCACTGTATCATCAAATTTTGAGTATCATCAAATTTTTACATGTTTGAGAGGGTGTTTCACAGGCATTATAAAACAACACAAATATTTCTTGGTAAGTTTCTTCATCATTTTATGATTTTCTATTCTTTATTCATTCTTTGGTTAGGAGATTGGCATTCTTCATATTGAATCATTGTTAGACATAGGATATATAGTTATATTTTATTCATGTTAAGGTTAGGGTACATCTTGGTTAACAAATATCAGTTGTTTTATGTAATAAAATGAATACTCTTGCATAATGCTTAATATAAGAATGTTGCATGATATAGAAATGCAATTATATTTATATATATATATATATATATATATATATATATATATATATATATATATATATATATATATATATATATATATATATATATATATATATATATATATATATACAGTGGGGTATGCTATAACGAACGTAATTGGTTCCAGAACCTCGTTCGTTATAGCATTCGTTCGTTATAGGATTAATCCGTTCCAGGGCCCCAAATACAACCGCTTAACACTGAAAAAATTCTGTGGAAAATGTAAAAAATACGGTACTTTATCTTACCTTAGTGTTATTCAGCATGCAGGTACCCCTAAACACTGGCACATCACTATCACTTCCACTGGGAGTCTTGGCTTTAAGGTCCTCAAACAATTGTTTAGCCTTCTCACAAATTATAGCTTCACTAATGTTATCACCTGCCATTTCTTTCTCCTTTATCCAAACTAAGAGTAAATTTTCCATCTCTTCAATCACATTACACCTTGCTTTGCTAAGTCTAAAGATTCCCTTAGCCACTTGCACAGTTTTTAACTCCTCTTTATTCTTCAAAATCGTACATATAGTCGATTTAGCCATCCCATATTCATCACTAAGTTTCGCAATGCTTCTTCCATTCTCACGTTTCTTTATAATTTCTTTCTTAGTTTCAAGGGTTATTAGCTTTCTCACTCGCTTTGGACGACTCATTGTTACAATTGTATACTTGTACAACAAAATAGTTATACAAATAACGCGAATTTCCACATCAAAAGACGAAATTTCAACAATAACAGTGGTGCACTGGCTACACAATGAGACAAAGATGGCGCCTGACGCTCTTGTTGTGGGTCGCGGTACAACAATATTCATGCGCCAGGCGAAATAGTCCCGTATTCATCCGCGTTCGTTGTAGGAGTTGCGTTCGTTATAGCATTCTCAATTTTATAGGTAAAACCGTTCGTTATAGGAATATTCGTAGTAGGATCCGTTCGTTATAGCATACCCCACTGTATGTATGTATATATATATATATATATATATATATATATATATATTAATGAAGTATATATATATATATATATATATATATATATATATATATATATATATATATATATATATATATATATATATATATATATATATATATATATATATATATATATATATATATATATATATACATGAATCTTCCACTGGAGAAGTTAGTTAATGAGGATTTCTGTTTGTTTAGGAATTTAAGGGATGTTAACATATTATGTGGTGCTAATTGAGAATATTGGTAAGATTTTGCACTGAGGTAGGCTGAGATAGTTTGGGCATGCGGAGAAAATGGAGGAGACCAATTGGGTCAAGAGATGCAGGTTTCTGAATGTGGAAGGGAGGAGAGCTACAGATAGGCTAAGAATGACATGAGGAGAGGTTGTAAGAAATTACCTCAGAATTAAGAACCTGATGAGAAAGGCTGCAAGAGAGAGAGTGCAGCAGTATGGAGAGCTATCATCAGGTAATCACAGCTAACCCACACACGCATGGAAAATGAACATAAAACAGTGATTATGATGATGGATTAAATGTTGAGATTTTTGAGTGGTAGATGACCAAAGGACGATAAATCATCTATATTTTATTATTTTTCTTTATGGGGTTTCCATTTATAATATTGGTTCAGAGGAGTGGTTGTTAGAGGGTTTACAGCATAAATGAGTTAAATTTCATAACGTGTATATAACAGGATATTGGCATTTGTAGTGGCATTTCAATAAACTAGATATACTAGTTTGTGAAATATTAGTTTCATATTGTTTTGTGATTATGGTACATTTATTGTTATTAATTTATATTTATTTCTTAAAATTACAGGTATCTTAATCAAAAAGGATTTTATTGTTTGGTTTCATGCTGTTTGCAGTATTGTTACAAATAAAATCTTTGTGCATAAGCTTGAAATTTACTCATCAAAGTATTTTTTTTTGGGGGGGGGGAGAGAGGAGAATTAACAGTTAATGAATAACTTTTATAAAAAATAATATAAGTTCAATTGACCAGAACACAGTGGATATGCTAAGCTATTTACATACACCACCCATGAAATCCAGGTTCAAAGCTGATTGAGGACAAGAATATTGGGAATTATACACCAGCACCAAGGGACTTTTGCTTGTCATTGTCCCATACTTGCTAACCCTTGTTATTTAACCCTCAAACGGCAGCCAACATCAATTGATAGTAGATGTCAATATCAATGGATGTTTTGTGTTCCAGATTTTTTTTTTGTGGTGGCGGGGGGGGGGGATTAAGGAGTCCTTAACCACTGTTTAAGGGTTATCCAGTGGCTAAGAATTCTCTGTCACCCCAGTATGAGCAAAGTGGAACATAAGGAAGATGAAAATTCCAATGGTGATGGTCATTGTCCCTACAGAAAATTTCCACTGATGATGCCGGCCATTTAAACCCTTTACTATGGGATGCCAATTTTAGTACGTGTAATCGCCATATTTACAATATTTCACTTCTATGATGTTGATGTTTAAATTCCACCTCCCTATTTACGATAAAAAAATTCACATGAATAATGGTCATCGTCCAGCCAAACATGCTGATGCGTGGAATACTGTGCAAGTATCTATTGTTTAACAATTAGGATTCTTTCCTGAAAAACCCATCATTAATGTGAAATGATGGATAAACGAGGGATAACAAGGAATAATATCCTAAACGAGGAATACTATCCATGGAGATGGTACGTAATTGTGTAACAGAGCTTCTGACTCGCCACCCAGTAGCACAATTGTTACACCACCCGACCAGTTGGGAACACCATCGGGTGTAGTTATTCAGAGACGCCACAGACCCGAAGGCAGTCCTGGTGGATCAGGTTTGCTATCAGGATCGTTGGAACATTTCATCGGGAGCCACCCTATGGCAGTCCTGATGAATATAAAAACCTTTTTCACCTTCCAAATTTTGATATATTGAGATAGAATATACAGTGCATTCAAAACTGATAGAAAATGAATTTATTGGTGACAGAGTTTTGTTTCCATATATATTCAAATATTGTCAGTTATTTATAAGTGTTAAATAATCCTGGCTGATTATAAGCGTGCAGCCCTGCATAACCAACAGTGTTACCCTAAATACTCAAGGACTGCAGGCAGTATTTTAAAGAAGAAACAAATACCAGGGGGGTGGTCCTGGGGATCTGCCCCCATCAGAAAATTCCAATACCTTTTCTTTAATGCAATATTATACTTGGGCTTTTTTGTAAAGTAAAAAGTATTTACTATTGACCTCAGAATATCTCCTAATATCATGTCTTCAAAATGCCCATGATATTGGGTGGGTTTGTAGTGCTTGCCATGTTCCCCCACCCACAACTTCTTGTATTACCCCCCTTTTGATATTTCTGGATCTGCCTCTGAAAACATCTACAGGTACTTGTAGAGATATGTCAACGTACCTGCATGTTCATGGACACAATAATTGATGTTTCCAGAGCAAGAAATGTCAATTTCATTTAGCAAGCACAAATTACCAACAAAATGACGATGTTTAAGATCAGCCTAGTCAGCCTCATCACAAAGGAATGTGGGCTCTATAAATTAATTTTAAGTGGCACAGCAGCTGAGAACCAAACTGGGGCACAAGATTGAAGAATGGCTAACAGAAATGAAGTAAAACAGAATGTAATAGTACAGTGGTCCCTCGATTAATGAACACAATTGGTTCTACAGATTTGGTTGTTAACCGAAAATTTTGTTAACTGGATCTATTATTTCAATGAGGTATTGGGTTATTGGTCCAACTCACAGAAAAAGTATACTACATACAAAGTACTGTATACCAGTAATAGAATTAACAAAACTTTAAATATAAACTAAATACTGTACAGTACTGTACTGTACAGTACAATAATAAATATACAATAGAATACAGTATAGTCTCGATTTACGTGGATTTGGTTTACGCGTTTGGTCATTTACGCGGCACCTTGCCAGCCTGACAATTTTTATTTACGCGGTTCATTCCATCATTTACGCGGGAAGCAGCGCGGGCAGGGTGCGCACAAGGTCGCCCAGTCAACAAAACATTACCGAGTTCTTCACCCGCCACAGCCAGCCCAAGTCATTGATAGTGACAGTGAGGATATGGACTTTGAGGGGTTTGACAAAGAGGCCCTGCAAGCCTCTGTGGTGGATAGTGATACAGGTGATACAAGTGATACAGGCGAGGGCCAATAATCTGCCCTCTGCCTCGGAACCAACCCCAATCCCCGTGTACCCAGTCATTTCTTTTACTAAGTAAGTGTTAAAAAACCTAATATTATTGATATTTCTCTTAAATATTAATTGTGTGTGCATACCATCATAAAATTAAGATGTTATTTTTACTACAACGTACTATTGTGTCGGAAAAAGTGTAGTTTGGGGGTCGGCCCAGTCTCTATTTCAATAAATCCCATATGTTCTGTTATTTCGTTTATGCATTTCTCGTTTTAAGCGGACCTTCACGGGTTCAATTGACCGCGTAAATGAAGACTATACTGTACGATATTTGAACTTACTTTGAGGTGTGTATGTCGTATTCCCGGCAGCTTTGTTTACCTATCAAACAGCTGATTGTAGAGGCAGTTGTTGATGACATGCCATATTCTTTACAGAATGCATTGGTTCTAATGCCTTCTTCATGTTTCATAATAATTTCTGCATTGTATATTATCAATATGTTAAAAAAATTTCAGAATGACCAATAATTTTATTGTAAAAATGCAAAAATATTCAATAGACCAACAAACTGGATGTTCACTCCACTGTAAACAAAGTTAAACTGAGAAGCGTTGGTGGGCGAATCGATCAGCTGAAGGGCACACAAAAACTGTTCCCTGTACTGTACAGTGGTCCCTCGGTTAACGAACACAATTAGTTCCAGAAGGTCGTTCGTTAACCGAAACCATTGTTTCAATGGGATTTTGGGTAATTGGTTCCAGCTCACCGAAAATTACATGCAAACTAAAAATAAATGCAGTAAAGTACACTTACTTTGAGGTGTGCATGTAGAAGGCTCCTGGTTGATGACGATGATGATGGGAATTAGAATGGGGGTGGAGGGGAAGGGAGAAGAGAAGGCATTGGGGTGGAAGAGAAGTCACCCCATGCTTCATGTTGCCATTTCACCATAAAATTTTAGTTCACTAGGTGTAATTCAAGATTATTTTCTTTAAATCAACACTGCACTGCATTATATATTGTCAATATGTAAAATAAACTTCAGAATGACCAATAATTGTACTGTAAAAACGTAAAAATAGTTTATGTTCAAGAAAGTCTCAAGCAAGAAACTTCCTCCACTGAGCAGAACACACACTGACGCCTTGGTGGGTGAGTCAAGTGGCTGTTTGGCGCGCTAAAAACTAGTTCCCTGTACTTCAATTATGTTAAATAATTGTTAAAATGACTAAAAACTTATAAGACTTGGAAAATTATTGAATAGTACAACCTTCTTGATATTTACTCAAATGGGAACGAATTTAAGCCCTAAAACCGATTACTGTATTGGCGGACTAATACTACAGCTGGTGAGCAGGCAAAAGCAGGCGAAAACATGTTGGGAAAAATTGGTAAGGAATTCTTTAACCGAAATTTTTTCGTTAACCGAAGTGAAGAATCTTGTGGAATGTAATTCGTTAACCGAGGCGTTCGTTAACCGAGGGATCACTGTACAGTCTGCGCAGAATATTAAATCACGATAGAGCCGACGAACTAAGTTCTCGCAAAAATAAGTTCATATGTTGTGAAGGCTGTCCCGGGATGCGAGATGTCAAACGCTTGGTTTGCTGGCAAGTGGTGACATTTGGCAACTGAGCACACGTCACGGCTTGTAGTCAGTGCGCCTCTGGCAACTGTGAGGGGAAGATTTATTGTGAGGGTTAAAGCGCCATGTGGCTGTGTTTTGTCTAGTTTAAGGTGCATTAACCCGACATAGTGGCCATCAGAGATGTCCAGGAAGGTTACTACAAGAGACGACATTACAGCAGTGATTGCATTGTACAAAGCAAACCATGTACCGAGAGAAATTTCGGCTCAGACCGGTGTGGGGTTGCGAGTTGTTCAAAATCTTGTCAAACGTTCCCATGAGCTTGGAGAGGACGTGTTACCAGCTCCATTACCTCAGTCTGGTAGGCCTAAATTATTGTCTCCACGGACACTTAAGGTTATTTCTCGACAAGTTCGGTCCAATCCCTCACTCACAGCACGTGAAGTGAAAGAGAGAAACCCTCGTCTTTTGAGTCACATCTCGTTACGTTGTGTTCAACAAGCCCTGCACGATGACCTGGGATTTAAGAGCTTTCGTGCCCGCCGTAAACCTCTGTTGACGAAGAGACAGAAGGAAAATAGAGTGAAATTTTGCAAGAAATATGATGTGTGGGATTTAGAGACATGGAGAAGTGTATTGTGGTCCGACGAGGCTACGTTTTCTGTGACTGGGAGTAGTGGAGGGAGGGTGTACCGGCCGCCCCACTCAGATGCACACCTCCCACAGTACACTGTAAAGACTGTTAAGCACCCTGCCTCGCTTATGGTTTGGGCTTCCTTTACGTATTATGGTGTTGGTGAACTAGTAATCCTTCCTAAGAACCAGATGATGAATCAGTACAACTATCTTGAACTGCTCAGTGACTTCTTACCTGAATCATTTGATAAAGCTAAGGCAAGCCTTTTCATGCAGGATGGTGCCCCATGCCACACTGCTAAAAGTGTCATATAGTGGCTCAAAGACTGTGAGGTACCTTTCTTTAATGACTAGCCTGGCAGTAGCCCAGATCTTAACCCAATAGAAAATTTGTGGTCCATTGTTAAGCGTCGTTTGCGCAACATTGACACATCATCAATCCCGAAGCTAGAGGCAGCCATCAAGGATACCTGGGCTAACTTGCCACCTGACCTCTTGCAAAACCTTGCTGACAGTGTTCCTCGAAGGCTAAAAGACTGTCTGAAGCGCAGAGGAAACACTACAAAGTATTAATTGAAGTGGTAAGTATTACTTGACTTTATTTATATAACATAATCGTAAATATGCATATTTTTTCAGCACACGATCTAACAATCCGCGCAGACTGTATATATATTATCAATACCCCCCCGGTATGTTAACTAAATTTCAGAATGGCCAATAATTTTAATATAAAAAATGCAAAAATATTCAAGAACACAACTTTCTTGATATTTATTCCACTGGAAACGAATATAAACATAGAACCAATTACCTTGTACTGTATTGGCGGACGAGCCGATAAGCTGATGCGCACAACAAAGTGTGTCTCTTGTAAGGCTGTTGATAATCAAAGTTTTGTTCGTTAATGGAACTTAACATCTATGAGAGCTAATTCGTTAACCAAAATTTTGTTAATTGAACTGTTCGTTAATCGAGGGACCACTGTATTAACATCCTGAAACATTAAATCGTTAACAAACTATAAGAATTTTGTGAAATGCTGACGAGATTACAAAGTAAATGTGATTATGGAAGGTTAGATTAAGAATTCTCGGCTAAGTAGCCACTTGCTGAAACGTAAGGCCATATTTCAGGATGGATGAATACGTGCTTTTTCTTGTATAACTTTGCCCTTCTCTTGAATAAGGCTATCAAGAACCCTGCGCTGTTCAAAGGAAAGTGGTATGCTCTTTTCATGCCTATCCATATTTCCCCATGGATGGATCCAGGGGGGGATTACCCCCCCCCTTCATAAATTTTTTTTTCTTTTTTTATGCGGTATTGTACTCAGGCATTTTTTTGTATAGCAAAATGTAATTATTATTGACCTCAGAACATCTCCTAATATCAAGTGCACATGGCTTCAACACGACCTCAAAATGCCCATGATATTGGTCAAATCTCAAATTACTTTCGGGGAGGGGCTTACTGTGCGCCTTCCCCCTCCCCCCCTCCCCCCCTCCACACACACACACACTTACACAAAAAAAACAGCTGGGTGGGCTCACCATGTTTCTCCATCCACAACTTCTTGGACCCCCACCTTTGCATATTCATCGATCCACCCCTGTTCCCGGGCCTTCCTGCTCTGTGTTGTGACAGCTCACTCGCGGCATTCAACTGCCAGCCATCCCAGTGTGGCCAACAACCAGTGAAATATAACCTTCAAAACAAACCTTAAAAACACCAGAAAATAATTATTTTTATATCCCATAGATATCTTCCTCACATATTTATGTTCATTTGGCCACATGATGTGAATTTTTTTTAGTGTCGATTACATTTTTTTGTGTGTTTCAGGGAAATATTATTGGGGTACTCAATGCCTGGGTCTTGGCAGTAGTGGGCCATCCAGCCAATTTGGAAATTTTTGCAGCCCTGCCTGGTTGATCGGGATCCTAACCCCTCGTAGTGCCCAGAGCACGTTCATGAACGACCTCTCCCTGCACGAGCATCGAGTTCCCAATGGTCGGGCTCACCATCGGGCATGACGACATGTTTCTTAAAAGTAAATATTGCAAAATAATTAGGTTGGTTACTTTTAGGTCGAAAATACAGGAATTGGAATTAAAATACTTAACTGGCTCAGAATTATTTGCCGTGGAGTAATTAATGAGTAAAAATATATAATATACTTTCATGTGTCATTATCAAGATTGATTTCCAGAATTATAACTTTTTTGTAACCTCTGATATTTACTTAGTGTGTTAGAGATTACATTTTTTGGAGAAGATTACATATGTTGGAGATTATGTGATATGAAAATTACATGTGTTGGAGGAGATTACCTGTATTGAAAATGTCCTGTGTTGGAAATTACCTGTGTTAAAGATTTCTTGTGTTGGAGAATATTTCATTTGGTGGAGATTACCTGTGTAAGTAGGTAAATTTTGTACCTTAACTGTGGCTAAGTAAATGTAGAGTCTCTGTACGAGTGGGATGCCATTTTGAACACCTGAGACATCCAAGACTCAACCTTTGGTCACCTAAGACTCTTGTACCCTTGATCACCTGAGACTCTTGTACCCTTGCTACAATTCCAGTGGCAGCCAAAACTGGGAATAGAATCCAGAAGTGTGAATCATAATTGTTCTTAAACTTCATATAGTAAAGATATATGTTTCCCTGTATTCATATGGCTACAGATGTTTAAAAATGCTCAGAGTACACAAGTATTACTCATGGTCATCTTGTGCAGTACCATGACACATTATCCTGTACACATAGAAAGGAGAATCATATATTTATGTCACTTGCATATATTTTTTTCTTCATTTGTAAAGTTTTAAGAAAATTAATTTTTGGTAAGACTGATCTGCTGGGCTTTGTGGATCTAGGTCTGTTGGTTTGTTGATCTGTTCTCTGATTCACTGGACTTGAGCTGGCTTGCTGGTCTACATTCAGGTTTGTTGACCCATTCGTCTGATATCTGGCCTCCTGATTGTCCAGCCTGTCCAGTTCAATAACTAACTGAGAAATAACAGTCAGTGTGAGATATCAAGGAAGTGAAAACTATAGAAATAAAAATTGAAGAATGAAATTACAGTACATTGTTTATTAAAGAAACCTTCACACACTGATTAAGTTGTTTCTAAACTTCATATTTTTTCAGCAACTCACATCTAACAAACCAACTCTCTCACATACACAAACTCTCTCTCTCTCTCTGTCTCACACACTCCCATACATACATACATACAGGTAGTTCTGCTATAACGCAATAATTGTGTTCTTGTAAAATATCGTGTTATAGGAAATCGCGTAATAGAAATAACAGGGCTTATGGAGAAAATAGGGTTAGGTGCAGATTACTCGAAATCTAAAAAATTTAGTAGTTAGCCTAACACAAAGGATAGCACAGTCTAAATAAATGTTACATTCATATCTAATAATGAAATCATACAGTAAATGTAACACTTTACTTGATGGGGGAGAAGGGTGATTTTGAGGTTGATAAAATAGAGCTTCTCTTCAAGTGTTATATCCTTTCTTTTACGATCATCACCGGGAATTCTATCACCAGAACGTTTCTTGTTGATATTCTTCTTTACTATATTCACAGTTAATACAGTGGGGTATGCTATAACGAACGGATCCTACTACGAATATTCCTATAACGAACGGTTTTACCTATAAAATTGAGAATGCTATAACGAACAAAACTCCTACAACAAACATTATTTAAATTTTTTTTTTTTCTAATTTATTGTTTTTTTATTACAAATATTAATGATATTCTTTATTTCAGGGGTTTAGATGCATATTTATGCACTTTTTACAATTTTATATTATATTTTTCAGTGTTAAGTGGTTGTATTTGGGGGCCTGGAACGGATTAATCCTATAACGAACGAATGCTATAACGAACAAGGTTCTAGAACCAATTAGATTCGTTATAACATACCCCACTGTACCACAAAATTGGAGAAATAGTAAGCAAAAATCGCATTATAGCAAACAAGCGTTCGCGTTATACAAATATCGTTCCTAATTCATAAATCGCGTTAGAGCAAATTCGCGTTATCAAAACACGTGTTATAGCAGAACTCACTGTACATACATACTGCTACTACCACTACCACTACTTTGCTGTCACTCGGAATCAATTATGACGATCATCCAGTTATGCTTCAATGATACGAGTTATTAAGGATGTCACCTAGGTTGGTGAGTTTTGAGGTGACTAAAGAGGCTGATACAGGACGGGCAGGGTCGATCACAGAAGTTGCATATGTGGGAGGGGCGGCTGCAGTGTCTTTCTGGCATTGGCGCTTGTCTGCCTCGATATGCAGTTGGGCTAACTCGAAAGTATTGACACCTTCTTGTATGGTGCTCCTCCAAGCTTTACAGTGTGGAGTAATCATCTCCCATGTGAGGGGGTCGATTTGACAGTTTTCAGGTTTGTCTTAAGACTATCCTCATACCTCTTCAGTTGCCCACCTGTAATACGTTTATTATTTGTTAGGTGACTGTAAAGTAGCTGCTTTGGCAGTCTACTGTCGTCCATGCTGGTAACATGGCCAGTCCAGCGTAGTTGTTCCTGGATAATGGAAGCCTCGATTTTCCAACAGTTGGTGTCAGCAAGAATATTGGCATTTGTTCTCTTGTCTTCCCAGCGAACACTGAGGTCGTCTGCATACTGAAGCTCAGTAATGGAAGCTGCCGACACCTTTGTTCTTGCCTGGAGTTGTCTTATGTTGAAAAGACCCTTCATCCAGTACTCGATGTCCACCCCGCCGGCTAAAATTTGCACTGCCACGAGTAAGGAAGGCAGTCAAGAAAATGGAAAAGAGAGTTGGTGCCAGTACACATCCTTGTTTAACCCCTGTTTGGACGGGGAAAACTCAGACTGGGTGCC
Source organism: Homarus americanus (assembly GCF_018991925.1). NCBI lineage: Eukaryota > Metazoa > Arthropoda > Malacostraca > Decapoda > Nephropidae > Homarus > Homarus americanus. The sequence goes on along the minus strand of NW_024732440.1, from coordinate 5,596,970 downwards.
ATTGTGCAGGACACTGCCGTTCATGCCATCGTGGAATTGCCTCACAATGGCGATAAATTTAAGTGGGCTTCCCTGTTCACCGAGTCGAAGGCCTTGGTTAAGTCGATGAAAGCCATGTACCGGTCACGGCGCTGTTCTCTGCACTTTTCCTGTATCTGACGGGGAGCAAAGATCATGTCAGTGGTGCCACGTGATGGTATAAAGCCACATTGAGATTCTGGGAGGAAGTTTTCTGCCTCAGGAAGAAGTCTGTTTGGAGGACTCGGGCGATTATCTTACCAGCTATGGACAGCAGCAAGATCCCACGGTAGTTACCACAATCTGGCTGGTCCCCCTTGTTCTTATAAATATTGATGATGGCGGCATCTTTAAGAGCTTGGGGATTTCCTCCTTTTCCCAAATATTCTCCAGGAGAGAGTGCAGATGGCTAGTAAGCAGAGGTCCTCCTGCTTTATATATCTAGGCTGGGAGTCCATCAGGCCTTGAGGCTGCTATTTTTCATCTGTTTGATGGCAGTAGCTACCTCATCCAGGGATGGAGGAAAGCTGAGATGGGTCAGCTCTGGATGCTGAGGTACCTGCTGGGTAGTCAGAACATCCACGTTGGTGTTTTGGTTGAGCTGTGAATGGTAGTGTTCTTTCCAGCGCTGACGGATGCCTTCTTTGACTTTAATTAGGGAGTTACCATCGGATGAGTGGAGGGGGCTGTGCCATGAGTGACTGGCCCATAAAATGTTTTAGTAGAATTGAAAAATTTGCACATCTTGTGTTGATCTGCAAGTTTTGGGGTTTCGCATGCTTTATTTTTAAACCAGTCGTCCTTTAGTTTGCAAAGTTCGCGCTGGGCCGTCGCTTTCTTCTTGCGGAAGGTATCGGCTTTGGTCTGAGACTGAGGGTTGTTCTGCCAGTCAGTTATAGCAGCACGTTAATCATCGACGAGTACATTGATTTCCGGGTCATTTTCATGAAACCAATTCTGGTATATTCTTTCGACCTGCAGGATTTTGTCATGACAGTGTCGAGAATACTCCATTCGGCACTGGGATTTGGGTTGTTTGTTGTTGGGTTGTTTATCAGCCCATGTTCGAGCTGCTCTCAGAAATCATGTGCTTCTGCTGGATCCTCCAGATGCTTAGTGCTAAAACCTCTTTTAGAGGCTTGTTGCCTTCTCCATTTTTTGGGCGACTTGAAGTGAGAGCTTGGCTCTGATGAGCCGATGATCAGTGTCGCAGTGGTCAGAGCCACTCATGGCAGGGGTGATGAAGACATCTTGGTGATCTCTTTCTCTGACAATGATGTAGTCAATGAGATGCCAGTGTTTGGGTGGTGGGTGTTCCCACAAACCCTTGAACTAGTCAGCCTGCCTAAACAAGGTATTGGTGATAATGAGGTTGTGTGTAGCACACTTGCTGAGGAGATGCAGGCTGTTGGGATTACACTTGCCTAGTCCATTTCTCCCTATGATTCCCTGCCAAATGTTAGCATCTCTACCAACTCTGGCATTGAAGTCACCAAGAAGCACAACCTTATCTTCTCTGTAGATGGAGGTTAGCACTCTGTCAAGGTTGTATGCACTGATGAAAAATGCATGACGTGAGTGATTCAGTGAGATTCTGAGCATCATGAAGTGCTTGTTGATCCCAACAGGCATTTCAGTTAGCCCGTGAAGAATGCATTGGCGGATGGCAAAGCCAACTCCATAAATGAGGTTTCTTTCCGCAGCAGGCTTACCCTTCCAGAAGGTATAGCCAGACCCCTGTTCTGTGAGTCGACCCTCGTCTGGGAGCCTGGACTCACTAATGGCTGCTGTGTCCATGTTATATCTAGCCAGTTCTTTTGCCACAAGGGCAGTTCTTCTTTCAGGACGGGCATTTGTGCCAGTATTCAGAAGGGGCCTGACATTCCATGCAGCGACCATAAGGTGTTGTATAGATTGTTTTTGTTTTGATCTGTGATTATAATTGTGTTTTCGACCACATAGGGATGACCTTACTGAGTGCGGTTGCCCAGTCAGGATGGCTCTTTAGGCAGGCTATGTTAAGGGCATCTTTTCTAGCCCCTCCCCATGTGGGGTGAGGATAGTGGCTCCTTGAAAGGGCTGCTCAGTCCCACAGACAGGACCGGATTGCACTGCTGCCTAGATCTCAGTGCATAAACGACCATCTTATCTGTGCCGCCCATGTGCAGAGTTGTGACTAGACTCCCGGCAGTCCACATGTGCCAGTAAATCAGCTCCGAGATATGTAGCTTGACGTGAGTGGGCTTCATTCTTGTTGAGTTAGCTCCTCCTACTGACCAGTGGGGAACCACTGTACAGTATTTCCAAAGGGTCTATTGACCAATGAGAACACTGAGATATCACCTAAGCAGCTGCCCTTATAAAAGCACTCTAGGCCAGAGCAATATACTTCTCCCACCATGCTTTCCTCTTCCGGATATCTCCTCCCTGGATTCCATGGCCATGATTCCAGCGCTGGAGTTGCCAGCCTCACGGACATCCTATGACTCTAGCTCTTCTTCGCAGACATCCTATGACTTCAGTGCAATTTCCTCATCTTCCTCTTAAATACATAGACTCCAGCACTGCCTCACCAAGTGTCTTGTGACTTTAGCACTCCCTCCCTAACATCCTATAACTCCGGCACTGCTTGACCAATGTCTCACAACTCGGTGCTGACCCACCAGTATTCCACGACTCCAGTGCTGCCCTTCTAACAGTCTACTACTGTATTCACAACTCAATGTTGACCCTTCAGCATTCCACGACCCCAGTGCTGCTCTTCTAGCATTCTACTACTGTACTACTATAACTCTACTGCTGCAACTTTAGATAAATTAGATTGTGAATTGCTTGGCTCGACTGCTTTTAATCTTTGAGTTTCACTCTGTACACTGTACATAATATGTACTGGATATGCTGTGCCACTGCCTTTCCCTAAAGAGAATCACAGACTACCTGCCAAGCCAATAGCATCTCTATAAGTTATCCCAATCACATCCTCTACCATCATGTTTCCAGAGTTGTAAAGTAAATAAATAAATTTACTTGTGTACTGTACTCAAGTAACATTTTGGGGCATTTACTTTTTAAAATGTACTCAATTTTTTTGTAATTTTACTTTACTTAAGTATGGTTTTCTAAAAAATTTACTCCAATACAATTGAAAGACAAAAATCGTTACTTGTTACATGCAAACTATTAATATATGTTTTAATTAATTAATTATTAACCATAGTAAAAGAGTTGAATGGGTGAAGGGTACGGTGTGGGTGTGGGGAGCTCCATGTGGTCACATACCTGGAGGTCTCGTGAGGTGACGATAGGCCAGGTTAGGTCAGGTGGCAGTGGCCATGACAGCGAACTTTCCCTTTGATCTCATGTCCATTAGCACCTTGACCAACCTCACCCTGCCCACCCCCTTATCTCCCCCTCCTCCATCAAATCCCCCCTCTTCTCCTCCACCTTTCCTTCAGGGGCTTGGTCTTCCCGTTATGTGTCAGTTGCTCTTTGCATATGCAGTACCTGTACTGTACCTAAAATTAATTTCAAAGAGGCTGTGATTCTAAAATGCTTTACATAATTTCGTCTTCGATATAAAGCTTGTATTTATACATATGTGTGAGACTTGAGTGTATTTAAAATTCTACTTAAATAACTAAGTACCACTGTCCCCCCCCCCCCAGATGTTTCATGATGCAAAAAATTCAGCCACTCATTATTCAATTAGAATCGAAAAGTGACATCACCACAGTCACACCCCAATTAGAGGGACAATTCACAGTGAGTCTTAGTCAGAATCAATTACTGTGGAGGCAACAATCATCCACAAACTCCTCAACTGAAGGAGCTTGAAAGTTACTTGGCATGCCCAGGGGATGGAATGGAGGTACTGAGGTCTTTCCCAACATTATGTGACTTATCCCTCAAACATAACACTCAACTACCTGCATCTGCTGCTTGTGAACATCTGTTTAGTAATGCTGGGCTTGTTATTTATTATTTAATTAATTCATTACACCCCAGGGGATAGCATACAAGAATTAAATCTAAATTATTATGAATAAATAGGTGGTAACATATAGTGACTCATTCTGTGATAGGAGGTCCCTGAAAGTGGGACAGTCAAGGCAATAGTGTTGAAGGGTGTTAGCACTGGGACAGTTACAGAGTTTTTCAGGAAGAGAAGTGCAGGTCATCCCCCACCTCAGATACTTGCCAGCAGAGCAGAAACAACATTATATCTGTAGACCATAAGTCCACAACAACGATATTTGTGTGGATAAGGAAGAAATTTGTTACTTTACACTTTCAGTACTTGAGTACTTTATGAATGAGATATTTTTTTTACTTCTATTTGAGTACACTGAACTTTGGGTGGTTTTACTTCTACTTGAGTAACAATTTGCCAATGTAACAATACAGTACTTTTACTTAAATAACAAAGTAAGGTACTTTTTACAACTCTGCATTTTTCCAATTGCTTGGCTGGCCATTTTGAGTATAAAAAGTAAACAGTATCTTCAACATTTTACACCATTTTCCATGGTTGAGTGATATCATTTTCGTACACTAAATTTGTCATGTTTAGTTTTCATTCAACCAAAGGGCAGAAATGTGCATGACTACATCTATGATAAACTTTATTGACTGGCTCGTATAAGATACAATTAGATCAATAAAGCCCTTCATATAATGTTTTAGATAATATAAAGCTCTTGGTGTGATGCCACGCACCAGAAGCACAATATAACAGCAGAAGAAAATACAAAATATCTACGATTCATGAAGTTCACTACTTTCACTACATTAACTGTAGCTCTATGCAAACTTATATTTTGCGTGGCGTGTTGAAAGTGTGGCGAAAACTCTATTATACTTTGCCTATCTGTCTCACTACAAATTCATTTAAGGACAAACTAACTTACATCTAGTGCTACAAGAAACTTCTTACATTTTTATGTCTTTTACATAGGTAATTCTAAAATGTTATTCTTCAGGAACTGACCTTCTAAGGTTTATTCTTATCTATCAATAGGCAAAGCCAGGACATTTAGGAGAATTTTTTTTATTCTTTCTAAGATAAATTACAACTACTGTAATTGTCATGTGTTTATCAAATTGACCTTGGAGACAATTAACTCTATTTTGGTAATTCCATCTCCATAGTTTTGTCAGTGCCATGAAGTAAACTCAATGATCATTATCCCTTACTGTGCCTAGTAGGACAAATAAGAATTATGCTTAGTATATCTTGTATGGTTTAACTTAACCAAGCCGATTAAACTTTGCAGGATTAAATGTAAACCATTTCTTGTGAATTGCAGGACTTACCTCTAAACTAAGTCTACTGTATCTGGTAATGTTCCAGTATAAATTGTTATTTGTGTGTTTTGCTGAGTAACTGTGAACATAAACAAAAAATAATGTTTGGAAAACAAAGACCTATGTCTAACATGCCTTGCATGCTTTAATTGTAAATTAAACTTATTGTACCATGTAAAGATTTGATTGTAAATCACATCTGGTATTTTTAAGTATTTAAATGCAAATTATATCATGAATCATTCTGGAGTTGATTGTGAACTAGATTAAACTTATGTTTCAAGTTTTAATTTTAAAACAAATGAAATTTTTGTGTAAGTGTACAGTGGCAGATCCAGATGGGCTGAAGAGGGTTCAGCCCCTCATTGACCAATTGTATTATGTACATGGAGCATTAAATACAACACTTATGGACTGGCTGTCTATTCTCTTAAACTTACTATTCACAGAACTTTAAACACCCACATTGTGGTTTGTTTGAGCCAAGTGTTATATTTAATGTTAGGTTGAGAACCATCCTCACCCCACTAACACCCCTTGCAAAATCCTAGATCCACCAGTGTGTGTGTGTGTGTGTGTGTTAGCGCACATAAAATATTGAGTTAATCTGAGAAATTTTAGTTCTATATCTTTTAAGGTTAAATGTGAACTATATTCAACAACTTTACCATAAATACAATTTAAATTTTTTAAGATCACAACAGATTGTTTTTATTTTATTTTTTACTCTACAGTACTTTGCTCTCTAGGAATAACTGTTGTTTACTGCAGGATTTCCTCAAGCAGTAGCGGAATATCATCATCTAATGAGTATAATACAGGTACAAACAAACTATGCAATTGTGGCTTGTTTTGTCTAAAACTTAATATGTTAGCTATTTTTGCAACATTCTGCTCCTTTTCCATTCCTTTAATACTGTACTTTGACTGATAATAAGAATAACTTTGAACCTTACAAGATCAAATGGTCAGCAATGCATGCTTGTTGACATTTGTTAGTAAAAGTTATTAGAGGTCTCTCTTGGTTCCAAAATGACATGCCATGAAACACACTATGCAGTGAATGATTGTATGTATAACTGCTCCACTACACTGTATTATGGCACTTCCAATCAAAGTGCTATGCAATACAATGCAATTGTGTCACCAATACAGTGGAGTATAGCTTAGATACAGGTTTTTAGTACAGTGTGATACAGTACTCGATACAATTATGTCACCAGTGCCGTGCAGCACCTGGTGCACTGGTGTCTACCAATTTAGTATAATGTAGGTACAACATGATACATTGATGTCACCAGTACAATACAGTATAGCACTTTCTGCACTGGTGTCACCAGTACATTATAATGCAGCACTAGATACAAAGATACATTAGTTCACCAGAGCAGTTTAATGCAGTATTAAACATGGTATCACCAGTCCAGAATATTGCAGCTCGAGAAACAAAGGTCTTACTACTGTAGTAGAGTATAATGCATTACTTGATATATTGGTTTTAATAGTATAGTAGTAGTACTTAATACAATGGTATCACTACTGGAGTATGGTACAGTACAGCATCAGATACACTGGTGTCAACAATACAGTGAAGTCATACATTACATAATTTTGGTGTTACCAGGACAGTACAATGCAGCACTAGTTACAAAATTATCACCAGTATTGAATAATGTGCGGCATCTGCCATAATGAAAGATTTCAACCTGATGTCCGCAATAAAGTGGGTTTAAATGTTGAATATCCTTGATCAATAAAAAATGTGTGTACAGAATATCCATCAGACTATAAAGTAAATAACAGTTCCTGGTTCTTATTAATCAAAAAGAAGATGTAGAAATAACAGAATAGATTTAGAGTATTAATTATATTTACCATTTCAGTAGTCCACAGTACTACAATAATTTCTGGTACTGTACTTTATGATACACTAACTGAAATGCCAAAGGAAGGCACTAAAAACTATGCTCAGTGGTAGAATCAACATTGGTTGTGGTAAGCGTCATGAGGAGAAAGTGTAGATGCCAAACACAACTGTCACTGATATCTTATAGATTGTGTGCAACATTGACACCAGTTTTCCTAATTCTACAGGAATTTGTGCAGAACATACGGGAGTATGAGGAGTGGTAGGAAGAGGGAGGTGGTTCCAGCACTACTGTAGTTGCACAGGAAACCATTGCAGAAGCACACATCACCAGAGGCAATAATTGTTGTGGCTTTCTGGCAGGTGTCCGGATATGACTTGTCTGCACAACCGCGCTTGGAATCACCAACTCCGACTGTGGAAAATGCATGTAAGATAAAGTAAATATTTATGAGTAAATTAACAGCAGCTGTGAGATCATGGGGAAACTGAAAGTGTTTGGGGTTGGGGTATGATTAAAGTGACAGCAGCAAGAGGGTAAGAGGAAATTTATTACACATGGCAATGTGGAAGGGAACCAACAAAAATAGTTACTGGTACACTGGTACACAACTGGAGTTGTGACAGATTACATAGTCACTCACCTGTCACAAAAAATCTTATATGAAGTAGAAACTTAAAACTAGCTGATCTATGGGAACAGCACAAGAAGCTCCTGCAAGGCTTGAAGCAGAGAAGGGAATAGTCGAGGAGGAACGGGGACGGGTGTTCATGGGTTAAATTCAGGGAAAGGGTAGTGGAAGCAAGTGTGCCGACACAGGGCCAGGGGGCAGCAGCGCACCCTCCACCCGCTCTACCCCCTACCCGGGAGGTGGCACCAGCTCCGCCTACCAGACAGAAGGAGGCGAGAGCCGTGTAAATAATGACATTTCTAACCACACCCTGCAAAATACAGTGTACCTTAGCAAATGCTGCAGCTTCTGAGAATGAGGGGGCGGTACTACTAAGAGCAGAGACATTACCGAGAACCAATTCTGGCTTGAATGTCATGTTCAGTAATACTGACACGTTCCTTGATAAGTGAGAGGAGTTTGATACACTGCTGAAGGTACACCAACCAGATATTGTAGGAATTGTAGAACTGTTGTACAAGAACAGGAGAATCGACTCAGAGGAATGTCAGTTCAGTATTGCTGGATATGACTCATTTACGAACCTTTTTCAACAAACTTGCAAGAGGTGTGTGGTTATTTATGCTAGGCAAGACCTTAGAGCCAGCCAGGCGAGGGTACAGGGAGAGGATGTTTTTGAAGAGTCCAAGTGGTGTAAAATTAAATTAAAGGGAGGGGACTTACTTACCGTCGGGTGTATCTACAGATCCCCAAACTGTGGCGCACTAAATCAAAGGAACTTAAGAGCCTTAATAGACAATGCGGCGATACTCAACGCTAGCCACCTCCTTATCATTGGGGACTTTAACTATGGCGACATCGACTGGAGAAACGAGTTTACCCCCAAAGGACTTGAATAACCCTGCTACTCTTTTTGTAGAAACTGTGAAAGATAATTCTCTGTTCCAACATGTTAGAGACCCGACACATTACAGAGGGGAGCAAACACCCAAGCCACTAGACCTCATCATAACAAAGGAGGAGGGTATGGTGGCCAAACTGGAACACCTTGCCCCAGTTGGCACCAGTCACCATATAGTGTTGTCATTCAGATTTAACTGTTACCTAGTTCAAGATAAGGCCAGGCCAAGGTGCAAATATTACAAGAGAAATTACACAAGAACGCAGACACTACGCTGAATATCATAACTAGTAAAGTGACCCATTTGATCGATAAATATATACCCCAAGACCAAACCCAGTGCCTTTAGGAATACGAGGGGATCCCTACACATGAACCATGTGGCGGTCGACAAAGTTAAGAAGAAAACCCAGAAATTCAAGATGTGGGTTGGGTCAAATGATGAGCAGGACAGGAGGATGTATGCAAGAGCCAGAAACCCAGTAAAGATAGAGTGTAGAAGGGATGAAAAGGAGTTCCAGAGGCTGGTTGCAAGTGAGGTCAAGTCAAACCCAAAGGCCTTTTACCACTATGCAAAGTTGAAATTAAAAATGCGAGTAGGAGTATCAGACCTGAGGCTTGAAGTTGGTAGTTATGCAGATTCTGACCAGGATAAAGCTGAGGCATTAAACAGCTTCTTCTCCTCGGTGTTCACAAGAGAGGATGCGATTAACCTTCCTGCGTTTAAGGACAGATGGTTCGACACAGCACTGACTCACATTGTGTTCACAGAAGAGGGTATTAGAAATAAACTGTCAAAGCTAAAGGTCCATAAGAGTACCGGCCTTGACATGGTGCATCCCAGAGTGCTAAGAGAGTTGTGCAACGAGCTTGCCGAGCCCCTGAAGATCCTGTTTTGTAAATGTCTGGATGAACAAAAGGTCCCCAGTGAATGGAAAGTGGCTTATGTGAGTCCTATCTTCAAGAAGGGCGATCGTCACTCCACAAACAACTATAGACCGGTGAGCCTGACCAGCATAATATGTAAAGTACTTGAGAGTATTATCAGAGATGCAGAGATGGAACATCTACTACAAAACAACCTTGTAAAGGATTACCAACAAGGTTTTATGCCGGGGTGCTCCTGCTTAACACAATTGTTCAAGGTATTGGATATTTGGACCCATATTCTGGAACGGGGTGGTAATATCGACAATATATATACCTAGATTTTGCCAAGGCTTTCGACAGTAAACCCCACGAAAGGCCGAAAATCAATCTAGAAGGGTACAGAATTCGGGGAAATGTCCTAGCGTGGATGGAAGATTTTCTACATGACCGCAAGCAGTGTGTGTGGTGATTAATGGCATGAAATCATCATCCGTACCGGTCACAAGCGGGGTACCACAGAGCAGTGTATTGGGCCCGCTGTTGTTTGTTTGTTTCATAAATGACATGCCTGACGTTGTACACTCCTCCATACAAATATTTGCCGATGACGCCAAGCTATTTCGGCAAATCAAGAACCATGTGGACTGTGAAGAGCTGCAGAAGGATCTCTGTGAACTCCAAGAATGTTCGAAGAAATGGCTGCTGAGATTCAATGTCACGAAGTGCAAGAAGTTGCACCTAGGGCGTACCAACAGTAAAGAGGCGTATCATATGTCCCAACGGGATGAAGAAACTGCACTATTTGAGACTGAATGTAAGAAGGACCTAGGTGTGTATGTTGACAATGAGCCGAAGTTCTTGGGCCATTGCGAGAAGAAGGTAAATCAGGCAAATAAATTATTGGGTCTTATAGGAAGGTTGTTCAGATATCTAGACGGTCCGTCCCTCGTAACGATATTCAAGAGTGAAGTGCTTCCCCATCTGGAGTACTGTCACCCTGTCTGGTCCCCGAGATATGCTAGGGACTGTCAGTTGGTTGAAAATGTTCAAAGGAGGGCCACCAGACTGGTGCCTGCACTTCGGCACTTCAACTACCCTGAGAGATTGGAGCCCGTGAACTTGTCTAGCTTATACTACAGACGGGCAAGGGGCGACCTAATTGAGGTGTATAAGCATCTCAAGGGGTACTATTCAGTCGAGTGTCCTTACTTGGAGCTGGCGGACTCTCGCCCCACAAGGGGTCACAGCTCAAGATTGAAGAAGCCACAGGTTCAGAAAACTGTGAGGGCAAACTTTTTTGGAGTGAGAGTTGTGAACTCTTGGAACAATCTACCAGAAAGTGTTGTGTCAGCACAGAGTGTGAGCTCTTTCAAGATCAGACTTGACCAACACTGGAGCAGGATCAGGTACATTCAGGAGCCGGTGCATGCCCAGTTCTTGCCAACAGTGCGTAACAGAGACGTGACCGATCGCCCAAGCTGCAAACGAGCCGATCATTTGGTGAAGAGTATAAAAGAAAAAGAAAAGTAACAGAGACGTGACCAATCGCCCAAGCGGCTAACGAGCCGATCAGTGGTGAAGAGGATAAAATGAAAATGGGTAATGCTGGTCAAAAAGCACTTTTTGGTTATTGGAGCCATTTAGATATAACAGTATGTTTTAGCAGATGACATGCCCGATCTACAGATTAAGATACAAATTATTAAATACAGTAAGTATTTATTACTTAATTCAGAGCTTTTGAGCATAGGTGTGGATTAATGAAGTAACACTACTGTATTTAAGTTCCATTATATTTAAGTAATATTTTTTGTGATCAACTTTCTGGAAATTGCATTTATTTGGAAATATTTTCACTCTAATTGTGAGAAGAAGGTGAATCAAGCAACTAATCTAGTAGGCTTTATAAGAAGAGCATTCAGATATCTATGTCTGTTCCTCGTAACACTCTTTAGAAGTGAGGTGCTCCCCATTTGGAGTACTGTCACCCCATCTGGTCCAAAGGAAGGACAACCAGACTGATGCGTGCACCTCAGGTATCCAGAGAGGTTAGACTGCCTGCAATTGCCCAAGTTATACTATAGGTGGGCTAGGGATGACTTAATAGAAGTTTATAAACATCTCAAAGGGCATTATTCAGTCGAGGTTCATACCTGGATATGGCAGATGCCCACCCCACTAGGGGTTACTTTTTACTTTTATCCTCTTCGCAACTTATCGGCTCAGTAGCCGTTTGGGCAGTCACATCTCTGTTACACACTGTTTGCAAGTACTGGGCATGCATTGGCTCCTAAATGTCTCTGAACATGCTCCTGTGTTGGTCAAATCTGGTCTTGAAAGAGTTCACACTCAGTGCCATCCCAACACTCTCTGGCAGGTTGTTCCAAGAGTTCACAATTCTCACTCTGAAAAAGTTTGCCCTCACAGTTTTCTGGATTTGTAGCTTCTTCAACCTTGAGCTGTGACCCCATGGGACGGGCGTCCACCAACTCCAGGTATGGACACTCCACTGAGTGGTGCCCTCTGAGATGTTTATACACCTCAATTAGGTTGCCCCTTTCCCGTCTGTAGTATAAGCTAGGCAGTTGCAGGCAGTCTATGAACCTTTTCAATCAACTGACAGTCTCCGGGTGGGAGAGCACCTCACTCGTGAAGATCGTTACGAGGGATGGACCATCTAAATATATGAAGGACCTTAAAAGACCTACTACGTATAGTGCATTTTTCTCGGCGGAGAAAAGATGCCCCGCCTCCCCCTCAAGAGTTACAGCTGATTGGCTGTTGCAACCTGTCCGATTTTGTCCTGAAGTAATGATGTATTTCTAAATGAGTTTATTCATAGTCGCTGGGATGACCGTTTCTGACGAGAAAGATACAGGTATTTAGCTAAATTATATAAAGATACATACATTCATTATTTCAAACATAAGCACGTAGAAAGTTTATCAGAAGTATTATTCATAAATTAACTGTTAAACTCTGGTAGCAAATTCATGCTTTTGGAGGGTGCATTTAATATACAGTGAACCCTCACTTTACGCGGTCAATTGAACCCAAGGCGGCCCGCGTAAAGTGAGAAACGTGTAAAGTGAACAACATAACATATGGGATTAATTGAAATAGAGACCGGGCCGACCCCCAAACTCCACTTTTTCAGACACAATACCTACGTTGTAGTAAAAATAGCTTCTTAATTTTATGATGGTATGCACACACAATTAATAATTAAGAGAAATATCAATAATATTAGGTTTTTTAACACTTACATTAGTAGAAAAGATGGCTGGGCACACGGGGATGGGGGGTTGGTTCCGAGACAGAGGGCAGATTATTGGCCCTCACCTGTATCACTTGTATCAATTGTATCACTATTCACCACAGAGGCTTGCAGGGCCTCTTTGTCAAACCCCTCAAAGTCCATTTAAGTCCATATCCTCACTATCACTGACTTGGGCCGGCTGTGGTGGGTGGCAGGTGAAGAACTCGGTAATGTTTTGATGACTGGGCGACCTTGTGCGCACCCTGCTCTCGCCGCTCTCCGCGTAAAAGGGTACAAACACCGCGGAAAGTGAGCATTCCGTGTTTGGCAGGGTACCGCGTAAACGTGGAAACGCGTAAAGTGGGACCGCGTAAAGCGAGGGTTGACTCTATACATATTTTTACCCACAATAAGGCATCCTAAAACTAATTATGTATCAGTAATACTACATTATGCAAAAACATTTTAAAATATCAGAATCACACTGAAATATTACACGACCGTCCGCAGAGGAGGGAAAAGTATTTACTGTAGTTGTTCGCAGTCGTATGTCCCGCCTCTGCTAACGGGCGTGTAATATTTCAATGTGATTCTGATCTTTAAAAATGTTTT